>NC_142198.1:8089166-8432500 GCF_026936395.1 Plectropomus leopardus | reverse complement strand
ATGTGGGTCAAATTACTTGAAGGAAAACACAAACTAGCAGTTCAAGCAATACCAGTTAAAATCCTCCAAATTCTGGCAATATATAAGATTTCAGAGTTAAACAAACAATGCTTTCAGCATCTTGAAAACTCCGGACACAAAGCACTAATTCATCCAAAACTAGTTCAGTGCCATCCCGTCTCTGTCTGTGGTTAAGGCGTGAACAGACGCCTCTCACTCATTACAAATGTATTTCCTCTGACTCAGCAGATCAGGTCAAACTATGCTTACATGCATCTTATCCAGAAGGCGCTGCTAAAAGCTATCCCTGAACTATTAAAGTTATAAACAACCCAAAATGCAACACTCTTAAAGGAGCGGTTCAGCAAAGAATCAAAAGTACATATTTTTCCTCACACCAAAACAATCCCTGCTGATAAAGAGGTACAGGTGAGAGGAAAAATATGCTTTTGATGATTTTTTGGGTGAATTGTCTTATCAAAGTAACAGCTCAGTGTGTAGTGATTACTCTGTTACAAGTATTTGTTCTACTCAAAGACATCTGTTGTCCTTGAAAGTAATACAGGCCACTATTTCAAACAAAACTTTAACATTAGTGTTTGCCCTACCATAAAATTGGAGGGGGAACCCAGGCCTGCCTGACTGACGATGATTTATTGATGTCATTAATTTTTTTTTTTTTAAAATAATGAATACCTAAACAGATATTAAGAAACAAACTTGACATTTGAGGTTGACATAGGGTCATTTAATCAAGTATAATTCAAGTATTGTGTTTCTGAATGTTGTGTTATTATTTCTGTGTAAAAAGATGATCTTTTTTATGGTTGTTTCAAAGATTGCGCCTTTTATTCACTTCAGCCATAGAATGTGAAGCTGCAGCAAGACACACCCCAAATACCCAAACAACCCTGTGAGACTTGATGCGGGATGATGTCAGGAAATCCCTACCAATTTCGGTCCTAGTGTACATGGATTTGTATCTGCATTCGTCTTAAATTTGACGTGTCTAAATGTGTTAGCATTTATCACTGGATTTATGTGTTGCTCCTGTCAGTGTCTTTGTCATGTCTTACCATTTTCCTGTCATGTGCTCTGCATTTGCACACAAGTGTGTATTCTATGCCTTATGTCTGTGGATGCCCGAGTGTTCGGTGTGTGTGTTGAGTGTGCAGGCATACAGGGTTAGAGAGTGTGCGTGTAAGTGGACAGACCCCACCCTGCCGCGATCAAAAGAAGTAATTGCAGCTTGTTTCCTGTAATTAAAACTCTCTCTGAAAACTAGACCACTTCAGAAAGATAGAGACAGACAGACAGAGAAAGAGAGAGAGAGGGGAAGGGAAAGAGAGAGGCGGACAGAGAGTGAAAAGGAGAGAGACACGTGGTGCAGGACGAGTGACTTGAAACTGACTTCTGAGAACAAGGATAAGAAGGACGGAGGTTTGGATTTTACGCCTGTACGCGCACGTGTGTGACAAAGAGAAAGAGACCCACCTTCTGCAAACTGGAGGAGTTGAGCTGTGTCTTATCAATGATCTTTACAGCCACCTAGAAGTGAAACAACATTTATTATTAACACTTTTATTCACTGATTGCACTTGCTGCGGTGGGTTTGACACATTCCGCTAACCTGCACAATCACAGACAACGGAGCAAACACACATACACACTGCTGTCTTTTTGGACACATCACACACACAAAGAATGATACAATCACACAGAATTAAGTGATGAACACACAATCACAGCAAGTGACAGTTGCATAATAGGGCAGTGTACATAAAGAGACACAAACCAAGCTGAAGCACGGTTCATAACCATGCCATAATAAGGTTTATGGGTCATAATCTCATAAAAACAGGGAAGATGCAGAGAAAGTGATAAAAGCACAGGAAAAGACAGAGAAAGAAATAAGAAGAAAAGTTAAAATTGAGAGAAAGATGGGAAAGATTCAAAGTCATATAGAATAAGAGAATTGTTAAGAATTATGTCTTAACAAGGACACAGAAAAGGGAGGTCCACTTCTTTCTCCCATATCTGTCCTTCACTGTCAACTAACTCCTTTCTTCCACTCCTCTTTCTGGTTGTGCTTGTCTGTCTGACTCTTTCATGCCCTCTGACTCTCCCTTGTTTTCTTTGTGTGTGTGTGTGTGTGTGTGAGTGTGTGCCAGTGAGTCACATGGAGTGTTATCAGGGTGTCAGGCACAGAGCTGTCACACATTGACAGAGCCCGCCCACCCCTCTCTCTCCCGTTCTCTCTCACACACACACACACAGACCAAGAGTGTACTTGACTGGGCCTCAGACAGACCCCGGCATGGGCTCACTGCAGACACAGCTTTTCCCTTAAAGGGACAGACCACAGCGTTACATCACATCTGGAATTCACAGTGAGCCCGAGACATTTAGGCTTCTCCATTCAAGCTGACAATGGCGATCTAATCTTACGCAGCAGATGTACTGTCTCCAAAGCCATGGGAGCTCAGGATCAGACCACACCTGCTGTGTATCGCAGCGTGAACCTTCCTCTATCCTCAGCAACCAGGAAGGAAGATTAGTCTAAACATGTATAGTGTTTTTCTGCTTTTTACCATCTTGGCTAATTAAAGACATATGATGCTTCTTTTCTACTTAAAATAGTCTTCGGTGATAAAACAGACACTGGCTGAGAGACTTGGAGTCCATTTGTCGCTTATATTAGTTAACAGTGTAGTCAGATTTCCTCGCCTGCCAACAGTTTCTGAGGGATTTTTACTTTGTTTTAAGTTGAGCGGTCAAAGAAGTTTGGTGTTAGATTTACTTCTTTTCTAGACGAAGGCTTAAGGTATTTTCAGGGAGTCTACAACTATCGGACAGTTAAATCCAATGTTTTTTAAGACCTTTATCAAATCATTTTTAACCAAATTTTGAACAGATATTTGGACAAACCTTTTTGGAATTTGAATAAATTCCCTCAAGGTGTTACTGAGATATCACGTTCACGAGAATGAGTGATGGACAACCAAAAAAAATATTACCTCTGGCCACGGCTACCGCCAGTGCAGAGGCATAAAAACAGACATAAATTAAAGATGAATATACTAAATAAGAATGTATGGGGCAATAAAGACCTCAAAATTTTGAATTTAAGACAATTTAATTACTTTTAACGTCTTAAATTTCAAAAATTGAAGTGCAGACACCTGTTTATCTTGTCTTTCGGAACAGGCTCTCGCAGCATTTCTTGTGTTAGTTATTAACAAGCCAGGAAGTTGGTAAAAATAAAAGTCTAAAGTTCAGACAGTCGAGGCGACTCTGTGAGAGGAACCTGAGGATAGGTCAAAGCTTAAAATGAAATCTTGCACTTTTGTGTGTGTGTGTGTGCGTGCATACCTCTTTTCCAGTGAGGACATGCCGTGCCAGTTTGACCTTGGCGAAGTTGCCTTTGCCGATGGTTTTTAGCAACCGATAGTTACCAATGTGCGGCTGGTCATCTGATGCGGTCGTGGCGACGGAGTTCCGACATCGCGGCATGCTGGAGCGACCAGATGACTTGGACTCCTGAGAAGAGAAAAGGTTTTATGTCAGCATTAGGGGACTTGATGACATGCAGGCAGAACGTAATAAAAGCTAACATTAAAAATGTGCCACAGAAAAAGTGAAGTTGTACGTTCCAAAATTCTAGCACCTGTCCTGAACACTTAAAATTAGACTCATTGTCTTTATAAGCTCGAAATATCCAGTGAATACATGTCCCATAGATACAGAGCCTTTAATTTCATGTCAGTGTCACTGACTGCCCGTTTATCTCTTAGAGGAGCAGAGCCTCATTCAGCCACATCAACGACACAACTAACAACAAACATATTCATAATATGCTTCAAGAGAAAATGAGGTTGGGTAACTCAATACACACCTCATCAACATGGATGCAACTTAGACAACAATGCGTTTAAAGTCACAGACACGATCTCATTAAAATTCCAGCTTAAACAGCAAATGCTGTGAAAGTGAATCTTCAAAGCATTCAGGTTAGTCAGTACTATATTATGATGATGTGACTCATAACAAACAACACTTTGTGACATATTTATGTAGATTTAAAATTCACTTATACGCCAATACAAAACAAGTACAACAAAGCAACTCACTGTTGCTACAATTTTCAATGAAAACTATGATATTGAAATTTATGAAAAAGAGTTTTTAACTAATAAGCATCCAAGTCTACGGTATTCAGTCAGGGTATTACAGATTATGTCCAAATGCCTTTTTATTATGTATAAGATACAGTCAGCAGAGAATTGATCTGGATCTGCATTATAATGTGCTAGCAAGATTAGGATGGAAACTTGGAATAGACAGTTAATATAGACTGGGCTTTCCCAGGCCTACGGGGAGACTTTAAGAGCCAATTAAACTGCAAGGTACCTGGATTTTGTAAAAGAAACAAAAGGTAAAGAATCTTTGTCATTCAAAAAACTTTTATAAGAAAAATAAAGTTTTTTAAACAAATCTGAAGCTGATACTGAAAGCTGCACAGTAAAATTAATTTTCATAAACACCATTTTGGACAAAAAACAAACAGGTCTACTGCTTTCTCACAGAAAGCTGCAAATAGCTGAGGAGCAAAAGCACTGATTACAAATAAGTGATGTATAATATTAGCAAAGTTACTTTAGAATCATCATTTTTTTGCATGGTCAGACTGACTAAACTTGACTACCACTTATGGTGATGGCTGTATTTGTAACAATTACATGTATATCTTTCCTTTGCTATTCCATATTATCACTTAATATTTAGATATGAGCACACACTAAAAACAGTCTGATAACACTGGTTCTCTTGTGTCAAAAAACGCTGAGGTTAGTCTTGAATTTCAAATCAACACTGTTTTACAATATTCATCGTTTGGGCTTCGGATGAATCAAGATATAAAATAGTATAGTACCCCTGGTTCCCAGCTGTAATCTGAGGCCTCTTTTACACTGCCTGTTCAAGGCAGAAATACTGCACTGAAATGCAGCCCACCGCTGTGGGGACAGAGTTGTCTCGCCTTTGAGCCTGAAAC
The DNA here is from genome assembly GCF_026936395.1 of Plectropomus leopardus. Classification (NCBI taxonomy): domain Eukaryota; kingdom Metazoa; phylum Chordata; class Actinopteri; order Perciformes; family Serranidae; genus Plectropomus; species Plectropomus leopardus. Next base: position 8,427,447 of record NC_142198.1, on the reverse strand, counting down.
GGAGGTAGTAACAGTAACGTATTGAGGTAAATTTAAAAGCAGCAGCTGGCAGGAATGACGTTTTGACAGCGTTTTATACGTGCAACCCACTGCTGGACATTTAAAAAGCGCTAGCAGCAGTTATTGGCTATCTCAAAGAAAAAGAAAAATGTCTGAATATTTGGATAACTATGACGTTTGGGAACTCTTCACCCTACGAGCATAAGAAAAGATGAGCCGCCATGTAAGAGGGGAAGTAAATGATTGTTTTGACCATGTTATGTCATAGTTATTGTTTTATAAGGGCTGACGAGGCGTATGTTGTACGTCACACTAGAGGCAGACTCTGTTGTGTTTAAATGTCTCTTTGCTTCCATGATGCTGGCGTGCTATCTAAAATCACACACTGGAACATCATGATGTCGCCCTTGTTTGGTTCTAAGTGAAAATCCAAAGGGGGCATAAAGAAGGGTCTTAGTCGCGGCCCTATAGTGCGGACTCTGTGTAAAAAGCTTGTGTGACTTTAATTTGAACCCAAAAGGCCAGTGGTGTGTTAAGTTATTTTAATAGTCTCTTTATATGGCAGTATGGAGTAAAATTGCTTCAGTTCATCTTACAGCAGACAGGAGGTCTTTCGAGTCATACACACACCCACAAAAAGAAAACAAAACCTTGCTGTGCTGGCAAGTTTTGCATGGTTGGCAACGGAGATTAAGTTTCAACTCCAGGAAAGGGTCGCAGCAATTGTGTGTGTGTTTCTGTGTGTGTGTGTGTGTGTGTGTGTGTGTGTGTGTGTGTGTGTGTGTGTGTGTGTGATCTGAGCGGACAGGTGACAGGGATCAGGGTCAGAGGAGAGGACGACTGGCTCCAGGGTGACGAGACGCAAACACACACGGGGCTGTGACACAAACACCAGCGCATGGACACAAGAACGCACACTAGTGCGGGCACACAGACATGCACACGGCGGCATAAATCACACACACCTCTCGGAGACTTGACACCAATGAGAGAGAGGGTCCGGTGAAATTCACACTGTTGGTGTGGAGTGAGGAGGTTTGCACAAATCATCTCTTTCTCTTGTTCTAGACGAGTCATTTTATTCACCTAATTATCTCTCTCTCTCGCTTGAGCAAATTAGAGGCCCTCTCTCTGTCCCAAATTACCCACAGACCACAGTTTTATCAACATCTTCCTCCCTCTGTTACCATATCTTGGGCCATGGGAAACAAGGATAACCAAGATTACTTCATTGTGCTTGTGTGTTTCTTGCTCCAGATGGTATGATCTAATGTCTGCGTCTCAACCGCCCCCCCTCACATCCTCATGCTGACAGTGCAGACCCGCACAGTGTAATAGGCCAGATTAAGCTTTAACACAAGCGGGGGAACTGGGATTAAAAACAAATGACAGTTGCATTAAACCCGGAGGACAGGGGAAGGTCCTCATGTGGCCCTCCGCGAGGGGGAGGAAAATGATTTTTATTTTTGGATCGAGTGGGAGAGGGGGAAAGAGGACAGACAATATGTCGTGTGGACACTATTCAAGATGAGACCCAATCTCACCGTACAAAGCTGATTTCTAGATCAGCCGGGCCGTCCTCACAGAGGTCTGTGTGATCTAATTCCCTCTGTCACTCGCTCAGCTTTGAATTGATCTTGCCAGAGTACTGCTGTCCAAAATAGCGCCTGGAGGTCAAATTTCACCCGCAACAAAACATTTGTGTTTCCTAAGGGCTTCTAGAAAGGAATAAGGCATCCTTTTTTGTTGGGAGAACACGTGCAAGTAAGTTTACAAATGAAAGAAGCAAAAATTTTAACATTAAAGTACCATTTATATACAGAGACACAACACATGGGAAAATAATTTAACTTTTGCATTTTTAAATTTGCATAATTTTATATAGGCCAGCCTCTAAAGATGATTAAATTGGTATTACTCCTGTTATCAGAGTACAATAGTAATGCTAGTAAACTGCTTTCACAAATGGGACAAGTGTACATACAAAATGACACCTTGTCATTTTTCCTCGGTGCATTTAAACGCACTTAATAATCATGTTACGGTTGTTTTTTGGGCAATAACCCGATTTCTTAAACCTAATGTAAACCAGAAAATAAGAAGCATCTATAATCACGACTTCCCCAGATAAATTTCTCCAAGAAAGTTGTAATTTCTTGACCATGTGTGCATCTAACCAGGTTTGTAATTGGCTTTTTAAATGCACATATGTGTATGACAAGGACCCGAGACAGCCAAAGTCTGAAAGGAAAGGGCAGAGCTCGTGGATAAAAGCAAAGGTCACTACATGTGGTGCTGCGTCCTCATTTTCAGGGCCCTTTAAGTTACAGCCTAATCAAAATTGAAGCTGACACAAAGTAGCCTCTAGAAGTCCAAATAAGTCTGTTCCCATTGCTGGACAAATGATTTGTAAAAACTTGGACACGATTGTTTTGAAAAGTTACCACAATGCACGTGAACGTGTTGTCTGATTTCCTGCATAACCTGATTTCTCAGAGTAAACTGGTTGTGTAGTGTGCTGACAGACAGGTGAAGTTGTCAATGGCAGTTCTGACTGTGACAACAATAACGTAAAGCCTTCACAGTCTTTAAAATGTAGTTAATTGCAAGACAGTACATGAGATGTAGATAGTGATTAGTGATATGCTTATGAGCAATAATCTGACAATGTTTGAAGACAACAGCCATCCAAAGGACTTCTCTAGCCCTTCACTAAGACAAACAAACAAAAACACCTAACCTCATAGGAAATGAATTGCCTAATCAAGGCTCCTCAACAAATGCATGACCTATGAGGGGGAGGATTTTTTTGTGTGTAACTGCCAACTAGGACCTTTCACATGTTGTTCCACATGTAGAATAAAAACAGATTAAGAATTAAAAAAAATTTTTTTTTTAAAAAGGACAAAATCTTTAAATAAAAAGACAAAGACAGGGCATTTATACACACACACACACACACACACACACACACACACACACATATATATATATGCACAGTTGAAACAGTTAATCTTGGAGATAATGAGGTAATACAGGAAAAAAAATTTTTTGGATAATGCTCTGCAAGTTCAAATGTGATTATTTTCTCCCTTCAAGGACCAAAATTAACTTTGGGGTCTATCTGTCAATGGCTGTCAAAGTGAAAAAAATGCACTGGCCAAATTATTTTCCACAGGCCATAAAACTACAGAGATACCATGTCATTAAAAACAGGGTTGGAAATACAGGAGAGCTACATGAGGCTTGGCTCCTCTGAAACAGACATGAGCTCCCCAGAAAACCTCATTAGGAGAGATTTAGGGGGAAATCGTAATATTGTATTTTTCGCGCCATTATCTGTGTCTTTCTGTTTAGATTTTCCTGTGAATGTGTTTCAAACATGGTGTTTCAATCCTATCTATTCGTAGGCATTGACACAGTTTGATGCATATGCTGTAAGAGTAGCGTACTCCTTTAAGGGATAGCTCTGTGCGTGGTGTGGGTGTAGCAAAAGTGTGGTTGAGTGAAAGAGACGGTGGATCAGAGCAGACAGGTGTTCACTTGGGGGCTGAAACAGAGCAGAGAAGAAATTAACAGTTAAGTTGTCACGTGTTAGTGAATTTACAGTGTGTTTTAGTGATATGAGTTTGTAGTGAAGTTGGCCTATTTCAACTATCAGTCAGTAAATAAATGAAGTCAGTGGCGGCTGACTTCATTAATTTTTTTACGTCAATGTAGATTTTTATCTGCATTCGGAAAGTTGCGGGTGCTAATTTTTGACAATGCGCCTCCTTTTTAAAAAACTAAGACAAATAATTCACTTACTTAAATGAAACTTGACCAGCCAACTAGGACGTGCACAACCTTGGTCAAACCTCACTACAACTGGTATAACAGTCAGAATAGAAAAACATAGTCTAGTATACTAGTCTTCAAAGGGATCATCCACTCTAGTAGTCAGTAGCGTTAACTTATAATTTAGTAGTTTACTGACGTTATTTTTGGGACCATTGTACAATTGAAATTCAAGCGTGTTTCCTCCGAGTTTTTCCCCCTCTTCCACAGTCTCCAACTCTTTAGTCTTCCTTCTCTCCTATCCTCTTTCATGTCTGACTATTTTTGTCTTCTGATTCTTCCTTCATTTTTGGGCAGCTGCAGGCTCGGCAAAACCCCCCTCCCCCAAAACACACACACATACACATATCCACCTCTCCTCTCTCCCCTCAGTTATAATTATAGATGTGTTGGAGGACAATAAGTGACATCATTGTTTTGTTCTCACATTACTCTGATGCTGCGTGCGACTCTTGAATACTAACTTGAAGCTGCAAACATACAAAGTTAAGCAAAGAATTTATCGACTTAAGGTTCCAATGTACTCCAAAGGAAATCTATTTGACATATTCACCAAGACTGCCAAACTTTAGATGAACACTGAGCTGAATGTGTGGTAGTGACATTCATGCCAGATGACAGAAGGAGGGAGCAGAAATAGTAAATTTGAGGCTCACGGGCAAAAGATACATACATGTAACCAATAACATGACACTGTAGTCCACTTCAAGTGACACTGAATTGGGAACAGTGAGCAGAGTTATCCAAAAAAAGTATAGGAAGTTTGTCTCGCCAGCGTGTACTAATCATAACAGTAATAGACGTATGCAGGTTGTAGGCAGAAGTAGACAAGCTGCTATTATGGCAGTAGCGCCTCACTTATTAACCTCCGTCACCATATAGTCACCATACGCTAGAAAAATAAAGGTTATATTTTCTACAAAACTTTTTCAGCCAATAATTATTTATTAATTAACATTACAACAGCTTAATTAATTATTATAATTATTATTGTACAGTCATTACATTCTGCAATAAACATTTACTTCATAATAAGTTAAAGCTAAAAAAAAAAAAAAAAAAAAATTATTAATTATTAAGTTTCTGCCACTGATTTATTTCCCCTCTCCATGCCAGATTTGTTTCTACAACAACCATCATTCAAAGTTATCACTGTTTCCAAATGTCTCTTGAAGTGGACCAGTATATTTGATGAGGCTGATGTACTTGTGAGATTCTTGCACTTGTAGGGTCGAGCCCACATGGTTGACTGCACTTATAGTGAGTCGATTTGGACAAAAGCGTCACATTAATAAATGTTAAAGTAATGTTTAATATCTGAATTAAGCAAAACACAATCTGCTCTGAACCTGAGTTCATCAGCTACCGTGTTTCAAGCCCCTCAGATGGGGGTCAGATTTTCTTATCGCTCTTTGCCTACCGTGTGGACAGACCATTAGTATAGTGTTTATATCCGGCCCAGAACACCAGACCCCCTCCCGACACACACACACACACACACACACACACACACACGCAAAGTGAAAACTCACTGACAAGATGTTTGCAGCTGAGAGCCATTTACTGCCACACTGCAAACACAAGCATGTGCACATGACCAATACACACACACAAAGCATGTAATGTTAATCCAGGCCAATGCTGGTTGTGTTTTGACTCAAGCCTCATTATCACTGACCTTTACTAATCTGAGTTCTGGGAGGAAGCCACTCCGATACAAGCAGATGGAATTTTACACAGCGCGGTTCAGAAAGTGACCCTAAAGGAGAGTCGCTTATGACGTGCGTGCTGTTCACTACTATCACAACACAACCCAAACACTAAACCCAAAATGCAAGACAGGCAAACATAGGCAAAAATGTCATCAACGACAGGAAGGCAAAGCAGTGGTAATCAAAGAAGAGAGCTTAAAAACACACTTTGGAAAATGAACATGACAAAGCAGGCTAAACTGAAAAACAAAAGATTACTTAAAAGAATAACGAAATGCTCTCTTCAGCCCTGCTTACTGCGACGCCAGATCACGTCGATCAACTATCAACTTTAATCTGATCAGCCTTCCAGACTATTATTCTCGCTGTTTTTCACCCAACTGAGTAGACTGCCTCACCTTACATGACCTTATCCTGAAGTGACAACTGAATATTACATTTGTCTCCTATCATTAAGTTTGTCAGACCTTGTTAGAGGAGCGAGGCCGCTTTGTTTTTAGTGGGCAACACAGAAGGGAGAAAAAAAAGTGTAAAATATGTCTAACCATTTTGTGTGTGCTTTTAATTGATAAAATATGGGGTATAATTACACAGACCCATTATTACTCCAATTACACACAATTAAAATATGGTGTGTTTGCTGCCAAATCCGGCAAACAACAAACTGATGTCTCATTGGCAGCTATTATTATAAGCTGTGTATGCAGATCGCTTTTTTAAATGCCACATCACAACCTGCTGTGAACCATTAAGTATAACACTGGTCCCTCTCATTTCAAGTAATTAACTGATCCGTCCCTTCCTGTCTGTGGACAACTTCAGTTTGTTACAGACTCAGACTAAGGGCTTGACAGAGCACTGGAGACTAGGACTGCAAATTGTAACACTTTCCTTAATCATTTAATCAGCAATGGCTAAATCATTATCTGAAAATAAATACTGCTTATTTCAAACAATGCCTGATTAATTTTAACCTCAGTCAAAGTTCACAGCAACATGTTGCATACATTTTGACATCATTTCATAGCCTATCAACTAATCGAGTAAATTTGATTAAATTCTTAACAACAATCATCAATGAATTGTTATCCCTGAAGGCAGCAGGTTATACCTCTACACTGCACTCTATCTTTGTATTTCAGATTGAGAAGTCAAATTATGGCTAAAGACAGACAATTATAACCTTTGGGGAAATCCATATCAAACTTAATTAAATTTAAGAGTAATGAGCTGAAAACCAATTCATGAGGTTACATTGGAGGTCTTATTATGTGCACACTGCCAGAGACCATTTCTCCTTTTTTTAAAGACTCTTGCCTGATATCACAAAGAATTATCAACATACCAACAAACTTGCCGTTTTTTTAATCTTATGTGTGAGTGTGTGTGTGTCCCTTCTATAATATTCTGTGTCTCCTCTCTAAATTCTGACGCTTTGGCGGGTCTGTTAAAGAGGAGCAAGCGAGTTTGTTTTGCCTCAGCAGCAGTTTGAGTCACGCGCTGGATAACCGAACCGGTCAGAGCTAATCAGATCAATGAATAAGAGAAACAGCTGCTGCAGAAGCAAACTTTTAGACTAAGCACAATGAATGGTTAAGTTTCACTTTCACTGTGCCTGACATTCTGCTGCTCCATCTGTGCCTAGAGTACACCCTGTGCTCCGACAGTGTGGTGCGGTGCATAACTGAACGGCATATATTTTCAACAGCGCTCCAAATTAATAGTCCAGCTCAAAAATAGAAGATCAATTCATGGTGGCAGATGTTTTGATCTTGGCAGGATGCAAAAAAAATAAATGAATGTGTGGGAAACCCTCACTGTTTATTTAAACCAACACATACATATACATATATACACACACACATGTATATATACACATACAACAAAACATGTTTTGTTTATATATATATATATATATATATATATATATATATATATATATATATATATATATATATATATATATATATATATATATATATATATATATATAAACAAAAACATGTTTTGTTGTTTCTCCAATAATTAAGATCCTTACCAGATAAACATCTTTGGTTTTACGGCAATTTCATTCAATAGCACTGTGTTGAATTTAATCACATCTACACAAACTCTGTGGAGGGTTTCGGCTACACATTTACACTGACACACAATACTAATTGTTAGGACAGAGACACCCAGAGTTTATTAAAAGAGCTGTTGTAATGTCAGCTACATGTAAGCTTCATTTGACGTGTCATCAGTTGGGGAATGTGTCGGCTCTAACGAACCACCTGCTGTAACTTGCCGGAAAGATGAGAGCAGTTAATGAGAGCATGATTCTCATTAACTGTACTTGTGTCAATTCTTTTTTCTTTTTTTTTTTTGTTAATTAATGCTGTCCAAATGGGCTTTAACTTGACCGAAAGGGTGCTAATACTGAGAGAGAAAAAGCACCTCTTATCCTTTACTCTTATGCCCAGCAGCATTGCTGTTCCAATCATGTGCTACTTGTAGCTCTATAAATTGATTTTAAGATTGTATGATGGTATTTTCATTATGTATATTTATGTGTTGTGTATGGTAAAACTAAGGCAAAAAAACACAGATGGCTCTATGTAGGAGAGAGACCGATGAGACAGGTTTTTTGCCTAAAAACAAAAATGAAGTCAGTGTGCTCCTTAAAACTATTGAAGAAAATTTTTTATATTAAATTCTTAAACTTAATTTAACTCAATTCAATATTTTAATGTTCCCTCTCCATTTCCACATCCAGCTAACACTAAATGTGAAACAAACACACTCAGAACAAACAGGGGCTTTATTGGATACATAACACAACCACATACAAAAGCTGCTGCATTATACTGAAATTTGTGGGTGGGAGCAGACACACACACACACACACACACACACACACACACACACACACACACACACCTCCCGACTCTAGGTCGTGATGGCTGTGTTGCCATGGAGATTTGTCGCTTGCTGAATCCTGCCCTCTATCTCAATGTTGGTTTTCTATCACTTTCATCCTTCCTTCATTTTCTCTTGCTCCCTCCCCACCATTCTTTTCCCTACTCTGCTATTCATATGTTTATGTTTCTATTTATACTCCTCTTTAACGCCAAGATTGGTTTCCAGAGGGGGAAAAAAACCACGACAGAGAGAGTTTGTTGAAGGGTGTAGTGTGCAGTATCGTAACATTTCCATACAATGGCATATCTGACAACAGTCCAAAAAAAATCCAAATTAAAACAGAAACTATAAATTGTTCTCTTTCTAATCACCACATTTTGCTTGCTATACGGTATCTTACATTTAAACACCTATTATGGCTGCAACTACAGCTACTAACTGGAACTACTGCAGATTACAAGGAACCCCAAGCAGGGAATAACTCAGTGAAACAACCGCTCTAATGAGAGAGAAATTAAAAGGACACAAGTTAAAAAGCTGCCCAATGCCAAAGAGAAACCTTACTGCACCTGTTTGGCAGTTTGTCTGATTCAACCCATAATGCAAAGCCAGTTAAACAGGACTGGGTTGTGTAGAGATTTGCATGAATATATTTTTGGCAAAGGATGGAGATAAAACGAACAAATGCAGCCCTTTTTTCACTATGGTCACACACATACAGTAACAGAAACATTTGAATTCAAGTTTCTTTTTCAAAATTATGTGACTTATGTTACTTTATGTGCACTCAAGATGATGATTTTCACAAGGCAGAGGCTGTCATTGGACCCATTTATAGCTTTAAAGCCCAGCAAAAACACAGTCTGTGACTCACACTAGTAAATGTCTACTGGTGACAAAGCAGAACCTTTTTTCATAATGCATGTGTTTAAGTAATAAACGGTAAAGCACTGATATAGGCTGATGTGAAAAGGATTTTCACATCTTAAGAGTTTTTAAACATTTAAAGGAACCCCTCCTCTCAAAAATGTGTTATTATGTCTCCTAAAATGCCTGATCTTGACTAAACTGACTGAAATCTTAAGTTTTTTTTACTAGAAAAGTGCTTTAATATTTCTCTCAAAATGGGATGATGTCTGTGCACTTACAAAAATCTGAGATCCAGGCAAGCTGGATAATGTAAATCAGTAACTTGAAAGCCAGTCGCTGTCTAATCTGGAAAATGCGTAACAACGGGGAAGCAAAATTCAACAAAGCACCGGCAAAGAAACAAGAATCCTCCAGCACAGAGCTAAGGCGACAGACACAGCCCAACACTGACAGCTTGTGTAAGGGCCTGCTTAATATTGGTTCACAGTGTTTTAATAATAATTTAGTCAATTCCTTACTTCCATGTTCCACTGTCACCTCTACTGCTGGGCAATATCTAATATATACAGTACAGACAGTATGCATACTAGCCATCCAAACTCTCCACACACACATGTAAGGCTAAGTAAATTTGAGAGAGGCCCCTTACTTTAGCAAGGTGGTGTCACGCTGAGTCTCAGTTTGCTGTGAATGTAGCATCGTGTGTGTGTGTTCTGTTGAACTGGATTACCCTAACCTCCTAGGTATGTGTATATGTGTGTGTGTTTTTGCATGTGCATGTGTGTGTGTGTGTGTGTCAAATCAATTCAGAGCTCCTGTTTGTTCTGTTGCTGTCACAGTTGGGACACGCTGCGCAGCACTTCCTTGCGTGCCCTCGTTCTGCTGCTATGCAACTGTGCGTGAGTGAGTGTGAGCAGCAGTGCATGTGAGCCACCAGAGTAAACAGGTCTGTGTAGCTTTCACAGGGTGGCTGACTTGAAAAGCTGATGAATGCATGTATGGATAGATTGGGTACTGTGTTTCCCTCAGTGTTGTGTAGTAGAGTCGGACCACCTCACTGAAACAAAGGCCACAGCCACCAACTTAATGGAAATAAAAATAAACACCAAAGGTAAAAAAAAAGGCGTCATTTCATACAGGCAATGCCATAAACTGGCTGTTGTTTAAGCGGTCATCTAGTGGCTTATCACCTCAGCTACACAATTTCATGTGGGAACCTGATATAGTGGCTTGGAGAGTAAATGAATGGCATAAAGCATTTATTCGACAGTAAAATCACAAGACAAGTGCCACTGTTATAAGCAAAGACTCATTAAGTTTTGATGTTTTATGTGATTACAAAGCCCAATTTGTTTTTGAGGACAGACTTAATCAAGTAACTGGGTTCAAGTAGCAAGGCTGTAATATCTTTTGGGTGTATGCTCCATTAATCAAAGACAGGGTCTAATTAGCCTGATCACAGCACTTTGCTTATTACTGCACGGTTTCCGTAATCTGGTAATTCCCGTTTTATATTCAAATCTATCCAGTCATAACGTCTGCTGGAAATAATTCCCTCTGAGAATATGTAAGATTAACACTGTGAACGAACAGTTAGCCAGCCACGGTCTTTGTTCACAACGAAACTGTTAAATATGCACTTCTGTTTGGTCATGTCAACAAACCACTGTTTTTAAACAGAAAACCCACATTTTCTATTGTGACATTTTCAGGAAATTACGTACAATATAGGTAATAGGTAAAAGCAGGTGGGTTGTTATCAACGACGGTCATTTCGCTGAAACTTTCGGCTTCCTGACGATCCTCCTCTAGTCAGCTGCCACCTTGTTTAGGTTTTGAAGTTAAATGAGGAGGTATCTTAGAGAAGTGCTGTCAAAAATATTGATTTATCGATTGATTCTTAATATCTGAAACCGTTTTAACACTTGCATTTTTGATACACAGATACGAACTGCACTTTCTCACTCCAATTGCTTACTACAGTCATTCTGCTGTTCTCTGCTACGTATTCTTGTTACATCTCAAATAAAAAAATCAAATTGCGCTAAATGTCTTTTTTCCATGTGGTATCAAAAACTGTAACAATAAATACTTTAAGATATTGTATCAAAGTTAGGAATTTCAGTATTGTGACAACACTTACTGCATAGATAACACTTTCAACTTCAATTCAACTTCAAGAATCAGGTGCACCTTGTTTGTTGCAGTGCTGTCAAAGCAAGCAAAGGGAATTAATAGGGCATCTGACAAATGTTTGGCTCAAAACAGTGAGCTACACAGCACCGCCGCACTCACAGCCAATAAAAAAAAAATGCAATCAAACTCATTTTGTCCCTACTGCTCTCTCATGTCACAGTCACTTTATTTTTTTTTTAAATAAAGCCTTATTCCATTTGTCCTCGGTCATCAAGATCTGGACCTGGAAATGTGCCCCGCCCCCCTTTCTTTTTTTCTTTTTTTTTTTTTTACAGAATTCCCCCCTAATTTGGGTTTCCACTTCGTGATTTGAAACCCAACTAACCGGATTTCTGAATCAGTGTGACTCAGCAGAGATCAGAAAGTTCCCTCCAATGGATGCAGCTAATCCTGCAGGGTACGAGTGGTTAAAGGACTCAGATTAAAGCCACAGAATCAAGCTGTACAACAGTTTGGGCCACTAAAGCATTTAAATGATAACAATAATACATTTATATTATTAAAGCAATACTTCACTTAACTTTACTGTAACTGTACTTCATACTTGTTTTACATTATAAAAGAACTTTGTTAAACTTTATTATAACCGTAGTTTATGTAACTGTTTTTATGACAGCTACATTTTTGTAACTGTAGTTCATTTAATAATTTTGTATTTTAGTAGTTTACAGTAGGGCTCAACAGATTATCAGCTGGCTGATTATTGAGGCAGATATCTGGCATTTTGCCGATAGTCTGCATCAGCATTTTATTTTAAAGCTCTCTGATCAATTTAATTAATTAAAAAGCGCAAAGACAGTGTCAACATGGGAGAGACTTTTACTTTGTTGAAACCTCAGGGAGCTGTTTTTATCAATTCATTTTTTATTTAAATTTTCACCTGACTATTAAAAAAAAAGTTGAGAGAACTTGCTGAACATGAAAAACTTTTGTTAAAGGAATTTTAAAAAAGTTTTGTGATTGAGTTTGTTGTATTCCAAATTCCTAATATTGACAGAAATATTTTAACTGTTATATATATAAATATTAATTATAGGTCTCATTAAGTACTATTAATCAGTATCTGCTCTGAAAAAACAACATTGGTTGAACCCTAGTTTAGAGGAGATTTCAAAATTTAGAGGAGATTTCAAAATTTAATGAGTTTTGTTTGGCTTTTATACCTGGAGTTCCGGTCGACACTTAAAAATATTGTGATATTATTTCAAAGCCATGTCGCCCAGCGCTTTTTCTTCCTCTATATGACAATTAAAAGACCACCATCTAAAACAAAACCCTGCAGCTTGGGTTCAGACATCAGAACACTTTATCACAGGGAAAAATCCAAGTATTCATTCCAAACTGATATCAGATGACTAAACAGAAAGAGGAAATTACATCGGAGTGAGAAAGAAATCCACACACCTTCACCTACATGACGTCAAGCCGTTCAGATCACAGGTCTACAGTTAGCTGCCACACCTTCCGCTCGGCTCAACTGGAAAGGCCTGTTTTACCCTGCTACCTCAGACAATCCAGCACAAACACACACACACACAAAGCACTGAACCTTGCTGCATTGTTGGTTAAACACCGAGGCAGCACCTGCTTGTCCTATATTTAAGTGTCGACCGGAACTCCAGGTATAAAAGCCAAACAAAACTCATTAAATCAAAGCGTGATTTCGAGCCAATTAACAATTAACTGTGTCCTTAAATGCAGGAAAAAATGAGGGACTGAGAGCATGTGCTGTGTCTGTGCCGGCAAGAACAAATGTGAATGTGATGGAGTGTGTGTGTGTGTGTATGTGTGTGTGTGTGTGTGTGTGTGTGTGTGTGGCAGGTTCTCTGTTGCTAGGGCCCTGGCTAGCTTTGTCTTTCTGTTCATCTGCCTAGTGACTGGTCTGGTAAGGAAAGAGGCATAATTTATGGTTTCCTGGGCGTAACAGCAACGAGTGTGTGTGTGTGTGTGTGTGTGTGTGTGTGTGTGAATGCTATAGATTGCTTACAAGATGACTCACTCAAGAGGAGCATGAGTAGGGACAGGCAAAAAGGTGAACACTGGAATATCAAAACACATCTTCACAAGCATACCTTTGTCAATAATCTCACATATTCAGTGTTTCTCTCTCATCTATATTGAATTTCCAGCTCAACAGCTTGCTGGGAGATTCTCTACCAGGCTTTCACACTCCTGAGGTGTCAGGTGGAATACATCTAACTGTGTTTAGCTACAATCATATTTCCAATTCTGTGTTTGCTTTGTCTTGTGTTGCTGTGGTGCTTGACTGCATTTTGAACCTGCAACCATCAATGTTTTAGTCGTGGTGCAGGTTGAAAAAGTTCAAACTGGAACAGAATGGAAATGAAGGCCAAGGAATGACAAGATTTTTTTTTACAAAATGACATGGACTTTATGAACAAATATATGGTTACCACCCCAAAAATGTTCCCACACCAACAATGGAATTGTGGCTTCCGAAAATAGGGAAACCGGAGAACAAAATCTGCAAAAAAATGTGATAGTTTGGTCCCAGAACTCTTCCATCAAGCAGGAGGAAGTTACAGCTCAACAGCCACTTTCACACACAGTTTCATCACAATTTTTCTCAACTTCTTCTCTCTGTGTGGTTCAATTTCTCTTCTTTCTTTGTAACTCAATAATGTGGCTTTTTTGTTGCCAATTCTATATTCACCACAGCCATTACTTTCCACGCAGAGTTTCAACGCTACAACGCGTATCCTTCTAGACTTTCTGACCACTGGAGTTGTTATTACGAGTGGGATGCTCTTTGGTGTTCATCATCACACATCGAATGAACATTAGCTGTCAAGACACACATTTCACGGTAGTATTGTCACAATGCTGGAATTTCTAACTTTGATACAAGATCTTGAAAAATATCAATATTCAAGAGCACTGTTGATAAAATGGGGATAAAGTGACATTTTAGGAAAAAAAGGTTAATACAAGATAAATACATTAAGCTATAACATGACATGACGACTTCTCTTCTCTTGGTTAGTAGCAGAAAACAACAGAATGACTGCAGTAAATATTAACAAAAAGCTGGTATCAGCGTATCAATACTGCAGAAAATGAGGATTCAAATAGTTTCAAAAGGTGCAAATTGATAGGTATTGATGAATCAATATCTTTGGTAGCATTATTTCGTAGTTCCTTTGATCCTAATCTGTGTAGAAGTCTGCTAAAAAGCAAACATGGATGCAAACAATACACAATTTAAAATTCATCTTTGCAAATATTCAACAAGAAAGGAAAACCACAACACCAAGCACAAATGTTAGAGCTGTAGGACACACACATAGCGCTCTGGTGAGAAACTCTGATTGTAAACATGCCTTTCGTTTCTTTAAGAGCTGCTGCATGAAAGTCGAAGGCTCGAATCATCAGTCAGAGACCCTCAGCTGATTGAGATAGCTTCAAGTTGAGCAGTCTTTTTTTCTGTGCAGTTTACTCCTAGGGCATTTTGGTCCCCAGATTTTGCAGCGGAGTGAGTGCTCTTGACATTCACGCTTCTCTTTGTAGCTGCGAACATGCTGCAGTGGTATGACGGGAGCAAGAGGCCGCAGCAAAAGGTGAGGAAGTGATGAATTTAGTTAACAAGATACAGTCTCTATAGCTTTTGTTTATATCTAGTGTAAGAAAAAAATGTTGCACATTTGCGATCCATCGATAGTGCTGAAGCCCCACATTCAGTATCGCTCCACCTCCATGTTCATTTGTTTTGGTGTCGTAAATTGAGTAGGTGCCCTATCGACCACGCAGATGGACGCAAAGTATAATATGTAGAAAAATCTCAAATGCTTGACAGTTTACCTGTTCAAATTTCTAAATAAAAAAAATCCACACCAATAGTCCAATATTTGCATTGAAAAGCCATATCTGATGTGACTGGCATAATTCTGGGTCGGTTACAGACCAAGTTCCTTTGAATGATATTATCCTTTTCAGTATTTTACTTTTAAGTATTTAAAATTTGAGCCCTCTGCTCTGAACTTCTGCCACCTGTATATGAAATGACTGTCAGATGAGTCTCCTTGTTTCCATCTGGTACCAAGCTCCACAATAAAAATGTAACTGTCCTTGCTTTCAACAGGAATCCCACACATCCCATCCCTGCTTTTCCTGCTTGATAAAGTAGCATACACACAGGACAATGTTCAGTGACGTAAGTTCGCACATGACAGAAGTCATTAATTTGGTTTTAAAAAAATATGTGCATCCCGGTAGGTGACCTAAATGAAAGCTAGCATTCTTAGTGTTTTCTAAGTTTCTGTGAGGCCTTTACTAGAGGACTCAGGTTTGGTATACCCCAGGCAGATAAAATAGGCCTTTCATGCCTTCATATGGGCCATCTTGTAGTTTGTACTTTATTTCCTTGTTCCTGGTTTTATTACCTTTTGGAATGGAGCATCCTGTATAGATAAACCCTTTGGTATGGCCAGAGTAAACATTACAATCAAGTAAATGTAGTTCAGTTAATTTATCGTTTTCTCTACATGACTTCTACAGTGAGGAAATAGTGCTGGGACAAATTAATGGTTCGAATCCATCACGGTTCTATATGGGGAGTATCCAGCTTGCTCGGCTAGTGTGCAACTACCCAAACAATGAAATGGAGGATGAAGTAACAATTGAAGAGGCAGACCAGTATTTCTGGCTGCATTAGTCTGTCTTTTCAGAAGATGTGGCTCAATGAATAGAGAGGGAACATTGTAAAACAGGAAATCAGACAATCAACTGATCATGTCTGGGGAAGTGGACAAAGAGAACAAACCTACAGCAATGCAGAGCCCAATTCTGCACCAATTCACTGCAAATTTAAGATCAAATCATTTCTGTGACAAGATAAATTCTACTTTACTGTATTTCTAATAAATCTGCTCTATCACTCTATTGAGTACAAACTCCAGGTATTCAAGGTCTAACTGGTGTCACACTGATAACAAGTGTCACATTCAAATAAGTTCCTCAAACTCACAGCCAGCTCAAAACCTTGTGTGGCAACACGTCCGATCAAAGCTACTCAACATATCTGCCATTTCACACCGTCAGACAGATGTCACGAGTCACTTCACTACAGTTGAAAGCTCTTTTATGAAAGGTGCCCGGCGACTGTGTATGATGATAAGATGGTAGTTGGTCCAGGTCTGTAACTTTTGCAACACAACCCCCCAAAGAGTTTTATAACCATCTGCCTTCGTTTGTCTGCAATTTGTAAAAAAAAACACTTTCTATTCAAGTCACATAAATCACCATTAGGCCAATTTCACATCAAAATATTAAAAGAAAGACCTTATTCAAACAGGCGAGCAGTCTTTTTTTTTTTTGTCAGACATAAGGTGAGAATATTTAGAGAGTATTTGTTTTACCTAGCGACACACAGACCAATCAGATCAAACTATACATCTCAGACAGGAACAGCGACAGAGATGTCAACACTTGACCCGTCTTCATGTCCGGTGCCATTTTGTCCTGTATCTTGAGACCCGACACCAACAGCTTTCTATACATGGCCTTTAAAACAGACTGCGTTTGTGTGACAGTATCCATCCGTGACCTTTTGCCTACAAACTCAGTTAAGGACTCGCCATGACCCCTAACTTTTTCTCTTACACCCCTAAATCATTAGTAGGTGCTGTAGGATAAGAATGCTTTCAAAATACCACTCCAGCAAAACAACACAGGAGGCTGTGTAGGTGCAGGAGCGTCGCTAAAGGGTACACAAACAGGACATAGCAGGACGTTCAGATCGACAGTTATTAATCACCAAGGTACAGCACTTTGGTTTTATGCTCTTTAACCCTTTGAAACCTAAGCAAATGGACTTGATTTATTTCAAAACTATGGGGAGAAGGCAGTGAGCAACTTAGCAAGAAAAATCCAAAAAACAATTAGCAAGAAATTAGAAAAAAAAGTTACAAGAAAATTACCTGAAAATACACAACAAAGGAAAAAGAAACAAAAAAGACCTTAAGAAAATGCTAAAAGGAGAGAGCACGTGAGAGAGAGAATTTCAAAAATGTTTTTTTTCTGTAAATTAATTTTAAATACATAATGATAACATTTATATTTTCCCTATTTTTTTCTAAATCTTATCACCCCCAGCTAACTTTAAGGTCATTTTCTAATCACCTTCTACTTTTTTTTTGCCATTTGCAGGACATTTATTGCAAAGTTGCTCGTTGCCTTTTTCCTGTGTTTTTAAAAGAAATCAAACCAATTTTCTCTGGTGTCAGAGGTATAAATGCTTGTGAAAGGTGTCTAAACACAGCTCAAGAAAACGTATGTCACTATAGGGGTAAAGTGCACAACTGTGAAAAGTTATTACAGCAGTAGTATATCTGCCTCCCAATGAATCCAGCAGGGAAGTTTGCCAATATCGAAGGTTAATGCTCACGTGTTGGTACAAGTGTGTGTTCTATCAATGTGTTCGAAACACACCAAACTTCAACTATGACATCAGCCTCAAGCTGGATATGGAAAGGTCCTCTGTGTGTGTGTGTGTGTGTGTGTATGTGTGTGTCTCAAAGACTTATATAACCACCTGTATTGTTTCTGACCTCTGTTCCAGGTAAGGGTGTAGCCATCTAAGAATATATGTGCGTATTTATTTGCCTACGCCTATCTACCTACCTACCTACAAGGCAGTCTAACTGTCAATCTGCTGTCCTGTGTACCATAATGGACGCAGTAATCCACTGTGTGAGACAGCCCAGCGCACACATGACACACGCTAAGAGATCATAGTATCAAGAGACCACTTCTGTCAGCATTTTACTTGTACAAGGAGCAAAGACAGACAAAATCTTTGACCCCTAGAACACCAAAAGGTTTTCCTATTGGCTGAGAAGAAGGTCTGCTGTCTGGACAGCTGTGCAGCTGCAGTTTACACACCTGGGTTGGACTTTTAATATTTCAGGAAAAAAACTGACAAAGGCTGCAGCTCTTGGGACAAACTGAAAACAAGTACAATTTTAAAAACGCTCCCCCAGTTTATGATATTATATTTCTTAAATCCTTTGAAACCTGGAGTGACATTACTTTCTTGTTCTACTTAAAGACACCTTTCACAAGTATTTAAACCTTTGAACCCTGAGCACATTGGTGCAATTTCTTAAAAAAAAAAAAAAAACATGGTGAAAAATCAATGAGCAACTGAGAAATGTTCCACAAATTGCAAGAAATTACTAGATTTAGAAAAGTATTAAAAAATGAAAATAAAAGAAGCAAGGGTAAAATATTTATAGAAAAAAGAAAAAAGCTAGGGAAAACTATAATCATCAGAATTACAACTTTAAAGTTGTGTCACAGAATTATTAGATTTTTTAAGCACTTTTTAAAACTTTCTTGGGTTTATTGGGTTATTTGTTTTAACATAATTTAATTTTCTTGTAGTTCTTACTAATTTCTTGTCAGTTTAAAACAAGCCAATTTGCCCAGGTTTCAAAGGGTTAATGGCCACTGACAGTTTCATAAACATTTTTTAACAAAAATGTTATTTATGTGTGTAAATTTGCTCTATTTATGTTGCTACACTCAACAAAGCTACAGACCAACTGCTAAAACAATACACCACACTAAACCCTCACCGTGGCTACGTTCACAGACCTATAGATACTCAAGCAACACAAATATAGAAATGGCTTTAGCTTCACACACATATTGACATCATCCCCTGTCAACATGCAGACACACAAATGTTTCCATCCAGCGCTCACAAAAGATTTTTTCATCACATGATGCTTGTCAACAGCTGTCCAAGTAATGCAAGTCATGGTCTGTATCAGAAACTATAATGATTTTCATGTGAGCGTGTGCAGGTTTTTCATTATGACAATGAAACTGCAGATAAAACTGTCAACAAGATTAAGACAGATGCTGTCTTGGAAGCAAGGGCTTTGTCCCAGCCTTTGAATAATGATTTATAGAGCACAGGAGGGGTTTCTTTGTCTTTAAAACTTTTAAGCACAATACCAAATAGTTTCTCTACTCAACTGAATGGAAATATGCTTACTTTTTGAATCTCCAGGCTTTGAAATCCTTTGAAATTGTGATAGGTGTACTAATGGAATGGAGTTTATAATGTGTTTAGAAATCCTCTGGCCTCTAGATGCGGGTCAGTAGATTTAGGTCAGAAGAGGATATAATGTTTGTGAGTACCTTCAATCACCCTCTGTACCTGCACAGCAGAGATAATAATTAAAACTTAACATCTGGAAGCCAAGTTTAACGCCTCTCTATAGAAATCTACATCTGTTCTGGAGCCCTTGACATACAACTTTTTAATCAATCAATGATCAATGTCTTGTTTCTGTATAGTCTGCAGTTGCACAAAAAATTTACAAAGACATTTGTTTTTAATCTCACAGCCACCACTGTTTTGTTTTTTTCTTGCAATAAAAACCAGCGAGAACTTGGATTCCCCTGACAAGTTTGTCCTGCACAAACACAATGCAACTTTTTCTCCCAAAAGACCATCACTGGAGGAGATGAAAAGGCCATGCTTGCACTTGAGAAGTCAAAATCAATATTGTATATTTAAAGAAACCAACATAAGACAGCAAGCCTCCAACAAAAGTCAACCTTCTGTCTTAGGAAAAGAGAATTTCTAGGAAAAGAGAATTTCTTGATTTGAATTTCACTTCATTGTTTTGACACTCTACAATGGATTAGCAGTGTTTCCAGTGGCCAACAGTACATAAAGAACACGTGTCACACATGGACTATGTTTAAAATAATAATGCACAGGGCTGATTTGTGGGTGCCCGGCTTCTGTATTGTCAATAGCATTCGTGTGGGGCTGTCTGACAGGGTTGTCTGTATTTCAACAGGTCAAAGTACTGAAAAGTCAAGTAGGAGGACATGCCCTAACACACAGACTAAACAGAGACCTAAATTTATTCTTCTATTCTGCAAAGAGTGGGAAATCCAGTGTGAGTGCGTAGGCAAGCTGGTGAATCACTGCTGTGTGGCAAAGACAACAGAGACAGAGAAAAAGCAAAGAGACAAGCAGAGACTGTAGAAGGCCAAACAGGGCCTCGATTCACAGCAGATACGAATTTCATTTAAAAGGACATTAATAGGTAAATAAACATATCATTAATTTGAAGAAATATCTTAGATCCTTACCTGCCCGGTCGAGTTTTCAATGACTTGCACCAGTGGGGGCCTTGTTGACATTTTTGAAAGACTTGAAGTTGCAAAAAAGGGGAAAGGAACAGTGAAACAAAAACGATTTTTCAGTGTCTATTGTGCATTTAAAATGTGTATAGCTGATGGCAGACGAAAATTTCCAACAGATGTCCAGCGCTAGCCAGCTAGCAGCACGACAGATAGCCCGTGAATCAACAAGTTGAATCCCACATCAGCGGCTAGCCGAGTTAGCCAGCTAGCTAGAAACTAGCTAGCAGCAACCGCACGTCCCATGTTTGTCAACAAGCAGAAAACGGGAAAAGGCAAAATGTCCTCTTTAGCTTCGGTCTTGGTGTGAAAACACTCACTTTCGATTAACATGTATCAATGTCGACGGTGACCAGTGAGCTAGCTACCAACCTGATGCTCTGACGTTCTGGCCAGCTAGCTATTTGCGCTAGCTTGAGGAAAAGTTGGGGCAATGGTTGTATCGAACAAGACAAGGTTCAACTAGGTGGCTAGCATGCTAACCTGTACGGTTGCTAACTAACGTCTGAGGAAGCCCCGACTGTCGCCGAAATTTACAACAAATGTTTCTCCAGCGTCGTTTTCATAACGCAGTGTCGACGCCTGTTTTTCTCCCTTTGTGGCAGAGATGTTTCCTTTCAGGTTGGAAACCAGGTCCGAGGTCTGCAAACTTTCAGGCCAAAGTTATTCCCGGCGAGGTCTCGACCTTCCGAACTCGTAGAAAACAATTGAAAATGTTCCCAGCGAGATATCCAAGGTAGGGTATCCAAAAAATAAAAGCAGCACCATGTAAAATGGTCACATGGCAGACGAGAAACACGAATTAATCTGTTGCGCTAGCTAACTGGCTGGTCAATATTAGCCCATGTAGCTAGCTAACGTTAATTCAGTGTTTCTTTGGAGGCAAAGCTAGCTCGTTAGCTTATCCTCCTGCGGCCGCAGCGGCGGTGACTGCCACAGAGCAACCCACAAAACTCAAAATCCACGGAAATCACCGGCGCTCTTCCTTGTGTTGCGTGATTGGAATAAGGTCGTTCAACAGTGCTGCACTGCAGTGTGGCGATATACCAGTCCGTCCTGTCGGTACACCGACTGCTTTTATTCCCGACACCAGCCGACTGAAGGAGGAATCATCAAGTTGTAAAATCCATTATCGCTTAACTGGGGTTTTCTCGTTAGGCGGTGCGTGTCTCGGGCGACAGGGGGAGAGAGGCGAGGAGCTGCGCCCGATTGCAGTCTATGCGCACGATCCTGCCCTGATACCGGAACAAGCTCGCGGCAACATGGCTGCTTGCACCACGACTGAGAGAGGAGGATTGGAGAGGGAGGGGGTTCGTTCTGCGTTCGGCTCTACTCGGCTTTTTCCGAGCCTTTCCTGGTGACCGCGATTCCTCCAGGTTGGGAAGTGGCAGGTGCAGAGGAGTGTGTTTGCAGCTTCATGAGCATAGAGCCCCAGGGGGCCTAAAAGCCCCACACTCACTTGGGTGTGAATTGCATTTTGATAATTTAATTGTTTGCAAAATTCCTTCCACTTATGTAGGCTACAATATAGTCTGGGAGCTGCAGTATTACTTAATTGTGTGGCCTTAGCTTGTAAGGCCCTGTTAATAGCTGATACATAATTAACCTGCCAAATATGGGCCCTGATAGGGTGCCCCTGACCCTCAAACAATTTCTAATTCACAATAAAAATAAATTAATTTACACTGGTAATTATTTTTGTGCTTTTATATAGCCTAAATAAGGTGCCAGAGTGCATAAACAGCATTAAAATAGAGCTTATTTATTTTTAAAAAAGGGGCTAGTTGAGGATCCCTCGCACATCCAAAAGATAAGGAGTTAAGCCTCAAATGTCCTGAAATCCTAGAAATGTTGTGAAATCTGAGAAAAATTCTAAAATCCTCGGAATGTACAGAAACCCTAGAAATATCCTAAAATCCTATAAATTTCTTAAAATTAAAAAAAACGTCCTGAAATCAGAGAAACATCTTAATATCCGAGAAATGTCCTAAAGTCCTAGAAATAGCCTAAATCCGAGAAATGTCCCAAAGTCCTACAAAGGTCCCCAAGTTATTTCCAAGAAATGTCTTTAAATTCTGGAAACATGTATGGAGCTGCTGCGACTGGCCCCTGGCCTTCTTTCATTTTGCAAATGTGGCCTCTAAGCAAAGCACGCTGAGTATTCCTGCTGTAGAGTGTCTAAATGTAGTTCCAAATTTTTGCCCTGGAGCCCCCAGAAAAGTTAATGCACTCATGCTAATAACATACACTCTATAAATAATACATTTCTAATAATTAAAAAAAGGCAATGGAGTCAACACTGGGGGACCAACTCTGCTGAGGGGTCTGAGGGTCCCTTCATTACCCCATACATTTTATATTATATTACAGTCTATTAAGCAAGTACATCCATACAGGATACTCTCCATGCAATACATGAAAGCCATTACTGTCTAAATGAATTACACATGCAGAACAACATCAATGATTTACACTGCTCTCAGCCTTCATGTGGCCTATCTGATAAATACGATGTAATAAGTACATTTACGTGAGTTGAATACGCCCATGAGCTGTGCTCTGCCTGGGTACGGCAACACCACTTGGTCAAACCACATGCAGAACTGCAGTACAACGTAATACTTTAACCAATGGCAAAGTTTATTTCTGAATGTGATTGCATTTGCTATTGATTACTTTTGAAAGCAGTGTGTGGTTGCCTGCAGAATAGCCTTTTTTAAATCTATAGGACATTTTTGGCATATTTGAATATTGAGGGATGTGTGTGCCCCCAGTATATTGTATTTACAACCTTGTAAAAATAAAACAAGTCACTGTAATAAATGTGATAGACTGATATTACATGTAAATTACTGAAGATCAACACGGATCCTAAAATTTAATCTTCGATTATATATTTATTCATTTATTTTTCATGCAGCATAGTTGTTGCTAGTGGTGATGATTTCAGGGGCCCACAGAAAATCCAGTATTTGTTAACAGTGACCAGAATCCCCAACAACACCAAAGCAGCTCAGGCGTTTTAAGATTTATTTAACTTACAACATTTGTATGGAGACATATCATATTTTCCATCTTTCAGCATCTCTCTGAAAACTCCACTTCTGCAGGGCAAACTCCAGTTCACATGGTATCTGCAGGAGCTGCCAGATACTTTCACAGTGCAGTCACATCCAGATTTCCTTTCACCTGTCACA
Source organism: Plectropomus leopardus (assembly GCF_026936395.1). NCBI lineage: Eukaryota > Metazoa > Chordata > Actinopteri > Perciformes > Serranidae > Plectropomus > Plectropomus leopardus. The sequence continues at coordinate 8,403,548 of NC_142198.1, read as the reverse complement.
CACTTATTTTTCCCTTAGGGGATTCCAGTTCTATATACAGCATTTAAGGCAGCCTAGGTCCCATCAGAGCAAGAAATGGCTATTGTTAACACTGAAGCTGTATTTTAATCATTTCTCCATTGAACTCCTTTTTTCGTTAACTGAACAGAATTTTAGTGGAAAATATAATTCCTTTTTCCATGATCTCCATCATTTTACCTGAATGTATCTGAGGCCAGCAGCCAATTTTAAAACCATCCTCCATTGTTGTTGAATTATGGGTCTTCATCGCAATCACAAGAGCAGAAATCAAGTATCACATGTAAATAATGTGACTGTGAGACGCTGACAGCCGGCATACACATTTTCAAGTTACTTAGCAACAGCCATGGACTGATGAAGACAATATGTCTGCCATTGGAAGTGGCGATCGCTAAACTCTGTCAATCAGGAGGTCTGCAGAGACCGGTCACACTACCAAATATTCACTGTTCACACAATGCAAGGATGTTATGGGGAAAAATAAAAAAGGAAATGAAGGCGGTATGAGAGGCTTGTTAGTAATGACCGGGACAGAATCCAACTGGCAGGATTTCCCGATGAATCAAGGGGAAAAATCACATCCCTGATGATGGAGGGAGCGTCCACAGGGGTGCAAACACTGTTGCAGGAGACAAACACCTTAGATTTCAATGCACAAAAGTCTACTCGCATGATTAATAGCCTAGTTACTGTACCAGAGGGAATCACTGGGTCTTTCTTGTAACTTAGCAGTTTACACTCAAACCAATCCAACTGACTTGGCAGAGCATGTCCTCTTTTTCTGCCAGTTTATTGGAGCATTTCCAATTTGATATTAGATCAGAGGCGAGCAAATATCTCCAGTATTGTACATTTTGGGAGCGGTGGTTTCTGGAAAATGTCAAATATAATTCACAAAATTATCCTCTATGTGAACTCAATGACTCCTTTTTTTGAAGATTTTACATGAGCTGTTTAACTTTGTTTGTGGGGGAAATGTGCTTAAGTGTCGCCATCTGCAGGATGCTTCAATACATTACACTGTGTGCATCTATTTCTAGCTAAAAAAAATAAAAAATAAATTCAAAAGCAAATCCTCAGACTATTTCCTACAGTGTATCCTGTAAAGATTTGAATGAAAATGCAGTTTTCTGGCTGCCACATTTTCGCCTCACAAAACATTTGACACTCTGAGCAGGAGGTTGACGTGTAGATGATATGAGGGTATTTTTAAGTCTCACTGGACGAACATTAAAAAAACATATCAGCCTTTTTATCTCCAGTCTCCTATTTCAGGCTGCCAACTGTATCTGGCCAGATTGAGGCAGTAATGACAGTTATTTTTAATATGTAGCCAATAATTTTCTCTGTAGAGGCTGGCATCCTACATGCACCACCAGACTGCTGATACATCACTGTCAAGCTGTCTCTCCAGCTTTTTTTTTTTTCTGCATTTCACTTCATCTCGACAAGAATCTAGTTCACTCTGTGGCAATTCACACATCTTCATCACTGTGACACCAGATGAACACAGCATCCAAATCAAATTCTCTATCACGCTGTCACAAGTACGATGTAAATGCACTGGAGCATGAACCAACCAGCTGTTTCACTTTTAGTGTGCCTTTTTTTTTAACTTTATCGGGGAGGTTTGGGAATAACTAAAGCAGTTCTTTACAATAATACACTTTTTAAAAGTAGAAATGAGCACAGAAATCTTCTTTTCTTTCTTTTTTTATGTTTGGTGACGTCTTTTTAAAGGCATATTTCTCAAATATAGCAGACTTTTTTTCGATCTTTTAACATATTTACTGAGGAGTCCACAAAGAGCGTTTATTGCACAAAATGCTGAATATCGTTATTTCTAGAGTGTAAAGATCTTTTTTTTTTAAACTTCCTTTATTCACCATAAAAATAACCTAAAATTACGGGCGCACTATAATGCATTTGTATATGTACATAAGGCATGGGTAAAATGAATATAAATCTTGTATTGCAGTGTATTTAATTATATATCAAACTAACAAATTATATCACGATAGGGTATAAATAATTAATTTGAGTCAAAGCTAATTAAAATACTTCATCAGATTGATGCAAAAATTATATAAAAGGCCCAGCTAACCCTCAAGGGTGCAATTATTCAGTTTAATTAGACTTCTGCTCGGGTTGAAGGTGTGCGTTGGACTTCATGGGTTAAAAAGAAGGACAAAGGTCTAATCACAGGGTCAGACAGGTCAGTCAGGGACAGGTCTTATCAGGTAAATACACTGAAAACACCTGTGTAGGCAGACCATAAATTATATAATGTCATAAAGCAGTCATGATCATTAATTTGCACAATTGTTTCTACTACCAATTTACAGCAGATTTATTGTCAATAACTGCTAAAATACCAGCTACAACACGCTGGCCGTACAGGACTCCTGTCACCCTGAGTCGGCTATAAAACCTCGGGGCGTTTCCAGCTGTTTGTAGCAACAAACTGGGTGTTTTTTAACGACACATCAGGACATTTCTAGCAGTTTTTGTGTTAATAAAACTGGGTTTTGTGTTTAAAACAGAGCAGCTGGGAGAGGAAAGGTGGAAGAGAGAGACATGCAGCAAAGGGGGAGAATCAAACTTGGGCAGCTAGGACTCAGCCTACATGGGGCACACACTGAGCTAGACGTTGCCCCAAAACTGGGTATTTTTTTAACATGAGGTTGGGACATTTTCAGTCGTGTTTCTGGCGACCAAATTAGGTATTTGGAGACAAAACATGATCTTTTCCAAACCCTAAACAAGTGCTTTTGTCCTAAACCTAACCACACCTTCACCACAGTGTTGTCACAGCACTAACTTGAAAACTGGATGTAAAGAAATGTAAAGTTTTAACATATTTGCTACTTGTGACACAAACAAATTTAACATATCAGTGTTTTGCTGAAATGAATGCCAGCATTCAAAATAGGCTGAATCTTTACAGATTGTGGCACGATCACAGAAGGGGCCACACGACGTTATTTATAACAAAAATATCTCAAAATAAATACATGGATTCAACCACGTAAGCTGTAATTACATCTAAAATAACAAAGACGTGTTTAGCAGTCCATTAAACACATTGCATATTTTGTGATTTGCAGAGAAAGAATCGAGTGGAAAAAAAACACACGTAGCCTTCAATACTTAAAAGGAAATGAGTGAACTGATTTTTGTTTTCGATTGGAGCCTTTTTTGGAAGCCACACTTTCCTTTGTATCACCAGAGGAAATGCCACAGTGTAGGTGAAACCAGCTTTGTGGTCTCCAATGGTCTGTTTTCTAGTAAGAAATCAAAAAAATGTTTAACAGTTTGCCACAAAGCAGACAGTATATATATGAATGTCGTCTGTGGATCCTTATTTCAGATTCTTTTTAAGGCCAAATGATTTTTATCACAGATTTCACAAACAAATGTGTCCTTGCTTGGTCTTTGTCTCATCTTTTTAAAACTATTCTTCAGGATTGTTCTCTCTTGAAGTGTCTGCTGTGAGGTAAAGGAGGCCAGAGTGACTTTATGGCTGCAGGACTGCATCTGTGTGATGATGATCCTGATGATTGATGATTTCCTCTGTGAAACAATAAATGCTTTTAAAGTCAAGAAACTGAACATCTAAAATCTGTCGCAGAGGTTTTTACCATGATGATCACCAGGTTAGAAACTTCTCTCCAGGAAACTTTCAAGGAAATTTATCAGACATGTATATTTATTTTTAATTTCTGGCATCAATAAAATTTAAATAATGTTAAGTTTCTCAGTTCCTCAGTACAATTTATGCATTGTTTTTTTATTATGAACTGTTTCACTTCTTTACCTTGTCACGGTTTGTAAATATGAATGTCTCAATACACTATATATATATATATATATATATATATATATATATATATATATATATATATATATATATATATATATATATATATATATGTGTATATATATATATATATATATATATATATATATATATGTATGTATATATGTGTATATATATATGTGTATATATATATATATATATATATACATATATATACACACTATATAGTTTTAGTACATTTATTTATTTTTATTTTTTTCATACAATATTTTGTGTGCAGTCATCACTATTTCTGCATTTTCCTTTACAAAAAAAATCTGATATTTTTTATCTGTTTTTATGCTTTTGTTGCAATGACACAGATCGATAAATCTGATTTTACTTTTTGAACGGTAGAAATTTCTTGTTTTAGGATTAAGTTTTTGTCATGATTTCGGCTCTGGGAGATGAGCGAACATGCACTGAATGCACCGCTCGTTCATGCATTAAATAACCGAGCGTTGACTGACTTGCGCGAGAGGTCGACTGTATAATCCAATGAAAATATTAAAGTTAAAAAAACAGCCACGTTCATGACACCATTATCAGCTATTCAGCAGAAAAGAAGATAATCCCTCTGGAGATCCTCTAATCTTTTATTAAAATGTCTCCATTTAGCTGCGGCTCTTTAAAGATGGCATCAGCGTCACTCAGTCTGGCATCAGCTCGTGCTGAGTTACGGGGCCGGCAGGGATGTTACTAATGGGCCTTTCCGTTTTCAGTGTCAGTCCTCATTTTTATTACACCGGTATAAAGTTTACTTTACCGTCTTACGTCACACTAAAAAGGCAGGTTCATTATTTTGCAAATGGAAATCTGTTATAGAAATTGAGCTTAACTCGGATCACGGCACATGTGGCTTACTTTTTTTTTAAATGTTTAGATTTAATTTATCTTTTCTATTTTAATCTATTTATTCTATTCTGATTTTTGTCTTTGAAGTGTTTTGATGTGAAGCACTTGGTGCATTTAATTTCTTTCTTGTAAAGCACGTTGGGCTGCATTTTTTGTATGATAGTGCTATACAAATAAAGTTTATTATTATTAATATTAATTTCTATAATTGAGCAAAAAAGGAAAAAGTAAGCTTGAGGAAGATAATGCTTAAACTACAGTGTAAAAAAAATCAAATGTTTATTAAAGACAGAAGCCAAGTGCAAATAAACGGCACAGAAGCATGAATTGAGATTTTGGAAAATACTGTGATTTTGAGCACTTTACAGCTTCTCAGAGGCAACATGTCAAACATCTGGCTACTAAAAAGCCCCAACTATTCATTTATTAAAGAGAAAGAATGAATAAAATATAAGAAAATGTACATTTTACCTGAGAAAGAAGTTGGAAAGCTTTTAACTATGTACATAAAAAAATGAGTTATGTCCTTGTAAACAAAAACTATTTAAAATTTTGAATGTTTTCAGCCAAGATAATTGGAACCACAAGGGGAGAATGAGAAATGCCCAAAATGCACCCCTTAAAATCCTCTAAAAACCATACAAGAATGAAGCAAGGGCTCACACACACACACACACACACACACACACACACGCACACAAAAAAAGGAAACAAAGACAAACTTTAGGAATATAAATAATAAAGGATCTGTGGGGGTGTTGGAAAAGCTTCACGTTGAGTCAGGGAGTGAGGATTCACCTCTGACTCACTCTCTTTAAATAGCGCCGAGCAGTTCCTCCACAGCGACAGTCGTCAGGTCGGAGTAGAAGTTGCCCTCGTTGTCTCCGCCTCCGAACACCAGCAGGGCTCTGCTGACGGAGCCCGCGTCCATATCCACGTCTCCGTCCTCCTCTGAGAAGCGGTGGTGGTGACCGGCTGTCTCCATGGTGATGATGGAGTGCCCCGCCCTGGGAACGGAGAGCTGAGGGAGCTTCACCTCCGTCCAGCTGTTGGTGTCTGAACCAATCAAACATACACACAAGGGATTCTTTTAATCATGTGAAGTCCATATTATAATTACTTATTAATAATTACTTTATTATTTAAAAATCAGAAGAATTGTTAGTTGCAGCTCTAGTCAGAAGGCTGGTCCACATACCAAATCACTTAATGTGCCCATGGCTCCCATATTCACTGTGTAATTTCTATTCCTTTTTATACTTTTCTACTATCAGTCTGGGTTATTGCTTTATGAGAAACTGACAGCAGTAAGTGTTCAATTCATTAATGTGTTTTTAAAATAAATAAATACATTTATTGAGAAATAGTAAACATTTCCTGGTTCCATCTCCTCAAATTTGAGGATGTGCCGCTTTTCTTGATTTTATTTTCTCCCACCACTGTAAATTAAAGGGTGGAGGACTTCATTCGTGTGTATTCGTGTGTGTGTAATTGTGAGTTGCCTCTCACCTGTGTCGAAGACGAAGGTGTCACAGAGAGCGTTGTTTCCGTTGTAACCCCCGTGGATCAGGAACTTTGTGTCTGAGAGCACAGCACTGCCATGCCAGCTGGAGCGCATGCACACACACACACACACACACACACATCCACACACACACACACACACACACACACACACACACACACACACACACACAAATACACAGAAAACACAAAAAAGAGCTGCAAATGAGACTTGACATTATTTGAAATTTCCTGATACCAGTGCAGAAATAATATATAAAATAAATTTAAAAAATAATGAATCTGAGCAGACAGTTTTTGACCAAAGCTTCTGATACATTTTGTTTGGTACACAGGTGTAGCTGTGTGTGTGTGTGTGTGTGTGTGTGTGTGTTTTTTTTTTTTTTTAGTTGTGTACCTTCGAGGAGAGGGGGCTTTCCCAGTTGTTTTCACAGCAGAAAACTCCATCAGACCTAACAAACACAACATTTTCATTTTAATATGCATGCATCGTATGTACTCTTCACCTCTATCCACAATGTATGTGTTTTGTGTGATACTGTGCATACAATAGATATGTGTGTGTGTGCGTGTGTGCGTGTGTGTGTGTGGGTGTGTGAAACCAAGATTTTCCCATAAAAAGCAGCAGGTGTGTGTCTTACCGAGGTCCAACATGTACATGTCATTGTAGCAGACGGGAGTGTCCCATCCACCAAACACATAGATCTTCCTCTCCTGCATCACACACGCAGAGTGACTGAAAGAGAAGCAAAGAGGGAGGATGAGACAGGGACAAAATGTGTGTGAAAAAAAGGAAAGATGTGCTGAAGATGACTTTTGGATGAAACCATCTCACCCTGAGCGGGGGGAGGGCTTGTCGCCAGTTACAATGGGCTGGTACCAGATGGAGAGGTGAGGGTCGAAGATATACAGTGAGTCACTGCAGCCGTCAGGTTCTGGGTTTGGACGCGGAAACACTCCTCCCAGCACAAACAGCTCTCCCCGAAACATACTGCAGCTGTGGTAGGCCAGAGGAGGGACCTTACCTTGAGCCTGAAGGAGACGAGAGACGTGGAGGAGGACATGAAGAAAGAGGACAAGCAGGAAAAAAAAATTGTAGAGTTAAAGAAGAGGTATGCGGTTTTCTGGAAGGGGAAAAAAAAAAAGCCCTGCCACTGTCGCTCTGTGAAACAGGTTGCTAATATTAATACATGAAGCAGCGATCTGGTACACACACACACACACACACACACACACACGCACACACGCACACACGCACACACGCACACACCTCCACCATTGTCCACTTCCAGCTCTGAGTGTCCAGGATGTGGACGTCATTGAACCACTTCTTGTTCTTCGAGCCTCCGAACACAAAGATCCGCCTGGAGTCTGGGTCGTAGACGGCCGTGTGGCCGATCCTGGCCTCAGGTGTTGGACCCTCTGCAAGGGTCTCCGCTGCAACCCAGGACATGTCCTCTGTTGGACAGAGACGAGAACGCTCACTCTGACATGCGCACGCTGGAAACTAAAATGAATCTGGAGCCAGATTGCAAAAACGTTTGTTTGTTGTTTATGAGTGACGGACCCGTGCAGAGCTTCCACATGGGATCTTTGCAGAACTGCATCCTGGCTCCCTGTCCTCCGATCACAATGGCTGTCTGAGCATCGATGGGACACACAGTCTGACCCCAGCGACCTGACGGGCTGAGCAACGGGGCTGCAGGAAAACCGGAGATTCTTTAAATGAAGAGTTAAATTCTCACACACAAGTCCAGGACACAAGTCTAAATAACACAGAACAACATAAACAACACAAACGCTGAAACATTTTACAGATAACATAACGTGCACCACAGCCTGTCCAAGTGTATGTACACGTAACGGAGTATAAAGTGAATTTAAGTTATGAAAAATGCGGTTTTATTGTTTCCTTTGAATACTGAGCATTTTACAGTGTGATCTTACATTGTTAACCCTTTATACTGCTACATTAGTCAGCTCTTTTTTGTTGTTTTGATTGCTAATATAAGTTTTATAGATGTTTTTTGTGTAACTTTTTGGCGCAGTTGTATTCTGGCGAGCCGCCTTGCGTAATGTGACCAGCACTGTGCTGCAGTTTTTTAAATCATCCATCTCCTGGTGTAAAATGCTTTGATTTTGCATGTTTAGGAGCAGAGGGGCAGATTTCACTGACCAGTGTCATATTATCTTTTGCAGCGAAGAAAAATGCTGGTAACAGATTTCTACTACTTGTTATCTGTCTTTGCTTCATCCACATCCATAACACACACAGAAAATATGATTCTGTGAACTCAGCAGGGAAACGATATGCACCAACGTACCAGCGATGGGACTTAAAGGTGAATAAATAGGACGAAAAGTGAAGATGTAAAAACTCACTGCTCTGTGTGGGAGTCTTGGCCTGCCTACTCTTCGCCCTGGCTGCACCGTGAGGAGGTGTTCTTCCCACAGTCCCCTGCTCCTCTCCTGCTCCACTGGCTGCAAAGAAGAGAAAGTAAAGACGATTTGATACAAGAATGAGCACACGAAGACATGCAGGACAATAAACGGTAAAATCATGGTATTAGACTTGTCTCTCTCACCTGTCCCCTTCACCTTTGTTGAATCTCCTCCGTTACTGAACAGCTTTTGGCCTCCTTTAGTTTGACCTCTGGCTTTCCGCACAGGCGTGGTCTTCTCCATGGTGCCATTTGGACACACGTTCTCTTCTTCCCCTCTCGTCATCATCTTCTTCTCGTCACCGTCTCCCTCCGACACTCGCTCTCTCTTCCTCTTGCCGTTGAGCTCCCGGGCTGCGAGGGGAGCCACGGTGTCCTGCGGCGGTCAACAGTCTGCGTCATTTATCATTCAGCAAAGACGCATTGTTTGAAATATGATTTCAAAATTGAAGTGGAAAAGAAAGGTTTGCTGTTACAGTGGGTACAGCGGTTCAGTGGGTCTGGCTTTTTGCAAAAGCTGTTGTTTTTAAATTAGAGAAACAGAGTCCCGCCATTTTTTTCAGCATGACATGTGCGGTTGAGATGGGTCGAGAAAATTGTGTTTTGATAATTATTTTGACATTATACCTTCTTTTACTACAATTTCAAGGTCTTTATCTGTCACAACCGTGGGTAAATGCAAATGTATGTTTTGTTCAAGCTTTCCTGATTCCATTTCAAAATAAAAGCCCTTCTGACAGCGTTTCTGTCAACAGAATCCTTTCATTTGTTAACACAAGGACTTTTATTATGAAATATATGCAGGCCCATGCTTTTAATTTTTACAAGTTCCATGACTTTTCAGGTCCAGAGGATGTGATTGTGAAATTCCATGACTTTTCCAGGATCTCCATGACTGTGGAAACCCTGTTTTAAGTATATATTTCACACAGATTACCTTTGGTGTGTACTCCTTCACCGACAGAAGCACTGGCTCTGACCAATCTGCTTTTACCTGAGGAAAAAAAATATCCAGAACTGCAATCTTTTTTACAAATAGACTTACAGATTTTTACTTTATTAAAGGGATAGTACAGATTTTTTCAAGTGGGGCTGCATAGCGTATTTTACCCACAGTCAGTGTATTGCATACAGTGTATATACAGAGTACAGAGTACCAGCATGGAAGCTAGGAAATGTACTGCTGTGCACGGCGAATAGTAGCAAGACGTATTGTAGCCACCTATAAAATTGGGCAATGGGCAACTCAAAGTATGTCATTTAATCCTGGAGGTTAGGGTTTGTCAGATATTTACCAGGTTTCCTCCTTCCAGGGTGACATTAAGTGTGACAGTGTTTGTCCAGGTTTCCTCTTCCCACTGTTCCCATGACAGACACCTGGAGGACGTTAACATTCACAGAAAGCTTACTCAGTCAATCAGATCATCTATACTGATCAGTGAGAGACAGTAATGTCCAAGACTCACAAGAACATCACAAGGCAGACAACTTTTACTATGTACAGGGTTCCCACACATTGTCACAGACAAAATTTCAGAACTTTTCATGACTTTTCATTGATCCAAAATATTTTCTGTCTTGAGCCACTCATCATATAAGATAAGATTTAAACATATACGATTCAAACTCTGTTCAAACATTGATTCAGCATCCTGCATGATGTGTTAGAGAACCATCGCAAATTTGACAATCCAACAATTTCAGTTTTTACAGTTACTGGCTGTGATAAATGGTGTCATTTCGGTGATTTTTAAAGAAAATGTGCCTTTCAGCAATATAAGAAAAAAAAAGCGCCAAATTTCTGAATTGTCTATAAAAATTGACAAAAAATGTTTAAAAGGCAAAAAAAAAATTTTTTTTAAATATATATCTCTATAAAAAAAACTTGCCATCTTAAAAGAAAGATATATTCAAATATATTGGAAGCTTTCTATAAAAACTGCCAGAAATAAAAAAAAAATCCCCAAATGTTTGAGTTCTGTATAGAAATTGCCAAAAAAATGTAAAGAAAAAACTTCATCAAAATGTCATGTTTTTCGTAAAAACAGGAAGCCCCTTTTTTAAAAAGGAGGAAAAATCCGCCTTGTGTGTTTTCTTTAAAAAATGCCATTTTCTATGGGTTCACCGTTATGTTATTTGAACATAATTTATTACATACAACGCATTTCCATGACAAAACTTTCAATGATTTTTACTAATTCCGTGACCTTTCCAGGCCTAGACAATGTGATTGTGAAATTCCATGACTTTTATAGGTTTTCCAGGACCGTGGGAACCATGTATGTGAGTTAGTAGTTAAATTCCTATTATAGAGACATGATCAGAGTAAGCTCACTTGTTATACGGAGTCAGTTTTCCGATAGTGATGGGGAAGCGGTCAGCGTCGTTGAGCTCCGCGTTGACGCAGATCCTCTCCCCCCACGGCCCGCTGCTGAACAGCACCACCTGCCGGACAGTGGCGGGAACTGCAACAGACACTCTGCACGAACCTTCAGCACTGGCACGGAGAAAAACAAGGAAAATAAAAAAAAATTAATCACTCACATTAGAGAAAACCTAGGCTAGAGATGTCAGGGTATTCATTAGCAAGCGTTCAAATCAACAGAGAAGCTAACAGACATATCCTTCGTTATAAACACGGCTCATTTGAAGAGGCGCCAAAGAAAAGCAAACGTAATGGTTAATGGCCCGAGCTGGTGGTAACGCTATTTAACAACGCTCGAGCTTCAGTTGAGATACATTTAGGTTCACATAACGTTAAAGTGTCAGGGTGAGCAGCTAGCTAACGTTTCTGTTAAAAGCAGTTATCGTTTGACGTACCTCAGCAGCCTTTGAGGCGGACCGTTTACTCCGAAAACCGCATATACTCCAAAATCTTCCATATTTGCGTTGTCGTCCGGCAAAGCCGTTTCCTGTTACAGCTCTTCCTGTTATCCAATTTTATTTGTTTTACGATAAATACCAAAACAGCGATATTTCTATCACCCTCTTTTCAACATCTCCCGCCACACAGATGTGTACAATATCTAAACTCCGCGCGACTTCTCGGTACAAGCGAGTGAGCGCCTGTTTTGTTGTTCAGAGTAACTGCACGGGCGGAGTCTACAGTACAGAGTATGCAGCTGGACTGGAGCTCCGCCCATGTAGGACATGCTGATATAACACCTAGCACACTTTGGGCTTCGACTCACAAGCCGCAAGCCAATCAGAGGCCTGCATTCAGCACTGTTGCGAGACGTCACAAAAAGCTGCGTTCAAGACCATTTTTCACCCATATGTTGTCACCACTGCTAAATTTGGGGCTATGAGGTCATATTTTACAACATTTTGTAACTGCACTGCTATTTCTTATTATTTCATTAATTTTGATCACTTTTAACTTATTTGTTTTAAAAATACAGTTTATATGAACTCTGTTGCTTATTGCCACTACATCTTATGCAAAGTAAATTTCATTAATTGAAAATAATAAATAAATGAAAAAAGGCAATAAAGCCAATATATCACATCATCAAATGGTAGAAGCATTTTGATTTGGTTTACATAATCAAGAAATTGCTTCCAATTTGAGCATATAATTCTTATAATTTAATAATTTCTTAACCCTGTTATGAGGTCTAATCCTACACAAGTGCTTTTAAATAGCCTATTTTCAAATAGCAGATTGGCTTGTTTTTCCAGCAGACTTAAAGCAGAAATTAAAGCTCAAACACACAGAAAATGTATGCAGAAAGCACACTATATTCACTAGGGTAATCTGTAGGCATGTGGTTGGTATTATTTTTATGCAAATCGACATCTGTGCTGTTAAATGTTTTCAAAGGCAGCCGCTTTTTCAAATGACCATACAACACTGAGCAAGCGAGCTGCCCTCAGAGCGCCACTCACACCGAAAGGTTTGTTACAACTACTTCGTTTTATGTTTATTATTCAAAGAAAAATGATCAGTGTCATCCACAAATGAACTACCTCCAGCTTTGCCTTTGTACTTTAACCGCAAGAATGACAACATTACGTTATCTAATGTGAGATTTGAAGGCTTAATGTCATCACTGGATCTTTCCTTCTTTGTTTGCAGTATGAGCAGATCCACTGTGAACTCTTCTTCTTCTGCCTCAACATATTTCTGGTCTGATTGTGATCCTTATGATGATGGTGCTGAAAAATTAGGAGGACCTTCGGCTGGCCTTCTCATCCTCATGATCACTCATTGCTTTGAATTCCTCGTTGGCACTCCATCCAATCTCTGGCTCGTCCGTCACATCTTTAAGAAAAGGTCAAAGGTTGCCGGCATCCTTCCTGCAGACTTCTTCCCCCTCCACCTGGCCCTCACCCAATTGTTGTTCTTCTTGTCCCTACCTACATTCGTTGCCAATCACTATCTGTGGAAGAATGCGGATGTGGGGGTTCTGATGACTTTTCTTACCTCCATGGTGGTCGTCCTGAAGCCGCTGCTCCTCTGCCTGGTGTGTGTGGAGAGGTACGTGGCTGTGGTGCGACCCCACGACTATCTACGGTAAAACCACACACAAGATGGAGCATAAGACATATTTTTTGAAATAGTTAGTGTAGTGGGTTGGTTAATACGGTGTCAAAACACTACAGCATTTCAGGAAACACTTCAACATTTCAGAAAACAAAATATAATTTCAGAAAACACTACAACATTCCAGAAAAACCATGCAACATTTTAGAAAACACCGCAAAATTTCAGAAAAAACCATGCAACATTTTAGAAAATACTACATTTCAGAAAACACTTTCACATTTAAGAAATCACAACATCTCAGAAAACTAAATATCATTTTAGAAAACACTAAAACATTTCAGAAAAACCATGCAACATTTTAGAAAACACCGCAAAATTTCAGAAAAACCATGCAACATTTTAGAAAACACTACAGCCTTTCAGAAAAACCATGCAACATTTTAGAAAACACTGCAAAATTTCAGAAAAACCATGCAACATTTTAGAAACTACTGCAACATGAAAGTAGTGCAGTGTTTTCTGAAATGTTATTTTGTTTTGTGAAATGTTATTTTATTTTGTGAAATGTTATTTTGTTTTGTGAAATGTTATTTTATTTTCTGAAATGTTATTTTGTTTTCTGAAATGTTAAAGTGTTTTCTGATATGTTGTAGTGTTTTGATCCTCAGGGACACCACAGTTAAGTGCAGGAACATCACAGTCGAAACATTTGGAACACAAGCTACAACCACAGGAACATATTCACAATGACTGACAGCTTCTACCTCAGGCAAACCCACAATAACTCTTAGAGATTTGATCATTTGTAGTAAAGATGTGAAACATTCATGCAATTCTCTCCGCTCCTTCCTGCCAGGTTCAAGGCACGTCGGTACAGATGGGGATGTTTGGGTGCTGCATGGTGCATTTACATCACCATGTCTGTAGCTGCTGTCGTTCGCCGCTCCGCCGTCACAGTGTGTTTGGTGTTCCTTCCTGTTCTAGCCATAGACACCTTCTGCAGCCTGTCTGTACTCAAAACACTAACAAAACCTCCACCGGGGGACAGAACGGTGATGGAGAAGAAGAGTGAAGAGAGGAGGAAAGGAGGAAGGAGGGAGGACAGGGTGAAGGAAGCTGATGGGAAGGGAGAGATGAATACCATGAAGAAGAAAGCCTTCATCACCATCGTTGTTATCCAGATTGTCCTCCTGCTCAACTACCTCCCCTTCATCGTCACCTTGCCTATGGATGGACGAGTTCCAGGTCGGACCCTGAAGTGTCAGTACTGGACGATGAGCCTAGCTGCTACAATCAGCTGCAGCTACCTGCAGCCTCTGCTCTACCTGCACAGACTGGGCCGGCTGCCATGCACCACCTCACAGAACGGCTAGTTTTACTCTCAGTATGCACTGATGTTTTGTATTTAGAGAGTTAACATCTATAAGCTTGTAAACTTTTAAAGCACATGTAACACTTAACACCTGGATCTACACCAGTTTTCTTGTGCTGCATTCAGACGCCTTTCACAGTCATTTTAACTTCTAAAATCTGAGGAAATTGGTTCGATTTATTTCAAAAACTTTGGAAAAAACATGATGAGCAACTTGGCAAGAATGTCCAGTAAACTGCAAAGAATTAATAAAAGGTGACAAGAAAAATATCTGAAAATGATGTGGGATGGATTATTAGATATTTAAAAACATATCAAAAATTACTTTTTTTTTTGCAAATTTTCTGGTAATTTTCTTCTAACTTTTTACAAATTTCTTGAGGGGGGCCATTTATTTTTCGGGGCCATTTAATGATAAAAATGGAATAGCAAATAGGACAAAGAAAAGGCCAAATCCAAAAAGGAAGTTGCTTTTTTTAAATGTCTGATTAAAATCTGTATTCTTAATTCAATTTGCAAATCCAGTAATTTAATTCTCTTTAAAACTGCATTTTCAAAAAGATTTTTAGATATAAATATGATATATTAATTCAAGAATTCTCTGATTTTTTTAAAATAACCATTTTTTAAAAATAATTATTTACTGATGGATTAATATTTGATTTGTCATTTATCAGATAATGAATTGCTTTGTTATGTTTTCCATTTATTTATAGATCAATTCAACATAATGCAAATGAATGCATTAATGCATATTTTAATTGTACAGTTAGTTATTAATTCATTGGACGTTTTGTTACTTTTTCCACAACACTTATGGTCCTCCATATGCAGGTAGAAAATTTGTATTTTTGATTTTGGGGCGAACTACCCCTTTAAAGACCACTTGGACGCAACCACATCATTCAAAACAATGATGTGGTTGAATTAAAGTTATAATCTCTGCTCCTGCAAATACACAGTGCAGCTGGATCTTTGTAACTGTATAAAACGCACATCTTTAAAGCGTGCTAATGTGCTTTTTTTTTCCATCGCAGAATGCAAAGCCACAGACTGCATGCCCAATGTGACATTAATGGATGGAAACATGAAAATGAGCTCACACGAACTCTTTGCATGTCTGAACATGTTTGCGTGCCGGCGACAATTTTCCACAACGCAACGCAAGTGTCAGAAAATTTGCCTAATAATATACATCATGCTATAAATGAAAACACTGACATGGGGAATTTGTTTAACAAAAACAAACACCTCAGCATGATAATAGTGAAAATACATAAGGACACTTTCAGGAGATATTTAAGGACATTTGTGTGGAGTAAAAATCAGAGAAACTTTGTCTAAGGTGGATATGAAGACCAAGCAGGAAGAGCCATTTATTAGAATATCCACAAGACGTCTGGTCAAAATGCCATGATATCGATATTTCATAATACACATTATCCATGCCTTCTGTGGGAAACAGTTAAATTAATAAACTTTTTTTTCATGTGGTTGTTTATTTCATATCCCTTTCATGCTCTGCTAAACTGTTTGTTAGACATCATTTCATTTCACTTTATCTCAATGAAAAAAGCATTAAAGCTAAATCATCCTGATTGAACTATCTCTACCTTTGGGTTTAGGTATGTTGTGCTGCAGAAATCCACTAGGTGTCGATACGTCTTCAAACAGTCTGCATTTTTAAGTTCGCCTCCTACAGGAAGTTTCTAACAAGAAAAGTCAGATGAGACATGAAGGCTCTGTGGTGAGATTTTTAAAGATAGGCATATTTTTTGACAGTTTCCAAAAATCTTACTAAACAAATTTATGTAACTTTACACAAATATAAAAGTCTAACAAGGGTTTAAGCTCAGTTAATGTAGCTAAAAATGACTATTTGCTATAAAATGAAACACTGGAATGATGTCTTCCAAAATAATGGACCATTCTTTTCTATAGATTCAAGTAAGACCTTATTTTGTTCAAAAGAATTTACGTTTAGAAAACTGATTATTTTTTCTCCTCCAGCCAATGTAACACCACATTGCTAAACTTTATACAGCAATTTTTGAGTATTAATAACAGTCAAACTGAACTGGATGCTTATGATGGTTTGTATGGCTGCTTCTGTGCTGTATATAACTTTGTCATTTTGTTTTTTTGTTGTTTTTTTACTGTCTAAAGCAATGCTCAGTCAAACAGTTGAATCGTCCTTTTATGGTTAAGGTAGTATGGCTGCCATAATAACATTACTATTTGTATTAAATAGAAAAATGATGAAAATTCACTGTTGTTAATACCATTTGTTTAATGGTATTCCCTTATATATATGATGGAATAATTATATCAGTATGATTTTTCACCATGTTTGAGATGTTTTCAATGTACTGCACTTGTAAATATTAAGAATAAATACATGGAAGTAATACTAGCACAGGTAATACTAATAATTACATGGTAACAAACCCATGTATGTTGTATACTAACATGTTACAAGCTTTATAATCGTGCATAATTATTGTTTTGCTTTTTTAATCTCTGTTTTACAGCTATCATGACGTGGGCTTGCTTATAAAGAAATCTACTTTGTGTAAATGTGTAAAACAAAAATGTTCATATCGTTGACAAAACGTCGCATCGTGTTCTTGAACGTACCTCGGGCAGCTCTTGATTTCGAAAAGCATTGTGGGATGGGATGCCGGTGGAAAGCTTCTCGAAGGAACTGCAAAGATGATGGTGAGTGAGTTAGCACTAATGCCCGAACATAAATGTCTAATCCATGTCCATCCTTCAGTTTGTCAACGGATATTTGCACCCCGACTATTCTCAGTTTAGATGAGTCCCTTATGGCGTAGTTTGGAAGCAATTATTTTGTCAAGATGATCTTTAATAACGGGTTTATTGTCAGCTAATCTGTTAGCCTCGCAGGATACCCGGCATCAATGGGCGTATACGATGCTAACGGGGATGCTAGCTGACATGTTACCGTTAGCTATTGATTAAAGATGAACTACGTTTTGCAGGCTACTGTTTGAGATCATAATTTAGGATTGTTCAATATAAGTATTTGTCTGTCATATGCTATGATAGCGTCTGCCATTGCAGCTCTGTTGGTTAGCAGGTTAGCTGCTTTGTGTTTAGCCTCTTTGTATGAGCTGCTTTAATGTTATAAGAAACATGTCTGACTATGTAGCTAAAGAGTTGTCTGCTTTCATTAAATACCAAACAATTGGTCATTCGGCATCTGTATTTGTTTATAGATTTGGTAGCCATGATTGAAGACCGATGCAGAGTAACAAAGACATGACAAAGTGAATCAGTCATTTGCTAAAATATGCTAGCTCATGTTAAGAAGCTAGTAAATAAGTACAAAATCTATTAAAGTCTTATGTATGTAGGCTGCTACTGTATAATGTGTAATATTATTTGCAGCTTAAACAGAAATGTGTTTTTTGACAATGTCTCTCATATCTGATAAGTGACAAAAGCATCACAGCCTGTATGTATAACCTTAAATGGTCAAATAATATAACCAGAACATATAGACTGTGTTCATAAGCTGAGGGTATGGCTCGGTTCAATATAATATTTAAATATTTTTTCAGATTTTGTGGTATTACAATCAATGAAGACTTAAGCAAAATTCCAACATCCAGTACAAATAAAGTGTGCTGCACATTTTTGGTTTTTATTTGATAGCTTTTAATGTGCCAGTGTGATGAGTTTTGACACCAGAATTTTGCAGGATTACAATTTATACATACGATGATCTTGGTTTTAGCTGCATGATTTGCAAAAAAAGATCAAACTGCAATTATTTTGACGGTTATTGCGAGTACAATATGAGTCGTGATTTTGTCAAAGTTAACTTTTGCATTATGTTGTCACTGAAAAAAAATTGCTAGGATCTACTCTGTACCAAAAAAGCATTTATGTTTGCGTCTGGAATATGATATGTAGTAAGGGGCATCTCTTTCACACCACCATGCTTCTTTCATAATGATATGTTATGGCGCATATGGCCTGTATCAAAAATCAGCCTGGATCACTTGGCCATATTGTGATTTTGATAATATTTCAGTTAATTGTGCAGCTCTTATCACGATGATTTCACCAACACAACATTGATCTATTGCTCAGCCCTAGTTTAATAAAGGAAAACAATGTTGTTAATGTTGCTTTTTGCCATTTGTTCTGCATCTGAACTTGGTTACAGTCGAGCTTCTTACTGCTTCCACTGATATTCTGTGTTGTGTGATGATCAGGAAATTGTAAACTATGGAAACATAACTGTGTAAGACAGTTTTTTTTTTTTAGATAAACAGGATAAATTACAATAGTATACCTGGCCTATTTTAGTGATTGGTTTGGCTTCAACTTACTTGATTTTACTCTCTTTCCTTCATATTTTTCTGTTTGTCTTCTGTCAATAACCTTTTCTTCCATCTTCATTTTATCCCCTTTTCTCTCCAGCCCACACCGGTTATCCTGCTTAAAGAGGGGACAGACACGTCTCAGGGCATTCCCCAGCTCGTCAGTAACATCAATGCCTGCCAGGTCAGAAAAACAGCTTCTCCAACCTTGATTCTTGTGTCATGTTTCATCTGTGCGTGTTTACCAAATGTACTTTAAATCAGCCTAAAAGTACCTGTTGGGTTGTTTTTTTTCCAGGTGATTGCTGAGGCTGTCAGGACCACCCTCGGGCCCAGGGGGATGGACAAACTGATGGTGGATAGCAGAGGTGAGGATGGAGGTAGATAAGGTTAAAAGGAACGGATTGCAGGATGAATTTCCCCTTACCAAAAAATTGTGATTAATTGTGTTTTCCAGGAAAGGCCACAATCTCCAATGATGGAGCCACCATCCTGAAACTGCTGGACGTGGTCCACCCTGCAGCCAAAACCCTGGTGGACATCGCTCGCTCCCAGGATGCTGAGGTGAGAACGTTGTTTTAAAGTTTGAACGCATGAAGACGTCAAAACGCCGTGCAATAACTTCACATAATCTTATTTCTGTCTTTGTACCCCCCCTCAGGTCGGGGACGGCACCACCTCCGTCACTCTCCTGGCTGCTGAGTTCCTGAAGCAGCTGAAGCCGTACGTGGAGGAGGGTCTCCACCCTCAGACCATCATCAGAGCGTTCCGCACCGCCACCAACCTCGCTGTCAGCAAGATCAAGGAGATCGCCGTCCCTGTGAAGAAAGACGACAAGCAGTAAGTGCTCCCTTCCGTTAAGTTATTTACATTGCAGCTACATCAAATTTGAGATTTGAACTATCCTTTGAGTATTATAACAACACTTAAGTTGGAGATAAATTTGGCTTGAAAAAGCTCTTCTTCCTGTCAGAGAGCAGAGGCAGCTGCTGGAGAAGTGCGCGGCCACAGCCCTGAACTCCAAACTCATCGCCGGTCAGAAGGATTTCTTCTCCAAAATGGTGGTGGACGCCGTCATGTCTCTGGATGAGCTGCTGTCTCTGAAGATGATCGGCATCAAGAAGGTTCAGGGAGGAGCGCTTGAGGTTTGTATCTTTACCAAACCTGCGTCTTAAATTGTTTATTAGAAGACATGACAGCAGCTGTAGGCAGGTTTCCATTAACCCTCAAATTGGGCAAATTGAAACAGCAAATATAAAATACACCAAATTGAAACATGTCAATAAAAAAAAAAAAACAATCTCCCATTTATTGCAAAAAGTTTTTATGTTTACATGAGGTGGTATTTAAGGTGACTGGAAAAAGCCATATTTCGCAAAACTGCAATGGAGACACTTTTTCAGGAATGATGCAGCAGACGCTACAGGAGCTGTTATTGCAGCGTATAATCTTCAAAAGTTGAGCAGATCATCTGGAAGTTTTTAATCCACAATTCCTCTGTGGAATGTGCTCGCATAACACGCCTTCGTCTCCTTTAGTTGGAAATAATGAGGGCTAGTGCGGCGGTTTCTATAGAGATAAACCTACTAATGTTTTGAGCATCCATCACCATGCTTTTTAGAATGTTATCACAAGAGGCACTAATGAGTTGTGAAAATCTGTAACGGAAACCTGCCTAGTGAGAAGTTAGAGAAACAAGCGAATAGGTCAGTCGCAGAGGATTTAGGCGAAGAAATAAGAGTTGAAATTTAAGAAGTGCAAATCCATCTATGTCATACTCTCATTTCACAGGATTCCCAGTTGATCTCTGGGGTTGCATTCAAGAAGACCTTCTCCTACGCCGGCTTCGAGATGCAGCCTAAACGCTACGAGAATCCAAAGATTGCTTTGCTCAATGTGGAGCTGGAGCTGAAGGCTGAGAAGGACAACGCCGAGGTCCGCGTGAAATCTGTGGAGGTACGAACACCACAGCACAGCAACCAGGATGTGAAATAAATTAAGTGCCGTGAAATGAGTTTCTTCCTCCCACCCTGTGATTATATTTAACCGTCTCTGCTCTGTTCTCTGCAGGACTACCAGGCCATTGTGGATGCAGAGTGGAACATCCTGTACGACAAACTGGAGAAGATCTATAAGTCAGGAGCCAAGGTGGTTCTGTCCAAGCTGCCCATCGGTGACGTGGCCACCCAGTACTTCGCTGACAGAGACCTGTTCTGCGCTGGCAGGGTGCAGGAGGAGGATCTGAAGAGGACTATGATGGTAGGACACAAACACACTCTGAATATTCCACATCTTTGAACCACTCAGCTGTATTCCTAAAAGATGAAGCTGGATTACTAGAATATTTGCCAGACTGTTTGCACCAAACTCACTGAAAATTGTCAACACAGTTGTTTTTGTGACAGGCCTACAAAAATATAGTTTGTTTCAATCCACTTGTGTGTTGCAATCTCACATTTCTTATGTTTACAATGATCTTTATCAAGTTAAATTGTGTGTAATGTGACTTCTAGGCCTGCGGCGGCTCCATCCAGACCTCAGTAGGCGCCATGACAGACAGCGTCCTGGGACAGTGTGAACTCTTCGAGGAGGTCCAGGTTGGAGGAGAGAGGTAAAGGGATGAGTTTTAGTCTTTTGTTACTTACGGAGAATTAAATTTGGAGTAAGCCAGGCGTCAGCTCACACGTCTCACGTCTGTGTCTGCAGGTATAACTTCTTTAAGGGCTGTCCGAAGGCGAAGACGTGCACCATCATCCTGAGGGGCGGAGCAGAACAGTTCACAGAGGAGACAGAGCGATCGCTGCACGATGCCATCATGATCGTGCGCAGAGCCATCAAGGTCAGTCGACGCATGGAGTTTAAGTGTGTGTGTGTGTGTTTATCACATGCAGCCATTATTGGTACATAATGTCATATTTATTAATAGCACTGTTACTGTTCCTTCATCTGTATGACCGGTTGTGTGGAGGTTTCCATCTAGTTTTAATTTTTTAATTTTTTAAACGTTTCCGATTCTTGATGCTAAATAAAAAAAATTAAAAAATCAAACTGAATAATGCTTCTAGGTCCAAATCAAATCATGCAAAATCTGAATCAAATTGTAGTCTCATTGGTTAGTATTAAATATTGCAAAATTTTGAGAAGTCTATCTGTCAGCAACTGACAGCAATAATCATTTCCATTTCCAGAACGACTCCGTCGTAGCGGGTGGAGGAGCCATAGAGATGGAGCTTTCCAAGTACCTGAGGGATTATTCCAGGACCATCCCTGGAAAACAGCAGCTGCTGATCGGAGCGTACGCCAAGGCTCTGGAGATCATCCCCAGACAGCTGTGCGACAACGCTGGCTTTGATGCCACGAACATCCTGAACAAACTGCGAGCCAAACACGCACAGGTGGGAAATAAAACGCGCTTACCTTAAACACAAGGCTTTGATTAAAGCACATGCATTTTATGGTCTGTTTGACTTTGTGCGCTCCGTCTGTCGTCTCGCTGCAGGGCGGCATGTGGTACGGCGTAGATATCAACAACGAAGACATTGCAGACAACTTCAACGCCTGCGTGTGGGAGCCGTCCATCGTGCGGATCAACGCTCTGACGGCGGCGTCAGAGGCAGCCTGCCTCATCCTGTCAGTGGATGAGACGATCAAGAACCCACGCAGCAGTATGGACGGACCGCCCGGCGCCGGCAGGGGCAGAGGCCGCGGCAGACCCCACGCTCACTAAGAGAAGCAAGAACAGAACCTCATTTTAAACTGGCGTTAAAATCCAAATGCAGGTAGAAGATTGTCTTCAGTGACCGTCAGGTTAGTTTTACACACAGATGCTCGTGCTGGATGTAGCTTGGCAGGTTTGATGTGCATTTGGATTTGAATTCTAGATAAAATTTGGTGTTTCTGCGTCAGTCACATTGCAAATGGCAGGTGTGGAGAAACAAATAAAAGGGGGGAAATGAGAAGTTCATCTGGCTGTTTCAAGACTTTTTTTTAAGATGGCTTACATTTCTTGTGTTTTCTTTGTCACCTGTTGCTTTTTCTTACTGATGTTTTCACTTGTTGACCTCGAGCACTGCATCTTTCCACGTGTAGCCATTTAACTGAGACGTTACACTGAAATAGTCCCCCCTTGGTTTTGAATCAGACACTCCTGTCCCCACAAAGTTCACTCTTCCTATGACCTGAAGCAGCCTTTCCATCATTTCTAATCTGGTTTTGTGTTCTGTGACGAACTGATGTGTAACATGGGAAGTAAAGCACTGATAGGATGTTGAGCAGTTCATCGATAAAGCTGTGTGAAACTATTTATTGGACCATTCTTATCAATAAATTCACAGCTGAAATCATACTGTTGACTCTTCATACGTGTGTTAATTTCAATGGTATTGCGGCTTCTAAATAAGTTTGAAATAGCTGCCCACAGACGCCATGGAATATGACCGACTGGCTGTATTTGGTTACTTCGGTTACTTGTTCATTGACTGCAGGATGTTTGAAGAGCTGCTGCGTGATGCTGAACTTATTTGTCAAATGCAATCAAAATACCCCAAAATAAAACAAGCCTTTCCAAAAAACAGTTCAAATCAATGGGGCAAAAAAACCAAACAAACAAACGAACCAAAAACAAAACAATTTATCAAACAGTAAAACAGATTTGACCAAAAAACACTGTGGTTACAGACGACATCCTCCAAAGCTTCTTCCCAATTAACTAATCACACACCTGCTTTCAATGAGAGGATCATGAGATGCCAGTGATGTGTTCAAGTGATGCTCCAAAAAAATGGGAAATTATAAAAGCTGCTAGAAATGGCTAACAAGTGATTTCCGGGTTCCTGCAGATCCTTAAAAAGTCTTAAAAGGCATTTAATTCATTAATCTAAAAATACAGCCTTTAAATGTATTAAATCAATCATTCAAAAGTCTTAAATGCTAAGGAATAGTAAGAAATATGTTTTTTTGACATGCACTGTAAATTGTAAACATGTAAAATGTGCAACTGAAACTACTGAAAATTTACAAAACGCCTCTCATAGTAACGTAATGCAACAACACATCATACATCAACCACATGCAGTGAAATGACAATGAATGAATGATAAAGCTGCAAAAGAACTCAAAAGGTCAGCATGGTGAACATGATACAGTGGTTCTTAATCTTTCTCCCATAAGGTCACTTAACATGAACTTAAACATGAATACAGTTTATTACAGCATATGTAACATGACAACACTTTAAGCTTTAATGTGACTTGGCACAATGTTTTAAGGTTGCAAAGTTAAAGCTCCTGCAGAGGATCACTTGGTTAAAAAATGTACAGACAATACAAAAGAACAACAGACAAAACAAAACAAAAGAAGTGAAGATTTTAAGCTTTTAACTGCGCTGTCTTGCCTGTTGTGCTCCATTGGCGGAGTTTATTCAGTTGCCATGGTGATTGCTCACATGTAATGACCTTCAGTTACATTTTAACATGTGGTAACTTCTAATGAAGACTGTAGTGTTGTCACAGTACTGGAATGTCTAACTTAAATACAATACCTTGAAAAATATCAATAGTCAATACAGTCTTCGACAACACAGGGAAAATTACCATTTAGAGCATAATTATTGATTTTTTTAATGAAAAGTTTAAATATAACAACGGCAAAACATGATGACTTCTCGTGGTTAGCAGCACAGAACAGCAGACCAACTATAGTTATCAATAAGAGAGCGAGAAGGTTTAGACGGTCCCACAGTGTCAAAACCGCAGAAAATGAATAGTGATTTAGGATTGATATATAATGATAAAACAATATTTTTAACACTAACACTAGAAGACTCCTGAGCAATCTCCATAATAAGCTGCTAAAATCAGAGATGTGACTTAAATCACAGAGAAAGGCTCGTAAGTGGACAGTGAGTTGAAAACTTGTCTTCTCTCTAAAAATAAAACCCCAGTGGATCAAATTGGTTTAAATTTTACCATTTTGTATGCAAAAAGTAAAGAATAACCTGGAAATACATGTTAAACAGATAAAGCTCTTATCCAAATTTGCAAAGAAAAAAATGTCTTGAACTGTTAAACACTACAGATACTGAACAGTGAACATAAATGGTGACGTACTTCGTAATAAACATGCAAATTCTGCAATAATGCCAGTCCTTGTAATGAAGGATTCGTAGTTGTGTTTGACGCATCCAAAGAGCTTTTAACTTCCTGTATGATTTCCACCTTGTAGTTCAGTCTTTTGACCACTAGGTCACGCACAAGCACAGTCACATTAGAGCAACAAAGCTTCAGTCCAAGTATTTGTATCAACATCTCCTCTTGGATTTGGAGAGTGAAATAGCATTTAAATGAGGTATAAGACCAGAGCTTGTGAGATACCGTTGAGTTTAATTTAATATATGAGGGAAGAGCCTTCATACTTAGCAGTTAAGATGAATGAATCTTAGTCTAGGTAGTACAAAGAACAAGTTGAAAAAGACCACAGACAGGTTAAATTACTAGAAGGTATCTATTCGTTGCAGCGGGGATGTGCTCCCAGCCACCAGCTTCTCTCCTCTGAATATTTTCTGGGCAGGAAATGTCTGTGACGGCATTATATGGCGTGACATGACAAACTCCACTGAAGGCAGACACGTTTTCTTTTCTTGTCCATAGAGGGCGTCTACCCTTCAGGAGACTTATTTGTTTAGGAGGGTGTACTCCTGAAGGATGGAGAGTTTTTAAACAAAAAAGTGCCTCTCGTTCTCTTTTTATACTCTAATGAGTAAATTTAAAGCCCAAATTTCTCAATTACAGGATGTGAATTTCTTCTTAAAATGCAAAGTCTCAAAACAAATATTGCCCACTCCCAAAGTACCGCTTTATCTTCAGTTATCATCCCTAGAATCAGTTTTTTTCTGTGACTTCCGATCCCCGTCTCCACTTCCTGCTCCTCCTCAATTAGACAGGAAGTCTATGGAAGCCCGCACGGAGCGGTTAGACATGACGTCAACGGCTGTGACTTTGATCTCCGTGTCTCCAAACTGCATGGTCGCTCTGATCTCTCTTCTCTCCGGGCCTACTCCTCCCACTGCTCCTCCCACTGCCCCCGGTGACGGTAATGGTTCCGGTAAGTCCAAAGTTATCGTCCCGCATTTCCTGACTCCGGGATCGGAGATGTACGTGACGTCGTCCGTCGCGCTGCAGTAGATGTTGATGATGATCTTCCGCTGGCCCAGACGAGCAGGCGTGTAGCTCCGCCTCACGACCTCGCCCAGGGCCACCGACTGGTCCACGCAGACGAAGCGGTCGAGGATGTCGGTGCACCACTCGCGACCGTCTTTGATGAGGAGTTTGTCACGAGGGTGGCGTCCCTCTACGAACCGGTTCAAGACACCAACGCCATAGATCAGGGGGCATCGCCGCACTCTGACCTGGGAGACAGAGGTTGTTAGAACGTGTCAAAGAGCTGCTCCCTTACTTACAGGTGTTTTCTGAGCACTTACCACAGTGGGATCCAGACCGAAGAGCACGGCACCTTTCAGTATGGTCAGTCCAACATCATGGGGGATGATGATGCGACATGTACGCCCCAGCGCTCTCTGGACGGCTTTCTGTAGCATGGGCGACTCTGCAAAACCACCAACCAGAAAGAGAAAACGCACACCGCGCACCTCCGGCTTTGCCATCAGTTCCTCTGTCAGCCAGAGAAAAGGAAGAAACAGGGAAGATCTTTCAAATAATTTCACTTTATGGAGAGTATGACATGAATTTCTGTGTACTTGTACTGGATGTTTCATATTTCCACTCTTTGTCATATGATGATCCAACAAAAGCCAACAAAGCCAAATGCTACAAAACCAGTCCCTGCTGGAATGTGGTTGATTTAAAACAGACACTCCATTTTTCTGCTCTTTCTTAGCAAGGCTTAAATAACAAACCACCATTTAGATTCACACTGTCCAGGAGGAGCTCACTCAGTGGACAGTTTTGGCAACGTGTCCTCCTGTGAGGTCAGGGGTTTGGGCAGTGTGGGAGAGCCAAAACCATAGACTGTATAAAAATAAGGGACACAGCCACCATGATGTCACCAATTGGTTTGAGGACCCATGGTGACTGTATTTGGATGAGAGGGTGCAGCTGTGGAGAAGCGAGGGGTGGATCTATCCGAGAGCCCGAGGTGTGACCCCTTACAGACAGCCTGTGTCTCAAAGTAGCTTTCCTCTTAACCATGCTTAACTTTAATGCTGTTCACACAGGAGACATTACAAATAACCCACAAGAAAATACAAAGTAGTCACCTGCCAGTATTTTGCTATTTTGCTTCACTTGCAGCACTGTGAAGTTGAACAGTTGCAACAGTTGTTCACTGAAGTGTTTTGCTCACCAGCAGGGATGCAAATTCAAGAAAACTACCTATTGACCCAGAGGAGCGTCTGGCACTTTGTCTGACTAAAGTTATTGTATAGGCTACCATAAGCTGTTTTATTGAGTTTTCTTTTAGCAAAATGCTCCCAGATAATTTGTATTCCCTCTGGTAAACAGGCGCACATTGTATATATTGAGGGCTTTTACTGTGAAAAGTAAGAAAGCAAGGAGTGGATTTGGCATTTGCTGCTTTATAAAGAAGTAATAAAGTTTGCTGCCTTGGTTCTGATTATGGAGCCACTTCTAAAATCTTCTTTAATTAGCACAACATGATTGGATAATGTCTTTATTTGAGGTGCAAAACTAAAAAATATTGATTGTTCTGAGAAGAAATTTAGTTTTTTAACTGTACAATACTGGCATTCTGTGTGAAAGCATTCATGACGGATGCGTGATATAAAAATTGACCCCTGCCTGCAGAGTTGTCGTGAATGTTGAAATTAGCTATAGAGACCAAAAGCATTTTTGTACCAGGCTGTTAACATGTTTATTTCTGCTGTAAAGTTGGATATTTTAACATGAGGGTCTATGAGGACTGAGTGCCTTCTGGAGTTAGTCAAGGAACTGCATTTTTCTGCACTTCCCTGTTGGCTTCATTTTTCAGAGTCAGTGGTTGCTGCTTGGTCACAACAAACCCCGTGTCTGCTGCTCTAGTCTGTAAACGTGTCTTTGTGTGTTTCTCACCAATGTGTTTCACAATATTGGCGATGGTGGGCTGGAAGAGCTCGTTCATGGCTTCCTGTGTCAGCCGCAGCATACCTTGAGATGACCACTTCACTATGTTCATACTGACACACACAGGCAGAGGAGGAGAGTTTACATCTTTAATGTTACAAACAAATTGATCCATTTTATAATTAAACTGCTCACACTCACTTGCTCCTCCTCAGGGCGGCCTCAACACTCTGCCCTCTGTGTCTCTTGTAATAGTCGATGAAAGAAAAGGGCAGGGAGATGTTGAGGGCGTTGGCCCTGCCCGGCGCCGCCGTCCGTTTCCTTGCCTCAAATGCGATGGTGAGGTCCACCCAGGCTGCTGGCCGCTTGGCTTTGAAGCTCTGGATGAAGTCCTCACCGAAGATCTGGCACAGCATGGCTTCGAAGGCCAGGTCTACACCCACAGCACCGTACGGACCACCTGGAAGAAAAACTACAGCTTTGGAAAACTGTTTCTGTGTGTGTATTTCAGCAGATTGTAGAGTTGTGTACCTGAAGCTTTGTAGAGCTCTTTAAGTGTTCCCTGTGGCTGCTCGATCTGATGAACTGTCAGGTCAACTGTTCCTCCTCCGCAGTCTGCAACAATATACCTGTCACCTACACAAAGAGAGTGCACAATTTTAATACTTGCAGTGTCCTCGGAATGCTAGGCTTTTTTTTAATAAAATCTGTTATTTTGATAAACTTGCTATCAGTTTGATTTCAGGGCCAGGAAATATTTCAGTCAGTATTGTAAGAACATGTTTCTCCTAAATCTGCAGGAGGAAATTGTGGACGATCGGTCTTCATTTTTGTGGAATGTCTAAATGTCATGTTTCCAGTGTGTGTGTGTGTGTGTGTGTGTGTGTGTGTGCGTGCGTGCGTGCGTGCGTGCATGTGTGTGTGTGCGTGTACGTGAGTGTGTGATTCGCCTGAAACTCTTCAACCAGCCTCTGAAACATAAACAACCTCCAGGCATCTGGGATTGCTGCTCTCCCTCTGCGAGCGTGTGTGTTTACGATATGCTCAGCGATACGAGCTAGTTTCGGCTTAGTTTCGCCGAGTTCAGCTGACCACACCCCAACCACGCATTACTGAGTGAGAAAGACAAAAAGTCTGAGCAACAAAAAATGAAGAGGAAATTTTTTTAAAAAAAGGGTCCGACAGAAGAGGAGGACCATAAACCAGAGTTTCTACTTCTTTGGTTTATTTACAGTGCAGATGCAGTGTCCCATGGGCTGGGTCCTTCCTGTGTGCATGTGCGTACGTGTGTGTGTGTGTGTGTGTGTGTGTGTGTGGACAGGAAAGGGAGCAGAAGGGGTGGGTAGGGACGCGTGGCTCCTCAGATTGTCATGGCTCAACAGAGAAAAAAGGTTGTGAGTAAAAACCACAGAAATGTGTGAGTTTGATTATCCCTCAGATCTTGAAACCAGGAAAAAAAATGGACAATGTGGGCTGTACATTTCGTGAGTAACAGCTGTGTTTGGTAGTGTAGAGTGACAGACTGGTTGTTGGACCTTTAAAACATATTAGCATTTTATTTTTTATCATATTACAACCCCATTCTTGTTAAACTCAAACTTTTTTTGACATTCTGACTTTGTTCTTGTAACATTTAGTCTTGTTCTTGCTCAAAATATTGGGACTTATTCTCAAAATCTCAATTCCCATGTTATAGTAGACAGTGGGTGACAACAACAACCACGCTGAACTAGAGAAGAACACAGTGAAAGCAGTAAATAAAGCTGAGGGTTGGTAGAAATAACAGGGTAGATGTGTCTGCTTCTCTTTGTCAGCCAGAGAGGGTTAAAAGTCAAAATCATCAATATCTCCAACATGTGGGGTCTCTCTTTCTCTCTCTCTCTCTCTCTCTCTCTCACACACACACACACACACACACACACACACATTCACACACATTCACACACATTCACACAGAGTCTTACCAGTCTGCAGCTCTGACCACAGCTCTCCAGTTCCACTCTCCACCAGGAAGGTCCTGCTGTGTCTGGATCGCCTCAACTGCTCCCTCGCTGCAACAAACATTAAACATACTTCAGTATTTATGTGTTTGATATTGACATTAAATCTCTGTTGTACATGCACAAAGCATTTATGTCATTGTGTCAATGGTTAAATGTTAAAAAATGGTTAAGTTCTCCAGTTCTCCAGGGGCATAGCAAAGATCTCTGGGTCCCAGGGGCACAAGTTGGAGTTCTTGGCCCCTTGAAATATTGCACTGCCCCCCCTTATCTAAACATAACAATTGAACAAGAATTTTTATGGACTCTCTCCAGCTGTGGGCCCAGAGAGTAATCACTACCTTTCACCTCAATGCACCAGCAGTCACGCATTGTTTTAGTAATTCTGTTTAAACATATTGTGTGATCAGATGCTTAGGTTTATGTTTAATGAATGCTCAATGCCGAAAAAAAAATTTAAAGGACTAATGTTTTCTTTATTACATATAGTAAGATTTAGACAAGTTTCACAACCAGTGAGGTCATGACATTTACCCACTGAATAGTCTTTCAATTTAATTCAAACAAGAGAAACACACCAAAACGAGAGTCTGAATATTTTTGCATGACAGAAGCAATTTGTTGGAAACACTCTCAAATTTCAGCTTTCTCTTCGCTCTCGACATGTTAACTGCCTGACTGGCAGGTTAAGAGGACAGAAGATGGATGGAGGCCAACAAAAACAGAACATGCTCAAATGCAGCTGACAGAAATACAAAACACCTGACAGCCCGTTTGACAGAGCAGATACGCTCATATGCCTCCATAAATGCAAGTGAGCCCATAAAATGAGACATAATGGATTTAAGGTGCAAAATAACTGCAGATCAAAGAAGTGAAAGGAGGATGTTAGATGTAAGAATTTTCTCTCTCGCTTTTAAAAACCCAAACTCTCTGACAGGGTTGTTGTCCTGATGTAAAAGGGTGTGAGTGTGTTGTAACAGGTTTGACAGTCTGGAGTGAAGTGTTTGTATAATTTAGGTAGCAGTGGTTTTTATCATGTTCCCTCAAACCCCATGAGGACTACACACCACGATAATTAGAATAAGAGAAAAAGTAAAATAGATTTGTGGATAAGGAAAAGAAAAAAACAAAGAAAGAAAAACAATGACTACACTGTCTTGAAAGCAAATACTCATTCAGTTGTTTTAAGACTGGATGACGCAGGGGGTAATGTATGTGCCTCTGTGTGTGTGCGTCTATGTGTGCGTGTGTGCCTCTGTATGGGGGTGATGGATAAATTGCAAGTCTGGAAACCATTTACATGAAACAGCAGAAAAGAAAATGTATGTGTGTATTTGTGTGTGTGTGTGTGTGTGTGTGTGTGTGTGTGTGTGCTAATAATTCCCCTGTGCTATCTTTGGAGACGAAATGAGGTGGAATAAAAGCTAAAGATAGTAAAAAAACACAATCGTGATGCCAAGTGTGTGTGTTTCTAAGTGTGTAAATACCATAATGTCTGTTTGCGCTGTGTTTTGTGTGTCTGCAGAGACCTTGCAGAGTGTACGGCCTGGCAAAAGAAAGTTAGAGGGGGGAGGAAATGCTCAAACGACAGAGGGAAAAGAAAAAGAAAAATAGATGTGAGTGAAGGAGAGGGAGAATGACAGGCCGGGAGGGGGTGAGATCATAGTCTCCCTGCACCTTGTTCCAATTACAATATCCTGTGTATAGTGTGTGTCGTTGTGCGTGTAAATGTTCTTTGTGTGTGTGTGTGTGTGTGTGTGTGTGTGTGTGTCACTGACTGCATATGTATAAGTGGGCTTGTGCAGGGGATTTTGGACAGCATGTTCGTTCGCTGAATTATGCATCAGTCTCCTGTTTCCCCAGCCTGAAATCTCTCTTTGTTCCTTTGCTGTGTTTTAGTAGCATTTTCCTGTAACTGTTGCAAACACAAATGTTGTCAATGCAGCTTTAATGTAGAGTTGTGACAATATTACAGAATTGTTTCCACTGAGGTAAAAGTTATACCTTTTTTTTAAGAAGTCACTTTTATACACTCCAATAAGCTTTTTGATCCACATGCTATGAGGCTGCAAAGCGATAGGAGTTGCAGGCTGTGGAAGTATTTTACTCCACTGTAAATTCCCATCGCAGTATTTTTATAGCAACATTAGGTCAAATGACTACTTATAATATTAAAGTTTCTCTCCTGGCATTTGATTAAACACCAAAAACTCATGGGCCCAATAAGCCACTACTTGGCAAAAAAGCTCTGACAACCTGCCATGCACCAAATGACAGATGACATACAGAGTGAAGCATATAGCACCTATTGACTCAGATCTATTGATCTCATGATGCTCGAGAGTGCAGACCAAAACATAGCTGAAAAGTGTGTTAATACGGAACTTACATTATTTGGATGGCCAGAACCCAACATCAAATGAAATCTAATTTTGCTTTGCATCTTCTTGATGTGCAATAGGGAACTGTCCACTTACACATGCACCAAATCAACTCTATAATGTAACACATTATATATCACTGATGTGTTTACAGCTTGTAGCCACTGAATGCTATAAAGTGCTGTAGGAAAAGCAAGTCAGAGGCTCAAATCAGACACTTCCCCATTGCACTTATGAACTTAACTTTGTGCTACAGTTATTGAACCAGAATCTAATTTAAAGAACAGATTGTTGTATATGTTTTTTTTTGTTGTTTTTTTTTTGACAAAGCCCACCTTCAGTTGCACATACAACAACATTTTAAGGATTTTTTAAAACAACCATATGTTTGTATCTTTGACTTTTCATGAAGGAACCAGATATTTTGTAACACAGCTTTTTATCTTCTGACTTAGTGATTTAACCAGAAGAGTTTCATGCAATTGTGCTCTCACTGACAGACACCTAATATTGTCTATGCAGAAAATCAACCCCGGATGCCCAAAATACATTTCTCACTTCACAATAATAGATTAAAAAGCAATATTGCCACAAAATACATTGAAGATATAGAACACCTCATAAAAAAACACATTTTTTATATAAAAAGTAGTTTATCCACTCCAAATAATAAATATGGGGTCTACAAAGCACTGTGTAACTGAGTACACCCCGCACTCCACGCACACTACACACTACACACACACACACACACACACACACACACACACACACACACACACAAACACACACACACACACACACACACAACTGCAAAGTCATCTGAGGAAAAACCACAAGTAGTATCTCAAGTCAGATCTCTTTCTTTCACACACGCGCACACACACAAATACAGTTTGTCTTTTGCATAAAACCACAATCCCCAAGTGAAATCCAACAACAACATTTCCAGGAACACTGTGTGGTTTTATGCTTGTGCTAATGACAACGTCTACAAGAAGACACACATACACAAAAAAAGTACACACAGACGGACCCACACGGCCTCTTCACTACCTTGTCTGAAGCTGGAGTCGAAGGGCCGGGACCCCTCTGGATCTAAACCATTTGTGATTGGCTGCAAGCTCAGGTCAAGCACCTGATGGAGGCGGAGCTTGCGACAGTAAATGGATGCTGCTTCGGGTTCCAGAGCAATGAGAAGCTGCTCAGGACAGTCAGGAGACACCAGACCAGCCTGGAGGACAACAGACCAACAGGGAGGAAGAGAAAATTTTACAAGCAGAATTTCATTATTCTGCAGTGCTCATAATGGTATTGAGACATTTGGGGGCTGAAGAAGAGAACGGAAAACAGTTAGACATGCTAGCTGTGAAAAAAGCAGTTCACAGACATCCGTCATGCTTTTAGACATGTATGTAGAAACAGCTTGGTGTGTTTATACATGTACTAAGTGCCATTAGGAGGGCAGAGCTGGTATATAAGCATTAGCCTTGATGTATTGGGTGTAAAGTTGAGTGGCTAGAATGATGTGTGTGTGTGTGTGTGTGTGTGTGTGTGCAGGGCGGGGGTCTGGACACCACTTCCTGTGTTTGTACGCCGGTCTCCCTCATTGTTCACTTGTGATGACATCATCACCAGCAGGAAGCACACACACCCCGACAGCCTCGGGTCGGGAGCCAGCGCAGGGCGTGTGTGCGTATATGTCAGGGTTACATTTGAGTATGTATGCATTAGACTATTAATGTATGAACCCAGGTGAGTGAGGGGCAGATCAGAGATAACGCTGAGTGCGTGTGTGTGTGTGAAAAAATTAAACAGAGAGAGAACGATGATAGCATGACATTTAAAGTAAGTTGGTTGACACAGTTTTTCCCATGCACTACTGCATATGTACCACGCAAGTACATACATGGGTCAGTCTATTCTCATTGATGTGTATTGTGATAGGCCCCCCTGAATTCCTGTCCATGTACACACACTTCCTACAAGTCATTGTGACACATACAGTGTGCGAGTGTTGGTGGGAAGACACACAGGCGGGATAAAGGCAAAAGTGCAGCGTGATGATCTCTGTGTGTGAGAGTGTATGTGTGTAGATATTCCATGGGAACATTAATCAGTGAGCCTTTACCTCATGCTTACTTTGCCTTTCTTTCCATCTCAGTGTTGTTCTTCCTCTCTCTGTCTCTCTCTCACACACACACACACACACACATAGATGTTACTTAGATGTAACCCTTTGTGTTCCTACCAGGTATGCAGCCTCTCTCATGAACTGTTTGGCAGGTTGTCTCCACACAGCAGGGACGGTGATTACCCATCTGATCTCCTCTCCCTCCAGCACTGATGATGACTGGTCCTTCACCTCCTGAAACAGAATCAGTACAACACCTTCTTTTGTAAAACACTCGAGATGTGAGCTTGAGTCAAAGCAAAGCACCTCATGAGCTACAGCGCAGCATATATTTAAAGTCAGCTCTCCTTTAGCTTGTGAAGTAAAGGTTTACACATACAAACCTGCTCTAAATAAACCACACACATACAGTATATTTAAACAGTGTACAAACATGTCCACAATCGTGAGGCACCATACTGCATTCATAAACCGTGGCTTTAAAGTGCACCTTTAAGGCATGTTCCCTGAAGAAGTGCAAGGCATGAGCAAACACCTCGATGGCTCTGACCCTCCGACCGTTGACCGCCTCAAGCTCGGTCTCCATGGTGAGGTCCTGCAGCAAGAACAAGTAATCTTTCTGATGCTTAAAGTTTTAAATGGGATACCCTAGTATTTATGTATACCAGGGACAGATTTTAAATGACTGAATGTCAAAAACTGAAGCAGAAGAGGCAAGCTATCTTGATTTTTAATCCCTAATTTAGTTAAAGCTTAAAAAACATTTGATCCTACACTTCCTACTATGCAACTGGATCTAGATGTGTAAAATTAGTCTGGATGTATTATGTATCGAT
This sequence comes from Plectropomus leopardus, assembly GCF_026936395.1. Lineage (NCBI taxonomy): Eukaryota > Metazoa > Chordata > Actinopteri > Perciformes > Serranidae > Plectropomus > Plectropomus leopardus. The sequence goes on along the minus strand of NC_142198.1, from coordinate 8,368,204 downwards.
GACCTTCTGCCCATATATTCCACCTTTCTTATCTGATTTTCCTGATCTCTCTTACACTCGTGCTGTGGATCTTCATCTTGAACTTATCAAAGTAGAGCCAGTGTCGGGCCTCCTCTGGGTCCAGGTCATGGTAAAAGTCCCGTGCCGCAAACCCAAAACTGTGGAACCGCAGATCAGGAGTCAGCAGCAGGCATGTTGGACTCTTCTGATTGGCCACCCCGGGGTCCCCACCCTCCCAGCGCCTGAATGGATTAGAGGAAAAAGGTTGAATCAGGTCAAGGGTAGAAGAAAAATAGAGTAGAATTAAAGACAACATACGCACAGACTCTTACTTCATCATGTGGATGGCTTCTGCATCCTGTGTGAAGCTGAACGCGTAGCCACTGGAGGTCGTCCCAAAGTCGATTGCCACCACAACTGAGAACGGACAGGACATCCTGGGTCTGACCTCCACCCTCTGAGAGAGACAGGGCAATGAGTCTGAGTTGTAGCTGGTACTGATGGGAGAAGAACTACCCATAGCTCAAATCACTGCTGTGCCTAAGTACCAACTCACAGAGCTGCAAACATGGCTGCAGACTCTCAGAGAAAGCATGGGTGGGATTTAAAAAAAATGCTTCTCACATTTCAGCAGTAACTAGTTTCTATGAGTGGAAACAGTGTAGAATTTGCAAGTTGGCTTGGAGATCTCCTCTCCTCGACTCCTTTAGTGCCAAACTGTGGATATTTCTTCACCGCAGAATGTAGTCTTTATTGGGCACCTACTTTACGTTTACACTTCACTTTAAACTCAGAGTTAAGTGTTATTATAAACCACTAATAACAGTGAGAAGTGGATGTGGGTTTACAGGTTGTGTTTAGGAGCGCTATATCAAGAAAATAAGTAAGTGGAAAGGGTGTGTAGGAGTGTCTGTGGTGAATGTGTGTGTGTGTGTGTGTGTGTGTGTGTGTGTCTCTGTGTCTGTGTCTGTGTGCATAGTTACCGGTGAGGGTAAGGGAGTGATGGGTGTGATGCTGCAGTCATTCCTAGCAGTGGCAGGCGATGAAGGGGTTGATAAATTATCACCTGGGAGTTAATGGAGAAGACAGGACAGAGAAATGTAACGATCTGCAGCAGTGGCTAAGTATTAAAATCTCATTATAAAAATGTTTCAGCATTGGAAATGCGCCACACGTACTCCACTGGAAAACAGATGGAAAAGCCAAAAATGTGTGTGTGTTTAAAGCGATATGCAGCCATGTGAAAACTCCCTTATCACAAGGAAAGAGCCGTTTATGGCCTGTCATCAGCTGCTAACATGCAGACAAAACCTTATTTCTCATGCACTTGACTTGAAGCTCTCTAGGTTGGATATTTATTATGAACTGGAATGACTGGAATGTCACTGGAATGTGATGTGAGTAATATTCCCGAGTGGGAGAGGGACATGGAAAGGTCAGCATGTTCATGCTCCAAATGATAAAGAAGGAAAGAGAAGTGAGTCATTTTGACCAAGTTGCCATGGTAATGAAACATAAACTGTACAGTACTGTATCTGTGTCTCACCGGGTATCTGCAAGCTCTCCGCGTCTGGCTGCACCACGTAAGCCATCTTTACAGGAGCCAGGATCTACGGAGAAACACAAACACGATGCATATATAATAACTTATGAAGAACTCTCTGCTTTATGGCTTCCACATGAAATAAATATAGTGCACTAGTGAATAGGGAGCAATTTTGGACACCCCAAAGATATTCTTCGGCCAAAGAGGAAGTAAAAAAGACACACCCAACTGTCACAGCACATTTGAACTTCTAGCTCCAAACTACTACAACTGCTCAGGAGCCAGTGACGGGTTGCGTTGGGTCAGTTCCTTGGGGAAGCTTTCTAGTGTACGTTCATGGATCAGAATGCTATGTGGCTATGATGTGCATCAACTGCCTGTCTGTATTAAACAAACAAGAAAATATGTAGACAAGTGAGAGAAACTGTTAACAGTAACTTGATGAATGATTTGCACAGCTTTCATTCACATTTATACTATCATAAGAGCAAATGTGACAAGAGAAAAAGATATGGAGTGTATCTACTATTCAACCATACATATGAGTGTGTGTGTATGCAGTCGTGGGTACCTAGTGTGTTTGTGCGTTGTCTTGCAGCGCTGCTGGGAATCACTGGATCAGTGTGTGATCTGAGCTAAGGGAAAACTAAACAGACAAGTGCAATCAAACAAAGCTGTGTTTGTTTAAATCGCTTTCTGTTGAGTGTATGTGTGTGTGTGTGTGTGTGTGTGTGTGCTTGAGAAAGTGAGAGAAAGAAAGAAACCCTAAGTTAGTTTGACATCCTTTCTTTGCGTACATGCATGCAACATCTGTGTGCATTTATTCAAGCATTTGCCTGAAACATCTGAATGTGCATGCATGCATCCCTGGCTTTTCGTTCCCAGCGTCTGTCCTCGCTATTTGATGATAAAACCAGAGAGGATGCAACTCCACGTCTCTGCACTGCTTCATCTCTCCTGCACACACTTTTCTTTTTCCTCTTTCATCTCTTTAAGATCAGTGTGCCGTGGACAATTTACATCCCTCCTTGCCCCTGAACTCTTTTCTTCTCTCTCTTTCTCAGACACACGACTCAGATCAAGCAGGGGATCAGCAGAACAAGCAACTTGGACTCCCCTGAGACGGTGCATTACGGGCACATTGTGCAACACGCTCCACTTTTATGCACCATTAACAGTAGAGCTCTCAAACTTTGAAGTATACGGTAGATTTACTGGAGAGACGGGCATTATTTGCGTGTAACAGAGACATTAATGCAAAAATACTAAGATTATGCAAGTTAACAGTTGAGAGACTAAAGGACAACTCAAAGGACTGCAGACAATACAGGTTTTTACAGATGCCTTCTGCACAAAACTGCTTCTAAAAAGTGCATTAATACTCCCTTTTTTTAATGTTAACTCACCTCTTTGTATGCTGTTGCAACACTATGCCCTTGTCCTCTTTTGCCTCTGCAAAAATATTCCAAACTCCGCAGTCTGAAGTTTGGACCTTGTCTCCTGGGAGGACGATGGAGAGAGGAGCAGCAGGAAACTGACTGGATACAATAGGATGCTCTCTAGAAATCCCTTGTTCAGAATGTAAGACTTCCCAGCTGACTTGCAGGTAGTTTTCCCAAAACTGGAATCACGACAAGTCATGGATGGAGAAACGAATTGCAGCTTAAAGAGAATTTGTCGAGTTTTCTCGTCTTCTTTTGAGAAAATCTACACTTTTCCTAATGAGTTGGATTTGTAGTTCTGTCTCTCTGCAGCCGAACTCGCCGCCTCTCCGCTCTGCATAGGAATGTCAGAGAAAAGTGGTGACACACACACACACATACACACACGCGAGTTGCAGGAGTGGGAGGGCTGTGACAGCACATATGGGGGGAATGCTGGGGGATTTACCTCACTGGGAAAATGTGTGTTGGAGACTGAGGGTGGAGTATTCCTGAACAGGCAGTGAATCCCAGTTAAGTCATCTTGCCCTCTCTATCCCCTCCCACTCCTCCATATCTATCCTTCCTCTGTTTAATTATCACTTCCTGTCTTCCTCTTTGTTTCTCTTTTCATCTTTATGTCTCTTCTCTCTGTGGCTTTCTTTGAATTGCTTTTCGTTCTTTGTCTGCTTCTACTTCTTTCTTTTTAGCCTTTTACTTTTCTTGTTAATGCTCCTGTGACCTTTTCATAACCTTTATGCACACTTTCTAACTTTGTGGACAAAAGCAGGAAGCAGCCAGGTGTGTTCAGTCAACCTAAAACAAACAATAAAATTCACTCCACTGCTCCATTTTTCATTAATGCAGATGTTTATTTGCTTTCCTGTCGAGATTTCAGCTTAACAGTAAAACTGTAGATAACGTTCTGCTCTCTTACCCAATGCCTGTAAGTGTTTTCTTATGCTGTGTGCGTGGATCTTGAGGTCCACATCGATTCTGCGGGGATCTGATTTCTCCCCACTAGAGCTGTGATTGAAAGCATACATTAACCCCTAGTGCCTGCAAACACACACACACACACACACACACAAACTGAGACTAGCTGGCCCCGCTCCCAACGGGCAGAGGAAGTCAGACCTCTTGAGTGAGTCGAAAGAAAAGGCCCCTGGTATATACACACACATATCCACATACACTCAGTCTCCTTGTCCTGTCAGATTTCCAAATCGAATTAGTGTGTGTGTGTGTGTGTGTGTGTGTGTGTGTGTGTGTGTGTCTGGAAGCCATTACCTGGCATGTCTCCCCTTGCTGCCCAAAAAACCAAGAGGCCCCATATGGATTCTGCCATCACCTCTCTCTTTCTCCTCCTTTCGTTCGCTTTACGGCCTCTTTTATTGTTCTACATCTGTCCCCTCTCTGCTTTATGGGCCATTCTCCTCTCTTGTCTCCTGCATCTTGCTTTGTTTAATCTATTTTATTTGATCCCTTGCCGTATTAATTTGTCCAGTTAATTTTCTAATGACTAAAATTAGCAGTCAGGTAGTAGCATTTTAACAGTTTTGCCATTAAATCTGGGCTTTTCATAATTTAGGCGCACTTTGTCTTTATCTGCATTCGACTACCTTAAACCCACCAGTGGGGTTATGGTCAAGTTCCTCCATCACCCCAGGGACTTAAAACTGTGAAACAGATCTTGAATTGTGGTCTCACCCTTCTCCTTGGAGGTCTAGACACAGGAAGCTCAATGCAGGAAGTGATGAAGTCAGGTGACAGGAAGGAACCCCAGTGTAGCATTCCTCTCATGAATTCCACATTATCTCTGGGACCCTGGAGCGACGGAAACACACCCATAATATACACATGCAGTTGTACACACACACACACACACACACACACACACACACACACACACACACACACACACACACTAAGATACTGTTCTTCCTCCAGATCCTCTAAATAGATCCCAATCTCAGCTGCAGATTGGATGAGAACCTGTTACTTCCTCTTCAGATGGTGTTCATGTAAAAGAGTCAAATAATGAGACTTTTTTGATTTCTTTTTTGTAAATGCAGTCTGGTTGATTATATCTTGTTGACAGCTTTGCAACTATTTTAGTGCATTTTAGTGCTATTTTAGTGCATGACTGCATGTTAAAGCATCAGTTCAACGTTTAAGGAAATACTTCCTCTCTTGCTGAGAGTTAGATGTTAACATAGGCCCTTTTCACAGGTGACATTTTAGCTCATTATAGGAGGAAAAGCACAGGTGTTACTAATGACACTAATGAAGGCTCTGTTACATTCAAAAGTCTTATTGAGAGTGACAGTGAGAAAGCAAATACCAGGACCCTGAAAGCAAAGCAGCTGAATGGAATTCAGCCATCGTTAATTCCATTATGTACACCTGTGTTTTCCCTCCTGTGTTATGCTACAGGCTTACAGCCAGCAGCCGGCTAGCATTGCTAGCACGAAGAGTGTAACTATGGGTAAAAAAAGCTAGCCTGGCTTTGTTCAAAAGGAAAAAAATAACAACAATAAAATTAAATAAATACAAAAATCCACACACCAGCACCTCTAAAGATCATCAATAAACAGAGTGGGACTATGTCCTCGTTTAAAAAGTCACAGGTCTCAAGTCTTTGCGTTTAAGTCCCAACTTTAGTTTTGAGTGCAAAACAATTTACATGTGCTAAAATATAGGAATAACAATATTACTCTTGCAAAAATCATTAATGCTTTTTAATATTTACATTTATTTGTTAAAACGCTACTTTTCTGTATAGCTAATGTTGGGTAAGCATTAGCTAGCTAACCATGTTAATATTAGCATTGACTTACCGTTCGTTGAGCTAACGGTGCTTTAAATGTAGAGCGATGTTGAAAGTTGTTGCATCTCTATCTATAATTTTGGACCCGCACAATTTACATACTGCAATTTGATTTTTGTTGACCACCACATATTCTTTATATGGGAACAAAATTATCTTTGGTATCATTTTTTCCAGCTGCCATTCAGTGACTAACATTATTTTTTTAATTAATCTTTATTCAGAAGATTGAATAATAGACTATCAAACATTACAGAAAGCACAAATCGTCAAAAAGAGAAATGACCGACTGAAAATTACACAATAAAAAAGCAAGAAAATAAAATAAAATAAAATAAAATAAAACAACAAAGAGACTGTTAAAATCATGTAGAATATAAATGACCAAATAGCAGGTTAAAATGATCTAGGGTCAATATCCTTTTCCTGTTTATAAACATGTTGAAGAAAACTTAATGAAACTAAAATTTTTTTTTAAACTTTTAACTTTTTCAAACAAAAGTGGCTACAGGGAATTACATATTGATTTATTGGTAATGAATAGCATTAACACTGAATTCAAGAAACAAAGGGAAATTAATTAATTCATGGTACACTTTTTAAATAACATACTTTTTAATCTTTTGGTTTGGGGAAGGTTTATTTTTAAGTCAAGAGGCTCAGGAGTTACTGGTGAATAATTTCACCAGCTGAGCTGAGCTGCAAATCTTTTTTAATTTTGTTGTGTCAAAGGTCATCAACTTTGTGATTTAATAAAGTCCAAGTGGCACTAATCTTTTATGTTAAGCTGAAAAAAAAAACAGTCCTCTCGTTTAACTCTCAGCAAGAAAGCAAATAGGCATATTTCCCAAATTGTCAAACAATTCTTTTAACATAAAACTATAATGCATATGTTTGCAGGCATGTTTGTTCTGGGTTTTGTGTGAATTAGTCAGATTAGATATAATGCATAATTCGTGAGCTTTTAGGTGCTGGTTTAGAGCCAGGCTATCTGTTTCCCCCTGGTTGCAGTCTTTATGCTAAGCTAAACTAACTGACTCTTGCTTTATATTTACTATGCAGACAATATAATAGTATGAATATTCTCATTCGCTGTTTCTAAGGTCAAGAGTGAATTGTCAGACTCAGATATGATGATGTTTTGGCCTTTCAAACAGCAGAGACAGATGCTCTGCACAATCACATTTTATTTGGAAAAGTGTTACTCTGCCCTTTTCTGTCATTGAAGTGACTAATATTCATGAATATGCAGATCCACTCACCCTGGTCTGGTATTGTGGGTTATGAAGTGGTAATAATTATGTAACCTTCAGTAAAACATATTGTCTTGCACAAGAACTGCATGACTTTTTGCACCATTTTTTCAAAGCAAACATGTTAAGCACATGAGGGGCCTGGAGTCTGAACATGCGAGTCCAAAAAACACAGGGGAACCATTAGAGGGGGAGCAGAAATATCGGCATGTACTTTGTGCCTCCATGTTTTCTTTAAGGCTTCTGGAACAAATGTGTAGCGGGACTATATTGCCATGTTCTTGTTAAAATCGAACATACTGTATGCAGGCCTGTTGCTTATTGGAGCGTTAACAGCACCTCAGTGGTGAGTGTTAACAGGGCCTCGGACTATAGGCGCTTGACGTGCAAGAATATTGAGTTTGTGCAGAAAATAATAAAGGCAATATTGTACCTTGGAGTGTGCACTAACGTGCCACTTCCTGCGCGTGTGCACGCATGAGGGTGCGTCGCATGGTTTAGTGTGTGTATGCGTGCATGTAAGTTGAATTGGACAAACTCGCCGTTGAGACATGGGGTGGGGACCCAGGGCCACAGGAAAGGCTGGGATAGAAGATACATGCACATATTACACAGACACACACACACACACACACACACACACACACACACACACACACACATTTTAAACATGACTGCCCTCTCACATCAAGTCTAGGCTATTGTGTAATAAAAGGAGAGGGAGGGCAAGAGGGAGAGAGAGGTACAGGAAGGGAATTTATGATTTATGATTCAATAGCAAATACAGAGGGTGAAATTTATAGCAGAGGAGAGAGGGAAGAGGGAGGGGACGTCATGTAACAGAAGTGGAGGGAAGAAAACAGGGAGAACGAGTGGAGTACCTGCTTTTATCTAAATAGTGAACAGTTGGTATGTGTGCATGCATTAAATGTCTGTGTTCTCCCGTGACAGTATATATTAAATCTGCATTATGAGGCATCTTACGTCAAGCTATTTTTTACCCAAAAGCGTCTCTAACTACCTTTGTCATGTGTGATCAGAGCAGAAACCACATTAAAAGCCCACGCTTTACGTGATGCACTTAAGTTCTTTTTGCCTCAGCTTCTATATGCATGTGTATGGATTGTGTGTGTGTGTTTACTCACAAAGAAAACACTCATTCCTGGCTGCAGCCCTTCATGGGTTTCCCAAGGAGGGGTATTAGAGGTCAGCGTAGCAAGATCTGCAGGAACACACAGACACACACATAGATTTGAGCTGACACTCTGAGGAACATCTGGTGTTCTTGATTTAATGTCCCCAATCGCCCTCTCAAAGCATATGCACAACCATGCATCTTGCATGCAGCTGAGACAATGCAGAAATAACAGAGCAAGCTGGAAGTGTGTTAGTATCAATTTAAGGTGACGTGGAGCTTTTCTGAATGTTAACTGCAGAAATATTGAGCAGTAGTGTGGTGGAGAAAGCCTAAAAGAATATGCAGTATAGTCACTTGTTTTCAATTAGTATACATTTGAAACTTGGAGTGACATCACTTTTCTTGTTCTGGTTTCAGACGCCTTTCACAAGTATTTAAAGCGATGAACCCTGAGCAAATTGGTGCGATTTCTTTTATAAAACATAGGGGAAAAGGCAATGAGCAATTTGGTAATAAATGTTCCACAAATTGCTAGAAATTGGAAGATTTAGAAAAATGTTTTTTAAAATCCAGGGGAAAATATCTAAAAAAAAAAGTCAGGAAAACTATATTATAGTTGTCAAAATTACATATTTCAAATTATGTATGATCTTTAAGTACGCCTTGTTTTTTTTTTGGTTTTTTTAAACTTTTTTTCTCATTCTCTCATTTTTTTGTTTATTTGTTCTTTTTTACTAACTAATTAAAGGTAATTATACTGTTATTTTTTCCTAATTTTGAGCTCATTTTTGGGTCATTTCTTCTTTTGTTGCTCATCCTGTTCTTGTGACAACAATTTGCTCAGGTTTTAAATGGTTAACTCTCAAGAAGTGGCTTTTACCTGCCCTGTCATCATCACAAAAATGTAATAAAATAGATTCTAATTTGGTGATATTTATAAGCTAAGGGCTAAGTACTGCAGGTCCTTAAATGTTATTTGACATTGCAGTCCTGCCCTTATTTAATTAGTCCCCACTTCAACAGGTGTTAGTGGTTATATGTGTGGGAATTGGACCAGCGTGCGGTATTTATGTGCTATGCTCCAGCTTCACAACTTCAATCCACATCGACAACACTAATATAATAATGTTTCTGCCAGGGGACACACCATACTGCCCAACAACAACACTGTGTGTTACAGTCGCCCTCCTCTGTGACTTTGGGGTAATGCACCCTCTTATTTACCGCTGACCCGGAACTTCTCTCTTAAAGCTCTTAAAAGGACAACTTGGTTGATGCAGGTGAAAGTTGTAATGGTGTGTTGTTAATTGAACAAATGAGCCATGAACTCTTAAATAGGTGTGGCAGTTCAGCCTTATAGGAAAAGTGTTTTTTTATGTGCCATGAAGTTAATGAAGTACAGGGCCTCAATTATCTGTGGGTGCTGCCGAAAGGTTCATTTAAGAACAAAATCTGAGAATGACTACATGAGCATTTTCACTATTTTCCCTAAACTACAGCTTTCAGCATAGGCTTCATAACTGCACTTTTCCACCATGGTTTTGTCAAACACAGCTGGGTCTGGAACAATAAATGCATTCACAAACATACATGTCATTGTCATCATGTTATTTATCCTCATGCCACTTTCTTCTTCTACTCCATTACACTTCAGCGGGAAATACTGTACTTTTTACTCCACTTCTATTATTATATATTTACTTTACAAATTAAGATTTTTACGCACAAACCAAGAATATGAAAACATACAAGTGCAGCTAAAACAATTGAATTAATTAGAACTACTTCTTTCTATTTCTTTCATTACATAAGCCATTTTTCATGCAATAAAACATTTCATGGTTCCAGCTACAGCTAATATACTGTATGTACGAGGACTTGCTGCTTTTTCTTTCAATTATTTTAATTATTTAGATTTTAAAAATGTATTTAACCCTTTAACAGTCTTTGTAACCACATGGTTGAGATTTTTTTCGGTGGAACTGCTTCACTAAAAACTCAGCAAAACCCAATTTGATTTTATACAGATGTTTTTATGATGTTATGTTATGTTATGTTATGATGTCTTTTAGTATTTTGATCATACTGGAATTCTGTTCAGTTCTATTTTTATTATATTACATTGACTGTTTTTTTACTATTATAGATTTTAAACATTTTTTACTAGGTTCATTATTATTTGTATTTTTGTTTATTTTTATTTTTATTTTATTTGCTTATTTGTTCACGCTATAAAGTTACTTTTACTTTTTTTAACATATATTTTATCAAGATTTTTTATTAGATTCATTTTTATTTGTATCTATTTTCTGTTTATTTATTTTAACATGCTTATTGTATGAAGTTATTTTTTTCAGGTTTCTTTTACATTACATTGACTTTTGCACTTTTTAACAGGCATTATACTAGGAAAAATGTTTTAAACATGTTTCATACATTTTGTTAACATATTATATGGTTGTTGTTTTTTTAAGGGTCTGTTAAAGACTGTTAAAGGGTTAAACCTTTTTGCATGTGTCCTTTTATTTTTAATACTTCATTATATTTCCTTGAAATCACATTTACTTTGTTTAAGTGTATTAAACAGTAGACCTACATCAATTTCACTTCTGCAGAAGTTTGCCAGAGTCTTTTACACACTGCACAACACCTGCACTTATATAATATAAAGGGGCATTACCTGTGCTAATAGGTGACTTATGATCAAGTGGGATTCATCACTGAGCACACCTGGTAAGCGCAGATTTGGGTGATTAAAAGAGTATGATGCATCTGGAGTTGACTTCACTTATATTTCCTCTTACCAGAAAATTAAGAAAAAATATAAGAGAAATTTAAGAGAATGTTTCTGCATGAGGCCCATTGTCACTCATCGTGTTGTTTAGTTTTCTAAGGCTAGTCTTTATCTTTAAAGTAAAGCAGTCACCAATGGGAGGATACATTTATTTAAAATGTTTTGAAGTTATTACAAGAAAATCCCCAGTGGTAACACTGAAGAATATGCATCAGAAAGACATTAAACATTTGATGTTTTATCATTTGAAAAAATTTGGGTTGTGTTCTTCACAAAATATAATAACATAACTGTCCTTAATAAGAAATCAGGGAGCAAACCTGACCCTCAAAACTTCACTGCATAAAGTAATACAGGTTACATTTACTCACATTACCTTGGTGCTCCTGATGTATTATAAATGCATTTGGGTCACAGAGCTGAACTTGTGTTTTTCCTGAAATAAAAATACCCCAAGACCTGGAAGGTTGTTTTACAATATTGCATTTCTAAAGGTATTACTATAACCCCTACAAAGATTCTTCCAACCATCTTGATAAAATATAGTCTGCAATAAAATTCCCTATTAATCTAAAAATGGGTCCCACAAATTAACATGCCATTGCTCAATTTGTATGAGTATTTTATAAGTTGGTTGTCTATCGGCCAATTAATTTTACTTTCCATAATCTGAATTTTCTATACACAAACATGTAAAAACATGATACAACTCAGTATACTCCAGGAATATATACATAATAAAAATGTACTAATTTAGTCATACATAATTAGTCATTGTGAGTGAACAATGAATGTGACTTCAGGCTCACTTTCACATGATTAGCACCAAGTGTGTTCTTTTAAAGCTTCTTTTGACCTGGGATAGTCAGTGAGCGATTATTAAATATATACAATACTGTGTTTGTGTGAATGTTTTGTATGATTAACAACACATTGCTGTGTGGGTATTTCAAGAATAATACAAAAACAAACACTTCTTAAATATTTTTGTGTCTGAAAAACATATGTGACTCTAATGCAACAGATAAGGCACAAACTGGGGATATAAACACCCCTGGAAATCATGTACCCGCCCCTGCTCACACTCACATATCAAATTCTTTCATCTGTTGTACTTTTACTCTCCTCTTGTCCTCTCCCTTTTTTCCTCCTTAACAGCCTTAGCAAACATAAAACTAGAGCCTCATCTGTTAAAGAAGGGTCAGACCTAGTTAATAAAGCCACGTTGTCACACATTAACTTGTCCTATTGATTACAAAAAAAGGGGCAGCGAGAAAAATGGGTTATATTTTGTTTACTTACATGAATTGAGAGGCGGGGCGGGGCGTGTGGTCGTCTGGACCAATAGCATCGCTAAAAAGTGTTGACTGACGTAGCTCTAACCAATGACTGAAGTGTACAGCTGGACAAACGCGACCCACGACACAACGTTTTCCCCCTCGACGTTTCGCCAGACAAACAGTGGATTTATCCGTTTTTTCGCCAATAACGCAAGCAAACTGATAAAGGAAACACGTGTTTGTTTCGCGCATTGGAGATTATTTGAAGATTTTCTTTTCTGTGTGGGTTTCCTGTGACGCCAGGGACCGGAAAAGAGCCATTTTCCCCGACAGCTGGTTTGCGGATTCCCCCCTGTTTGCACTTGAAGTTGTGTGGTGAGTCTGTTGTTATTGGTGGAGTAAAGAGGGGAGCTCGCTGTTTGCTACAGAATATAAAGAAAGACAGATAGAAAAATAGCAAGAATCGCTGAAAGGCCATTAATATTATTGAAAAAGCAACTAACTTGTGTTATTTGTCTGTATAAGTGTCTCTTTCTGCATAACTTGCATCAATTTCACGTCTAACAGTGTTTGTGGTGTTGCAACACGTAAGCCTTCTGTTATATGTGCGAAAAGAGAGAAAGAAAATATGGAAAATGTGGCAAAAAACAACAATTTGAGAATACTGTTCTACATTAGAAATAGTTGCATTGTGGTACATTAAAACATCGAAGCTCCTGTCATGTTCATGAATATATGCAGTCTTCAAACGTTGTTTTCATATCTTTAGATCAGCAACATACTATATGTGATAGTATACGATATGCACACTGAAAAACAGACCGAATGAGTTAGTAGTCTGTTGTTTTTTGTGATAATTATTTAGTCCTTAACATAAAAAGTCAACTTAATTGTTGATCATTTGTTATTAATCGGCAGAAACGGTTTTATTTCCGAAGCCACGCAGGCATTTGTGTTTTGGAGCGGAGTAAAAAGTGTAGTGGTGGTGTGGCGGAGCTGGAGGGATGTTTGTTCACATGCTGCATTCAAGGACTCACTGTGAGCCCGGACTTTCGCCTCTCAACCTTACTGTGACGTGTAGTGCTGAAACGATTACACGAATCGACTGGCTCCTTTGTGTCATAAGTGCAGAGTTCAGGGACGTCCCAATACGCCTCAATATTTAGAACGTGCATTTGTCTCTTCCAACAAAAACATTAAAGTAGCAGGGGACATTTTTTCTGGGACAAAATCTTTGACATCCACACCAAAAAGTCATTTATTCTGTGACTTCTTTAGGGATCCTGACCCTTAGGTTGGAAACCACTGGGTAGTTGATCGAAAGAAAATGTATTGGAATAACTTTTGATAATTATTTTTTTATTTAAGTCATTTTCAAGTAAAAATGCCAAATGCTTCATGCCTCCAGTTGTAAATGTGAGGATTTGCTGGTTTTCTCTCGTATGTATAAAACAACATTTTAATAGTTGGGGGGTCTAGAGCTGTTTGCTTGGACAAAATAAGCAACTTGAAAACTTGATTTGGACTTTATGAAACTGTGATGCATTTTGGTTTTTTTTTAGTTGCAACCTTGGTAGTATGTTTGTTTAGTAACTAAATCAGAAATAGGGTCTGCACTAAAAGGAGAAGTGTTTTATAGTGAGTTTATGAGGTACAACAAGTTGCAACAAATGCATTGTAAAATACACAACAGTCCTACTATAAATCTTTCCTTCATGCAGGTTATAGTGTGTTTTAGAGAGATGCTGATTCAACTTTACAGTCATTTTGGTGCTGTTGTATTGTTTTTGTATGAGAGTTGTTGGTATACTGTCACTGGTATAAACATAAATCAATATATGACAAATAATAAAAGCCTATCTCAGTATAATGCAATACAACTCAGCAGCACCACAAACCTCATTCTCTAAAATTACCTTAAACTGTAAACTTAATCAAAACCTCCCTGAAACAGCCTCAACAAAATCTGAACATTATAACCTTCATGAAGGATTTATTGCAGGATTATTGTTTTATTTTAGCCAGGTGCATGAATATATTGGCAGCTGAGTATAAAGGATATGCAGTCACTCTCACATGTCGCAACTGATTGCGCCGTCCTTTTATCAATATGATAAAACTTACGGCCTTGAGGTATTCACGGCAGTCATTTCTACCGTGTAGAACTGTAAATTATAAGCGTGGAGGTTGCATTTGGTATGCTTTGTTAGCTTTAAAATAGGAATATCACTTTTCTTAGCAGACTGTAAAACACAAAGATCACCCCTCGTTTGCTGCTAGGCAACCACAATGTCAGCTGCTGTCAGTCCCTCAATTAGCGTAACTAAGGACATTACCTACTGGGACTTTTAGCCAGAGAAGAAAGAAACAGTTAGGCTCTGATACTGCAGGCCTAATGGTGTTTGTTTGTGCAGTCATATTTTTTGTTGATTAAATAAGACGCGGAAAAAACACAAGCCTCGATCCACATTTGGTACATTTTTCGCAACAGAAAAAACGGCTGGCTCACCAGGGGAATGAGCGCCAGTGATTTACAGTGTTTCTTTAGCTCAGAGTTTATCAGGGCTGGATCGTCTTCTGGGCCTCCTCAATCTTTGAATCTATCATCTAATCACGCACTTTTAGCCTCTGGGGGGAATAAGAATGGAAATATTGTGTTGGGATATAACCAGATGTTGTGTAGCTGCTTGCATATCTGTGCCACATCTGTGTGTGCATATTTTTTTGCACACACACAAAAAAAAAAAAATCAATTCTTTCTGACAGCACTTTGGTCAGTTTGTTTTTCCTTTGCTCTCTGTATGCACTGTTTACCTGCACTTTACCTACTAATATCGTCACTTAACGGAAATCAGTATGTTCTGAGTGTTGTCACTTGATGAATTGAGACATGTGAGCTAGGGCTGTTGAATATGGTTGAAATCACAATATCTTTATGTATTTGGTAATATCTATATAGATTATGATATGTCAGATGTCTGCCAGATTAACACATGTTAAAATACTCAAACTGATGGTCAAAGCACTGTTATGGAGGAAACAAGACCAAAGGCTTTATACTGTTGTTGGTTAAATACAAGCTTCAACAGCTAATTAGTTTTTAATTACAGTTTGCTCTAATTTAGATGAAACTGTTGTTGTTTGATATCCTTTATTTGTGGCAGATTTATGATTTTTTTTGTAGAACATTTTACAGTTTTATTGCTGTTTATCCTTGACATTATTTATTGTTATGGACTTTTTTTTATATATCCCTCTAGCCCATATGAATGTGAATGCAGAGCACTGCTGTAAAAGAGCTAAAGCTAACTCATTTTTTCCTCTTGAATAAACAACAGTTGCTGATGATTGATGACTTACCAGATAATTGATAAAAATGAATGCTTAAGTAGCCTTTTCAAGCAGAAAAAAAAGTTTTGTTCCAGCTCCATACATGTGACTTTATTTAGCTTTTTCCGTGTTTTATATCATTGTAAAGTGAATATCTTTTAGATTAGGACTGTTGGTCAGATAAAATAGGATGGGTGAAGATGTTACCTTGGGTTGTTAGAAATTGTGATTTTTCACCTTTTTCACATTACTTTCATGTCAGATCATCCACTGGACTGATTTTAAGTTGGATCTCGAAAATCATTTTGGCTAGAACACTTTAGTGCCTGATTTGTCACTAATTAGTCCAGCTAATTTTACACTCATAAAACATTTACAGACGTTTCCCTTATACACCACTTAAAAACAGATCTAAAACAATGTAAAACTAAAGGATATGTAGTAAGAAATCAACCAAAACTATTAAAGTATGCAAATATTACAGCTATATAGTATAACTAACCAGGTAAACTCAGGCGTGTTCATACCTGTCAATTTTATTTGATTTTTTTTAGTCTGTCTGGGTTGTACCTATTGTCTCATTATTTTTCCCTTGTTAATTTTTCTACTGACCACAGGAATGCACTGTTTCTCAAAACTGTTAAGAAAAAGGAAAAAACCCTCCATGTAAAATGCGCTTGTAATTCCCACATTCCTGAAAGATCACGAATGCAGCACCAGACCACGTGACCGACCCAGCTCTCTAACGTTAGCAAGGTGGCTAACAGGATTTAGCTAACTTGAGCTACGTTGCATCGCAGCACAGTAATCCCCACTGGAGAAACGACGAACACGCACTCTTCGCTGTGCAGTCGCTCTAACTTTGTGTCACGTTACACTTTGACGAGAACACCAAGAGCACAATGCCAGGTAACTTTAACTCTTAAAAGCTCGTCGCGTCGTGCTGTGTGTGTGAAATTGTTGCAGTCCCCAGAGCGGAGGCTTGTTGTGTTGACCTGCTTCAGTGATGCTGCCATGCTGTAGCAGCGTGCTAGCTGATAGCGGAGTAGCCGACTTTGTTTGGCCTCAAGCATCTTAACGGGGATGGAGTTTGACCTCGGTGTAGGGTTTACGTGTCGTAATTACCTACCGTGGCTTTTTCACTTGGTGCACTGTTTGCATTTTAGCTGTTTTCACGCAAAATTACTCTCTGACTTTAATGAAAATCGCTGCTTTCAGCCTCCCAGCCCGCTACCCTTTGTTGTTACTCGGATAGCTCTCACCTTAGGCCCGTCCACAGCTATGTGTATCTATTTGCAGCTACGGATAGCTAGCCACTTAGCATTACCTCGGCTAAAACCGTCCAATCCATTTACCAACTTCCCAGGTAGGCCCGGACACCTGGTTTAGCCCGCTAGCTCTAAGGCGTTAGCATGCTATAAGCTACGACGACACAGCTCCCAGTACACACCGTACACTAACTGTTACATTACATAATCTGTTATGAAGCGGCTTATTCTGCCAATTTCAAAGCACATATTATGAACAGTTCACGGAGTTGCATTAAAAAATGCCAGCTTTCTCGTGTTTTATAGTTTTTGTCGCTCCACAGATTGGATCTCCATAGGACATTTTTAAGTTTTTTTCCGTCTTCACATGCAGGTACGCAAAGTATCTTACGATCCTGCAAATGATCAAACTAATTATTTTTTTGATTAATTGACGAGCATTTTCACGCGTTGAGTTCGATATTTTGACCTTCTACACTGATCTTTAAAAAAAAAACAATGTTATGGTTATTATCCCACCAATTTAGCTGTTCACAATTTGGTTAACTTAAGTTGGCTTGGAGAAATGTCAATATTTTTATTAATCTATGTTTTTTTTATGTCATAAAATTGATTTTCATTTTAAATCTATCAATTCAAGGGTAATTTCTAGAGTAATGGTTTTTCTGTAAAATGGCAATCTTAATGACCATCACAGTTGCACAGTCCCAGAGCCCACATTGACATTTTGTCAAACTTTTGATTTCTTCGTCTTAACAGTTCAAAACCCAGAATATTCTGTCAACAATTACATGACAGAGAAACTGTAAATCCTTCTTTTGAAAAGGACTTTAATTTTTTGTCATTTTTGCTTCATAAATGAAATGATCAATTGATCAATAGAGTAACCCCTAACCAACAAAGTGTTTTTTAAACCCTAATGTGTTGCTTGTAATGTTTTTTTTGGTGTGGGGGGGCAGGCAAACACACCGAAACTCAAAATAATTGGCCAACATCTTGCTTGATGGGATACTGTAAGGATTGTGCTCCCAAAATTGTTGCTAAATAATATATTTCAATAGTGACATTTCAGGCGTTTTCCTCCCTTTTTAACAGAAGTACACCTCCCAATCAATTTTCATAAAAATACCCCTTTACTGTTTGAATAATTTAGGCTAATTTCTGAGCATAGTTCATCCTAAGATTTTAAAATATGTAATCAGGGAAGTCTCAAAATGCTGCATTATGTAGAATTTACTGTTAAGTAATCCATAATTAAGGGAGAGCAGTAGTTTACCTTTCCATTGTTTGTCCTTCACCCTGGATCAAATCACACTGCGCTCGCAACCATGGACGATGCTAGGCTCCACTAAATATTACATTGTGACCAACCAACACATGGTTATGCAACATGAGCATGTTAAGAGCTACACGAAGTCCATGTCACAGTGCTTGCGGCTGCCACTTATCCTAGATCATGCAGATTGACCTGCCATGTACCGTAATGTGTCGAGCAGAGGCCTGTTACTTAATTATTGGGGTTGATTTGAAGGGTTTGGATTCACATGATCAAATTTAACCTCATGGATTACATACTTCTTTGAAGAAATATCTGAAATGGGGATGCAACTAAATCATTTTTCTCACCAATTTTATACAGACTAATTTTCAGTTAAAGAATTGATGATTTTAATCTATAAAATGTCAGGAAATGATGATGTAAAACAGAGAAATGCAGCAAAATCCACAAAGCGAGAATCTAGAATGTGAAATATGTTTTGCATTTTTGCCTGGTGAATGATTTAAACCATTACACTATAGACGCCATTCATTTCTATATGACATTTTGCTGTAGATATTAAGATCGAGCTCTAGGGTAAACTTTCTTGTTCTTTCTTCCTACCATGCTTGTTTTATTGACTCAAATGCAGCATGTGTTAAGTGTTGTGCATTTGTTGAAACTGTCTGGTAAACTTTGGCAATTTATGTTAAAAATGTTTGTTGTTCCATAACTCACGATAAACTGCAGTAAAAGTGAATTTGAACACACTGGCACACTCACACTCGATATTCAAACACTGCTGGCGCCATGCTCAATGAGTGCAGAATTAAATTTAGGCCTGTCGTATTCTTTTACAAAATGTTCTTTCTTACGCTCTCACTCTCTCTCCTTCCCTGACTGTTGTTTGCCTTCATGGCTAACATCTCGTGTAATCACTGCACTGCATAATTTAACTGCTTCCACAGGTATACAGAAACACGGACCGCTTTGAGCCAGGCAGACGCACCTCCTCTTAGTCTACTAACCTACTTAGGTGATACTTGTTTATTTGAACTCCTCTAAAGGACAGCGTGTCCGTACTGTCACTGTGCACAGTAAGCAGCAGTCTGCCTCGGGTCAAATTCGACTCTCCTATGTTGGTTTTGAAACACTGACAAGGACTGAAACGGCAGCAATCTGAGTCAACGTAACATTGTGTTCTGTATATCAGGTTGGTATATGAGTGAAGCTGCTGGGAGTTGGTCCTCACAAGTCAAACATTTCCATAGTATGTCTGCACCAGGCTGACCCTGCGGGTGTGTGCGGCTCGGTTGAGATCATTGCTGCCCCCCCCTCCCTGCCGAGAGGCCGCAGTTGAGTCATGACACGTCTGTTTGAGCTGGCTGGCAGTCTGAGGATTATGTCATTATATTGGGCATTTCTCATCAGAACAGGAGTTCTGTGTCCCAGAAGTTGGGATGCGCAAATAATCACGTCTCATCACCATTTTCTTCTTATTTGAATGTGGTATGCTTGTGATAT
Organism: Plectropomus leopardus; assembly: GCF_026936395.1. Classification (NCBI taxonomy): domain Eukaryota; kingdom Metazoa; phylum Chordata; class Actinopteri; order Perciformes; family Serranidae; genus Plectropomus; species Plectropomus leopardus. Next base: position 8,348,562 of record NC_142198.1, on the reverse strand, counting down.
GGCGTTTTTAATGATATCCTTAAATCCTTTTGCAATGTGAACGTTGTCTTTTTTAAAAGCATAATGAAGTCGTGTGGCAGTAAGTAAAAGGTATTTTAACTCCCCGTGCAAAGGAGGGAGAATAAGTATAATAGGATGGGAGTTTCTGAAGGCCCAGACACCAAAACAGACAAATCTAGTGGCGACAAAGGTCGACTGTTGTATCGCCTGTTTCTCAGCCAAAAATTTTCACTTTAACACACACTTAAGTACACAGCTAATGGCCAATTAGTACATATGTTCTGCACCTGCATGACAGCAAATAAGTCTCCATAGCAGCAGGTGGTGGTAGTCTGTATTTGTCATTCAAAAGGGGAAACCAGAAGGAAAAGAGAGGACGGATTCAAGATGCTAGTTAGCACATGACCAAAACAACATTATGTTGAAAAAACAACGGATATTTACCGTGTGCCAGCAGACAATAACACAAACTATTACAAACCATTCCTGCTGAAGAGCTCAGTGGCTAGAAAAAAAATCATACCCAGTATGACAAGTTTGTTTCAATCTCATTCCCTTTTAAGAAGTCTGTTTGCTTTCCTCACTTCTGTTTCTCCTCTCACGCAGTGAGCTAAACTGCCAATCAGAGTGATTTCATTCACCAAAGGGCTCCCCCATTTCTGACACGGTTCAATATGCTGAATTGGCCGGAAAAAAAGCAGACAAGGGCACACGGTGCAGGACACACCGCAAAAACTAGAGTGGCCCAACAAAGAGTAACAGCCGACCTCCGGCTTGATGCATCAGGGCCCTTACATTTAGGTGAAGCTGCCTTGTTGTACTTATATTACTTAGCTTTGCTTTCATTGAAGTGTCACTCAGTGAATAATTAAGTCATTCCATATATGCAAGTGGAAATGTGCAGCAAGTACAAACACAGTTAAATGAGATTAGGACTCAAAACTCATTTCTAACCAACTGGTGCTTAAAGCTCAACATTAAAATATTAATATAATGTCACTTTAGCAAGAATGTCAGTAAAACGCATCATCTGTACGAAATCCAAAGATTGTCAACTGCATTTTTCATTTTTTACTTAATGATCTAGTCAGCCTTCTGTTTAATCCCAGTCATTTGAAAGCAGCAGGGGGACGTGAGTGTGACGCATGCATTGCAACATGCAACACCATTGTGTTTGATGACTCACTGATTTACCATCTTAAACTTCTTTTCTACTCACGCTGCTCTAAATGCTATTCTCTCTGATATTTATTCTGTTATATTTATGGGTTTTGCCATCCTTGATTTAGATTTGACTGATTGTTCTGCTCCACACTCTGAACTTAAACTCTGAATGGAAATAAGGAAGTTGACATTGGGCTATATTTTCTCTTTTTATGAGCGTAATCCAGCTGATTTAACACCCTGGGTGTTTGTTTGCCTGGGATTGCCACTGTATGTCTTCATGATGTCAGTCTGGGCCTGTGTGTACTTTCCTTGTTAAAAATAACACAGTGGCCTTTTACCGCAGCACTGCGATTCACCAACCTGAAAAAAACAATTGATTGGAGTCGTAAAATGCCAACAACTCTATTAAGCCCTGAGTCTCATTTAGTTGTTTGCAGTACGAACATTTTTAGATATCACAGAGCTGTTTTTGAGAGCGGGATCAGTCCCAGCTGGTGATGCAGTTTGTTTCTTTTTCTTCAGATTGTGAGATATGGTAAGTTGTTTGGCAGTTTTATTGTTTATGAGCAGTGAGACTCAATGAAGGCTTTTCTACCCGTAGGAGCAGTTTTTCAGCTGTAGCGAAACTGTAATCGAGATGCTGCTGATTTGTTCAGTTTGGATCCCAGGCCTAAACGTCAGAGCCTTGATTCAGATGAGATAATGTCAATTTAACAGCCAATAAGGAGCCAGCTTTGAACAGAAGATGAGTCAAAGTTACCTGGCTTCAAGAATAGATCAAAATGATGAAGTCTGCTGGTGTTTGATTTGTTTCTGGGAGCTGAAAATATTTTTCAGCATTTCTTTTGAAAATGTACTCTACCATGATGAAGTGTTTTTTTGTGATTTACCATTAAGTTTCTGTTTTACCTTGCAGAGCCGGCTGAGATGAGCGGTCCAGAGGTGGCCAAGACACCGGGAGGTGGAGCTCCGGGCAAGGAGGGAAAGGAGCCAGTGGCCAATGGGCATGCAGGAGAGGGCAGCGATGCCAACCCATTTGCTGAATACATGTGGATGGAGAATGAAGAAGAGTATAACAGACAGGTGAGTGCTAATACTGTTTTTTAGACATGCAGCACACCATGCACTATTTTAACTCTTTACGGTCCAACTGATTTTAGAGTTTGAGAGCTTGAGACATGATGAATTCATCCTTTTAAGTCTCTTCCTACTCTCATTCCTTCTTTCTATCTGGCCTCTGTCCCTTGTTGTCTGTCCACAACCCCCCACACACATACCCTCTCTCATGCCACAATTATCTTCCTCCTACGAACTCAGTGTCATTCGCTGGTGGAAATTATTTGTTTTTTCAAAGTTCTTGTCCACCAGAGAGCATTGACATGTTTATTTTTCAACTATTAAATGTGACACTAATTACATGTTATGGTCAAAGTTCTAAAAAAAAAAAATTAATAATTTAAGGGATCTTTATTTTTGTTAAAATAATAGCAGTTGATGTATTGTTACATTACATATTAGCCTACTAGAATAATAAAATCAATTGCTTTTTCAGTCTGCTAGATACATGTGGCTACAAAATAGGATTGTAGTGAGATGAACAGACTTAGACTCTATGTGATTAGATAAAAACAGATGATGAGGAAGTTTTCCTTAACTTGCAGTTAAAAAAATATACTGCAATATATGTTGTCGTAGTACTCGTATTGCAAAACATTTAAAATCGTAATACTATTGCATTGTGATAATATCGCATCAGGGGCATCTGGTGATTCCCACCCCTTAATGACAAACAACAAGAGGAGTTTAATTGGGCATGTTGCTTGTCATGGTTGGCACCTTAAACCAACCATGCTCTTAACCCCCCAGGCACCAGCCCATCCCCCCCTCATTTTCCCGCATCATATTTCATCTTCTCACCAGTACCTGTAGCAGCATGCCCACACCAACAAAGCCTCTTTAATTTTTATAAGCAGAAGCTGCTGAGTGAGTGTTAAAATGTATGTAAATGTTAACATCCCTGCATTTTGCACCTGCTGACCGAGGTTGTGACCTTACTTCAGACTTTATAAATTTACTCCCTAATTACTTCTCATTCCTCTCTCCACCATCCACTTTATGTCCTGTTTTTGCAGATTTCCTAGTTTTCCTTACTCAAGTCAGCCCCTGCTTCCTTCCTCATGTCCCACTCTCTCGCTCTCCTGTACATTCAGTTGTGTTTAATTGTGCACCCTCCATCTTTTACTCATCACCCTAGAGGTCTGCTGTCAGCTGATGATGGATATCCACCCACAAAAAAAAAATCTTGAGTGTTATTTTCACTGTTGGTGATGTATAGGAAAAATGTGCTCCCCCACTTGATAAAATCCATCCTCTTCTAATATTCAGTGCCCTTTCAGCTCTCTGTCTCCAGACCTCTCAGTCTGTTTCTCATGCTTTTCTGGATGAGTCATGTTTTTTAGTGCCACCACATTACAGAGAAGATTCTCTCTTTGGGGATACCTACTTGTCATGCAAATAATCTCTCATATATTCCTCCCCCTGTCTGTCCATCCCCTTGCTTTTTTTCCCTCCACTTTTCCTGCCCCTGCATTCATGTCACTCACCTCTCTCTCTTTATTCTCTCCCTCGTCATCTCTCAGGTGGAAGAGGAGCTGTTGGAGCAGGAGTTCTTGGAGCGCTGCTTCCAGGAAATGCTGGAGGAGGAGGACCAGGATTGGTTCATCCCTTCGCGTGACCTCAACCAGGGGGTGGGGCAGCTGCAGCAGCAGCTCAACGGCTTGTCCGTCAGCGATCACCACAGCAACCTGGAGGAAGTGGCGGTGAGTCAGAGATGCACAAATTACTCACTTGGAAATAGATGAACACTTGACCAATTCAGTATTTAGTCAATACTAAATTAAAAAATACATCAATGAATACATATGTGCAGAAAATACATAAATAGGAGAATGAAATAATAAATAAATACATCAATAAAAATGAGCGGGGGTAGCAGCTAGCTAGATAGCTAGCAGCTAAAACAGTAGGAACTGCTCATGTATGGCTCAAATAAATACAAGTTTCATTACAGAATAACAGAAAATAAATAAATTCATGTATGTAAGTAGGATGGGTTTTTTATTTTTTAAATCTATTTTTGGATGTATTTCATAGTCATATTTATTAATTCCTGCTCATGTTTATATATCGATGTATTATTCAATACTGAATAAAAGACGTTCCATAGCTCAGGTTAAAAGGAATTTGTTCTCACTCCTTTTTCATGTCTTTTTCTGCAGAGGAAGAGCGTTTTGAATCCCGAAGCGAAGGAGTTCGTCCCGGGGAAGAAATACTAGGAGTCCCCCTCACCCCCATGGAGCCTCCACGCGCACACACACACATACACCAGTGCTCACATATTCTCAGAGACTCTGGCGGCCTCGACCGCACACACACTGATTTACACTCACACGCACACACACACACTCCTACACACTTGAAGTCAATGGCGTGCTGGCAGGCCCAGTTGGGGGGTGGGGGGATTTCTTTTTCTTTCTTTCTTTTGTTTCTTTAATCTTTTTATTTCCTGTTTGTTTCTTGTAAACTGAGGGACATTGGGAACAGGGGTGGGGGAGGGGTGTACTACCAGCACCGCCCTACTGCGGGCGCTAGCTCATCATTGCATTTCAGATGACGGCGTTGATGCTTACAGAGTACGCAAATCCCATTGTTGTCCCCTTCGAACTGAGGCAGCTACCAAGGAGTGATGCCAGGACAAAAAACGTCAATCCAAAACATCTTAATAAACTTTAAAAATGACTTCATACTTGTTAATTTGTGTGCTGTCAAATTCGAAAAACATCGTCAGTAGGTTGAGGGTTTCCATGACAGAGAGGTCAGAGAACGACTACATTTCAGGGGACTCGATGGGATTCTGCAGCTGCTCTGTTGCGTCATCGCGGTCAGTCCAACCCGTTACCGTTTGCTCCTATGATGTAATCACATCACAGCTCTTGTGCATCTAGAAATGGGGGTTCTTATTTGTATCTGCGGCGGCTCCGTTCCAAACCAAATACAGACCCCACCCTCCCCGCACGCTTGTTTTTGAAGTGATGTTAACAGACATGGACAGGTGTAATCATGAAGTTATTTTCCCATTTTATGTGGAAGTCCATGTTTATCATTTGTCCAGTTTATAATAACAGAGGTGTGAGTTTCAATTATGCATCAAGTCGAAGTTAAGCAAGAAAAATGTCATTATAGAGGGAAGGTCAGATTTTTGAACCTTAAAAAAAACTCAGTTCTTTTTTTGTTCACAGCTTCATCCTTAAGTTCGATTTTGATTTATTAGGTGTAGTGAACAACCTTGTTACAGGGGAGTATTTGGTCTGGAACACAGCCACTGCGTCTTTCTGCGGGAACAACTTGGTTTGTCCAGCATCAGATCAAGTGTCCATATCCAAATCAGGTTTTCAAATAGCCTCTCCTCCTCTTTATTTTCTTTTTTTTTCCTCCATGTTTTTTGAGGACGAGGCGTTTTGTGTCTCTTCTGGGTACAGTAACCCGTGGTGTCCATTCAGTCCTGTCTGCAGGAGGAAACGTGAGGGGACAATATTGTCATGGCCAATCAGAATAAAGCAGTATGGAACACATGGCAGACAGTATGGCGTCCTTGCTGTTTTTCTCTTTGTAGGTTGATGTCTTTGAGGAAGTTTGTCTTTTTTAACCATGAATCTTTGTCTGGCTTTCCCTGAAGCATCTCCCCTTAGCGCCTGTGTAATATCTGTTGTAAGCCAGTAGGGAAGAGTTGTATATGTGAAGATGCTTTTTAGGAAACCCAGGATCTTATCAACAATAATCATGCATTATTTCGTTTTTACAGTTCTCAGCCATGTTGGGTTAAAAACGCAGAGGCAGTATTGTCATCTTGTGACCTGAACATCAACGTTCTTAAAGCCGCTGTTTTATTGTGGTATTACCAGTGACAATAATGTCTTGTGTATTTCACTGTATTAGTGTTAAGTAGACACTCGTGCACTTGTACTGAATTGAGATAATTAGTGTCTGACAGGTGAAAGCACTTCTTTACATCAATGCAGCTTCTCCAATTTTCAGCCTAACAAGTACTCAAGTGTGTTCTTAAACTGTGCAGTCAACAGGGAAATCTTGGTTAAAAGTGAACTTCCTCACACAGTGTTGAACACAGCTGTGGAATGGCACCCTGGTGAAGCCAATAGGAATGTCCGCCAGGTGGATTGTACAACATGAAATCATTTTTGGTGATTTTTGTTTAGACGCGTTAGCCGACAGAAGCTGTTTAAAAAAAAAAAAAAAGAGGTCCAGAAGACACAAAGAGTATGAATTTCAATACAAATAAAAATAATGAAAAAAGATGAATAAAGATGTTAAAGACAAATGGTCTCTGCCAGTCTTTTGTCACACTTTGATGCACACTGGACAGACACCTGATAAGCCCATGGATGTTTGGTGGGCCAATATTAATGATGGTGAAGACTCAGTCATGTTCTGGCATTTAAGACACACACAGCTCTATTAAAGAGACCAGTCACTTGTTCCTTTCATCCTATAATCGAATATACTGTAGGAAGCAATAGGTTTTTCTGACACTTATTGAACTTGAAAGGCTCTAGGTGGACATATGTGGAAACTGCAGAAGATTCCACTAAAATCTGTCAAATTTCAAAATTTTGGATTATTTTGCTCTTCCTTGCAGATACTTGGCCTCAACTAAAAAATTATTTTAGAGAGCTTCGGGACTCCTTACTCAGTCAAAGGTACCCCATTGATGGTTGCATTACATACACAGACGTAGAAGACAGGAAAAAAGCAGGAATGTACAAAAAATTGGTAAGACTTCAGAGTCTACAGCCATGAAGCTCTGTAAGGCTAATAGTAGGAAACCATAATCACCGAGCATATTAGCATGTTAACATTTGCTGATTAGCAATAAAAACACAAACTACAGCTGCTGTTGATGGGGTTGTCTTCAGTCTACAAGATATGCAGATAGGCCTATTATGGATAAACTATTATGGAAATGTTAAGTTTTAGGTCGACCCCTGTGTTGTTATATCATGAAAAAATGAGACATGGTCATTTGTGTCATGGGGGAAATTTCCTATATACTGAGCTTTATTTTTGACTTGCCTTCTTGGGCTCTTGCATAGCCTCTCTTACTCACTTGTCATCAAGCTTCATTTTCTTATTCAGGAACGTTTTGACCTCTGAGAAAATCATTAAAGCCCCTTAACTAAAGTAGTACGACTCTTGCTTTATATTTAAAAAGGCAAAAAAACGTTAAACTATACATATCAGACTTGAGGAACTGTCGTCTGACATTTGAAAACCTGGCCATCCTCCCAGTGTCCATGCCTAAACTGCAGCGCCATCTCATTGGAGAACCTAACTCGCTGGCCTCCACAGCAAACTTCAGCACAGACTGCCTGCGATCACCTTTCACTTATAAATATGAGGACATGGAGAATGTTACATGCTCTTGCATGCTGGCAACACCAGCACAGGTCATGATGACCCCTGCAGGCTTTAAGTAGGACTGCAAGATCATGCAATATTACTGTCACTTTTTTTCATGTTTAAATAGAAAATGCATAAACTAAATCTGCTATAATATAAAATAAAAATGGATAGTGTTTGGTTCTAGTAAACCTTGAAAAGACAAGAAAACACATTTTCCTTTGTCCTATGATTGTGTATTTATCATCACTTTCTTGCCAATTAATTTACTACTGGTATATTAGGTGCACGGACATTCTGTGAGCCACAATGGTCTGTAACTTTTCAAACAAGAGACTCTGACACACTGTCCACCTCAGAAACCACTGGTGAGGACCAGCGGGTGAGGCTAACACCGTACAACTACAAGCAAGCACAAACCAGAAAAGACCCAAAAATATTGAGAGAATAGTCTCAAATCCAAATCAGTTTTAAACAATATATCTTGTTGGGGGTTCCTGCTCTGTCTCTCTTTCAGCTAACGGGTTCTTGGTCAGAAAATCGTTTAAGACTCTGCCCTGGGCCTCAATCCAAATTAACAAAGTTCATACAGCGATTCTAAAAGCAGCCTGAAAAAATGACATCCTCCCTTTGGAGTGTGGCTGTTAACTGTACAACAAGGTCGTGTCAAGTCTACACTGCTGTAGAGGAAGAGACAAAGAGCTGGTTCAGGGTGTCTGACTACACTGATGATGGCCACATGATACTGTCAGTGTCAGCTATTTCGTCATTGAGGAAGAGGAGAACTTGGATCACGAGGAGCCTCAGGAAAAGAGGAAGAGGGAAGAAACTTCACAGATAAGAGCAGCCTATTTGTTTTTGCTTCTTCAAACTATAGAGCACTTTGAATGGCATTTGCTTTGTTTGAAAGGTGCTATATAAAAAAAAAATGATTGACTGATTGTTTAGTGTGTAGATGGAACTCAATCTGTAATCAATCTTTGAATGCAGAACTTTTACTTGTATTTTTGTATTGTGATGTTTTTATTTTTAGTTAATTAAAGAGCTGAGTACTTATTTCACCACTGCACTGCCATGTGCACATTTAAACCTCTTCCCAACAGGATGACAAGAAGCACATTTTACTGTCTCCTTTAAGTGCCTGCCAGCAGATGGTTTACTGCTGTGCTATGACTCATCCTCAGCTTCTGTATCCCGAGGCAAGATACCTTGACCGCTTTCTCAGTGAGAAGGATTTTTCGCATGTGGCAACCCTTTGGGCCTGAGAGGGCTGGGTAATTGGACGAAGAAGTGGCACTTTTTCAACATTTATCATGTTTGACGCAAAACAATTTTTTTTTGCTCATCTGCTGTGTATTGAGACAAAAGTTGAGATCACAGTAAAGGATAAAGTATCTGGTGACGAGAAGGGTGACGATGGTGAATGTCACTCTGCTGCATCTTTGGCTGGGCCCACTGTCAGGAGACACAGAACAAAATTAAGAACAAATATACATATAAAAGCCAAAGAGCTACAGGTGGTGATCATCATACACACACGCACTCAAAAAACCTCTTTTACCTCAGCAGCGTAGCTGGCTTGGTACTCTGTCAACGGCAGCTTCCTGCTGGGCTCTGTGCAGTAGAAAGTCGGCTGTGCGCGGGCCAGAGGCTGCATGCTGCTTTGACAGATGCAGGGAGGGAAGGTTTGCATCTCAGAACAGCAAAGATTAGGGCACTCAGTTTCCAATGCACAGCTGAGAGTGAGGAGAAAGGAAAGGAAATGTCAGAAAATAACACACGGTACAAAAGGGGTATGTGAAAACACACAAATAATTTTTAAAAATGAGTTAGTGGTTAATGGTAAAAAAGTTTGTGCTCATGGCTTACCGACTGCACTGCCTGGAGGTAGGCTGGAGGAAGCTGTTGTGTTTCAGTCCAATCGCCGGTACCAAGTCTCTCAAACAGGTGCAGTTATCCCAGTTTTCAGCATCTAACCGATGGTGGGAATTTACAGTCTCAGAGACAGTTTCATTGATGTGTTTATTTTGTATGTTTCAGTTATAAATTCATAACAATTTCAGTTCATAAAGTCACTAAAATGTGATAAATAAGGTGTTTAAAAGGTAAAAAGTTTGATTAAAAAATGTGTCTAAAAGGCACTTTAAAGTGTTTGATTGAAAAATGTGTTGCCTTTGATGTGATGCCTTTACTTAATGCAGAGATAACACCACCCCATTGTAGTTCAGGTCACTGTGGGATATGTGGTGTTACTGGTCAGTAGCTTTGTATGTGAGAGCAAGGTGGTTGCAGATGACTAACTAGATTGAGAGTAAGTGGAAAATGAATGTTTTTTTTTTTAAAAAAACTTTTATGTCTTTAATTTTTTGTAGTTTTCACTGTTTCTGAGGTCTGAAGAAACCGAGAGAATGTTGAGAAAACAACAGTACAAAACGTGACTATTACATTTTTGGACTGGTGTAGCTACTGTATGTTTGACATTATTGATAGATATTTCTCTGACAGGACTGACAGCTTTTGATATGAACACAGAAAAAAAATACTCAATTACTAAAGCAATGGTCATTACTATCTCCTTGTGAAATGGCCGGGCCTCGTAACCTAACTGTTATTTATCACGGACAAGTGTGTTTCTGTGTGTGTGTGTTTAGAGTTGTTCCACCTGTGACTGTGATAACTGCACTGTGGGTCACAGGAAGGTGGAGCAGATGCTGCAGCCCGGCTTCTCTGCAGACACTTCTAAAGTAATCTTCACAGCAGGCCGGACAGACACGAGACCACAATGCAATCACACCTAAAAGCGCACAAACATGAAGTGGGTTTATCGACATTATGTGTTGTTCTGCACTCCAAAAGCTTCTCAACCAACAGTATAACCCTTTGAAATCTTAGCAAATTAGTTTGATTTCTTGCAATAAAAGGGGAGATAGCAATGAGCAACGTAATAGGACATGGCCCAAAAAATAGCAATGAATTAGTAAAATAAGCAAAAATCAAAGTAAATAAACACACAAAAACATGACCCCAAAAATGTCTTGAAAATTGAAAAAAAAAATATTTGTAACAGAATTTTAAATATGTAATTATAATAATTAGGAATATAGTTAAATTCAGGATATTTTTCCTTTTTTTCCCATTTAAAAAAAAATGAATTCTCCTTGTCACCTTTTACTAATTTCTTGCAACGTGCGGGACACGTCATGCCAAGTTGCTCACTGCCTTTTACCCCATGTTTTCAGTTACCAGTGAATGCATCTAGTGAACTCCAAAGACCACAAACCAAAAGTACTTAAAGGTTTTTTTCTTATTAAAGTTTGGAGCTTAAGTGAAAAATGACAAGATGAATCAAATCAAAACTCCCTAAATAAAAAAAAAGGTCATTTTTACCTTCCTCGTACAGAACATCAGTCTCCTGCTGTAGCTCATCTTTTGCCTCCAGCTGCTCCAACACATTTGCTGTCAAAAGAAAATGGACTGAGTACCGACGCAGCTGCCAGCTTAGATGTGTCTGCGTGTATGAGTGTTTTAAAGAGACACAGAAAACTCCTCACCCTTTCCACCGAAAACATAGTGCAGCTGACCTTTCACCTCCTTACAAATTAAAGGCCCATTCTCTCTTGCAACTGCCTTTTCCTGTGTCCTGGCTTCTGTCAAGGAGGAGCCAATAACCGCAGACGCTGTGGACATGGAAGGAGCGAGGATGCCAAATGGCTGCAAGGAGGCAGGGACGAGGGAACAAGAAGGAGGCTGAAGGATAAAGAAAACAGAAAATAGTTAGAAAATAAAGCTCATTACTGTGAACTTGTAACTTGTGAGTTTGTGTTGTGTTTCACCTGCGGATGGATACTTGAGCCATAGATGCTGTTAGTTGTCTTGTAAAAGTATGGCTTGACTATAGGCCAGGTTTCATTATGAGTCTATGAAAACCACACAATCAACATGTCAGTGAGTCAAACTACCCACCAATAAATAATTCTGTCTGTCTAGCCACTATTCGATCCAACCTGAGGTGGGTTGATGAATGCAGGAGCAGCTGTAGCTTCAGTTCCAGGCTTCAGCTGGATGACCGGTAGGTGGTGCTCACTGGGGGATTTATAATCACGATTGTAAGTGGTGACATATCTATCCAAAAGAGTCTAAAAGGGAGAAACAAACAGATATGTAGATGTTTAAACTTACATCAGCATGGACATACTCCTCACAAAGTTATAGCTTGGTAAGATTCTCTACAACTTAATTATTCAGTTAAATTTACTGACACCATGAGCACCAAAGAAGATGGTATTATCTGCATTGTAAACAAGAGAGACCCCCCCCCCCAAAAAAAAACCCCAAATAAATATAAAATTTAAAAAGTAGATCTAAAAGACTATTTAAAAAAAAAAAAGCTAAGGAAGATGTCCAGTGGACTACATTCCTAATTATCAAAACCATATAATCAACTTATCTATTTAACAGAATTACCTTTTTTTCAATAGCTTTTTTCAAGGTCATTTCTCTTTGTTTTACTTTCTTTCTCTCTCTCTTTTTTTTACGTTGTGTGACAAATAGTTTTGTTGTACTTTTCAAAGATTTCTTACTAACTTCTGGGTCATTTCTTTTTTAGCTGCTCATTACCCTCTTTCCGTGTTTTTGAATATAAATGAATAAATAAAGCCAATCTGCCCAGGTTTGAAAGTGTTAAATAAATGATAGTATCTCCCATCTTTGCTGAGCAACAGTTTTGGGAATGAAATAAATCATATAAGCACCTGTCCCAAATGTAAGCCAGTTGAGTTTGATGGTTTAAGCAAATAATAGTTTTACTGTATGCCATATATTGCTAGCATAAGTACCATAAGTAAAGTTACTCAACTAAAAAAACTGGCCCTTATGTTACACTTCTTTATATTATTACGGTTAGGGCCATTTATGATGGAGAAAATAATTTTGGACAAATCGAGATTAAAGTCAAAATGACGAGAAAAAAAGTCGAAATGACGAGAAAAAAAGTCGAAATGACGAGAAAAAAAGTCGAAATTTCGAGAATAAAGTCGAAAGGAGAGCGGAGAGCCGCGCCGACCTCTGTGTACTTGCCCGGCGAGGGCTGCTCTTGGCCGGGGTGCTACTACCAAAGCTCCCCGGAATGAATTTCCAACGTTTTCCCCTCCTCCTCACCACCACCAGCCACCAGCCACTCCCACGACCTTGGTGGGAGGTGAGACCCCCAGGGCGTGGTGCGATCGAGGCGGGGGTCCCGGAGGCCAGGCCCGCGGAGACTTGGCGGCCCGGTTGGGGGTGGGAGGGGGGCATACACAGGGGCGCGGGCACGGGTCCCTCAATGCGGCTAAAGTGCGGGAGTAAGTTTGACTCTCTTCAGGTAGCCACGGCTGGCTCTGGGGGTGAGATGAGACCTCCAGGGTGGGCTGGGATCGAGGCGGTGGTGAGGTGAGGGGGAGGGGAAAACGTTGGGAATTCATCCCGGGGAGCCTCGATAGTAGCACCCCAGCCACGAGCAGCCTTCCCCGGGCAAGTACACAGAGGTCGGCGCAGCTCTCCGCTCTCCTTTCGACTTTATTCTCGAAATTTCGACCTTAATCTCGAAATTTTATTACGACTTTATTCTCGACATTTCGACTTTTTTTCTCGACATTTTGACTTTTTTTCTCTCGACATTTTGACTTTAATATAGTAATTTAGACTTTAATCTCGAAATTGTATTTCGACTTTGTTTCTCGAAATTTCAACTTTATTCTTCAAATTTCAATTTTATTCTTGTCATTTCTACTTCAATCTTGATTTGCCCGACATTATTTTCTCCATCATAAATGGCCCTAACGATAGCATTTTTAGAAATTGTATTCATTTCTGAGCAGTATTTTACTTTTTTTTAAGCCTGCTTGTATTTAAGTAGCTTGTAACAAGTGCCAAATAAATGTAATGTAAAAAGTACATCTTTGGTGAAGTTATAGGGAAGTAAAAAGTAGCAAGACATGGAAATACTTTAGAGGAATGTAGTACACCTACCTCAAGGAGTACATCGTTTGAGGAATATATCCACCCAATTTCCACATTTATGAGCAAAATGCCCAAATGCCTTGGCGCTATGGCTAAGGAGTCACTAGCTAACCTAGCTACCAGCGTTAGCAAATTAGGTTAGCTAGCTCATGACTATGCAGTTCACTTTAGCTCTTACTTTTCTCTTGCTCTTTGAGCGCCGTCTTTCATGTCCTTGTTTTTTCGGCAACTTTTCTTTTTGGTTCGCTAAAGCTATTCTCATGGTGACTTTCTTTTTGGCCCCAACAGGCAGCTAATTTTGACGAAAAAGCTCCAATAACCAACCTGATATTATCTGTCTCGCGCCGAAAGGCGTTCACTATGTGAGCAATTAGCTAGCAGGCTAGTGGTATAGGTAGAAGTACTGATGTATAAAGTGTATGTGTCACATAACCCTAACTAACAAACTGACGAACAAACTGTGATTCTGTTATTTTTCTTATCATTTGCTTAAATTATTACTTAAGTGATTTTTTCTTTATTTAAATAATTAATTTTGTAATTTTTATTATTAATTTATTTAGCAACTGTTAGATATTTTTCTTAGTACTAAGTGTAGACCATATTTGCTGCATGTGTAAATAGGCAACTGCAATATCATTTTAAATATGGTAATATCTGTCAGTAGAGTTCACAGCTTGTTTGCTGCCCCCCATGTGACCAAACATCAGTTAACCTCAATCAAAGTTTAATGATAATGTGTAATGTATCATTAGTGCAAAAATTATAATAATAAAATAAAGTAGCAATACACATTGTATTACATGGAAACATTTTGCTCTGCAATAAATGTAGCCTGACAATAGATCACTGTAGAACAGTGCACATTAATACATAAATGAACTAGATTTTTCCAACAGGTATGAATTTTGTTGAAATAAAATAGGCCTAATGGAATTGAATTGACAAAATAGTGGGAAAATCATTGTATTCTAATAATAAAATAGTTTTTGATCCATCTTTAAATGTTTTAATGTTCAATAAATGTATACATAAACTGAGATTTAAGCTTTGTAACGTAGTTAACCATGCTGAAAGACACAGTTTAAGGGGGACAAATTTGCCTTTAGTCTGCAGACACAATGCACTAGAGAGAGAAAAAGGTCAGCAGCTGTGTTACTTAGTGGTAATAGCTGTAGCAGTATGGAGTTATATTTTATAACTCCATATAGCAGCAGGAGCAATAGCCTTTAAAAAAATCAATTCAAAATATAAGAGAAACACTAAAACAAGGCACTATTTTATAATTCAAATCAATGAGAAAATTGATCTGAACACAAAGCAAGTTGCTTAAACCTCAGAGTATTTACCTTCAGGTGTTTGGAGGAAATCATCTGAGGTGTTTTTGATTCCTCTCTGGTGGAGTGATCTCAGTGCACCTTCACAGCAGTGAAGCTTAACTGAACTGAGTCTGTCTGAGAGACAGCAGAATGTTTCTGCAACTGTTTTTAATTAAATTTTATTTATTCTAACAATTCTTAATTCTGGAAAAATATGTGATCAAAAATGACTCTACATCTTCTGCATTCCTGTCCGGTTACTCTTACTATAGTTCATGTACTATTCAGTTGCTGAAAGTGCATTCTTACATGGTGTGATTCAGCGGACAGTGGGAGAAGTACAGAGTATCATTTTAAACATCCTAATTTATTATTGGCTCGTTACAAGGATAAAATACTGTCAAATTTCAGACAAATAATTCCAGAAATATATTTTCAAAAATGTATCTTTCATTGTAAACAATGATTTTGTTATGAATGTTATTATATGAATCCGCACCATAATCTGAATACACCTTAAAAAGATCATCTATCTGCTCTTGGCAGTATATTTGAGCTGCAGTTTATTTACATACTGTGTATTCGAGCTGCTTTGTCATTTGCAAAATGACAAAATAACATAAAATTGATGACAAGAAAATTATTGTGCTGTGAATAAAGAATGTCTTCCACATGTATTAAGTAATATCTCAGTACACATAGATCCACTAGAATGAATGCCTCTTGTTAGTTGTTATATTATCATTGACAAAACTCACACTGTGATGTGACTGTCACAAGTCAAATGTTAGTGTAATAGCACCATCTACAACTGAAAAACAAAAGTGTAGAAAGCCTATAAAAGATGAATCAAGAGTTGAATTCTTCAGCTATATTAACATTAAAATATATAAACCAAATGTAAAAAAACTAACCTTGTATTCAGGAATTTAATAATTTTTAGCCTTACCTAAGACATAACATCAACAGTTTTTTTGGATCACAGTTTAAATGGAACTTCAATTATCTTGGAGATCAGAGATTACAACCCTGAATGAGCTTCCTGCCAAGTTAACAGTATTTTTAATTATTACGTCAAATGTAAACAAGTGTAGTAAAGGTGCAAAGATTTGCAATTACAGTACAATGAAAGTAATATGAAATTTAATGGTCAAAACAGGCGCTCTGCAGCTGTATATCTTAAATATTTTCACCTTCTTGGCGTCTTGCACTGATGTCGGATCAAGAGCTATACCATTATGGATTGTAATATTTTTAATAACCTTTACAGTTTCCCTTTATCTGAGCACTGATGGTTGAGATCTACGGGATGTGCAGCTTAACGCTCATTGGCTGCTGTTAAAAGAGTGTTGGTAGAAGACTTTGGCGTTGGCTTTATAATCCATACTTATGGGGGTGCCCAGACTCTGAGCCCCCAGACTCGCACCGCCAAGGCCTGAAGACTGCTGCAAAATCATGAGGCTGTAGCCATGGACACGGCCTTTGAACTGGTCAGATAATGCCACTTTATCCAAGACCTCGGTGAACCCTGGTCAGAGACAGAAATACAGAAACAAAGACAGGAAACTGAGATTGAGCTGAACGTTCAACTACTTCACCCAATTTTATTTTGGTGCCAAAATTATGAAACTTCATTGTGTTGATTTGAGGGACACTGACCTGGCTTCAGAAGCTCCCAGCTCTTCCACACTGAGCCCACACACAGGATGGGCAGGCCGAGGTCACCCCTCAAAAGAGGCTGTCATAACAGAAAGACAGTACAGATATTAAGATATTATAAGAAATTCATCTGTGAATGGATGAAAGCACTGTATATGTGTGTATGTAAATTGTGCGGTCCAAAATTATAGATAGAGATGCGACAACTCTCAACATCGCTCTACATTTAAAGCACCGTTAGCTCAACGAACGGTAAGTCAATGCTAATATTAACATGGTTAGCTAGCTAATGCTTATCCAACATTAGCTTTACAGAAAAGTAGCATTTTAACAAATACATGTAAATATTAAAAAAAGTATTCATGATTTTTGCAAGAGTAATATTGTCATTCCTATATTTTAGAGCACATATGAATTGTTTAGGACTCAAAAGTCAAAGTTTAAGAGTCTGGACTTAAAGGCAAAGACTTGAGACCTGTGACTTTTCAAACGAGGACATATGTTCATTGGTGATCTTTAGAGGTGCTGCTGTGTGGATTTTTTAATTTATTTCATTGTTTTTGTTTTTTTTTTCCTTTTGAACAAAGCCAGGCTAGCTTTTTTTACCCATAGTTACACTCTTCGTGCTAGCAATGCTAGCCGGCTGCTGGCTGTAAGCCTGTAGCATAACACAGGAGGGAAAACACAGGTGTACATAATGGAATTAACGATGGCTGAATTCCATTCAGCTGCTTTGCTTTCAGGGTCCTGGTATTTGCTTTCTCACTGTCACTCTCAATAAGACTTTTGAATGTAACAGAGCCTTCATTAGTGTCATTAGTAACACCTGTGCTTTTCCTCCTATAATGAGCTAAAATGTCTCCTGTGAAAAGGGCCTATGTTAACATCTAACTCTCAGCAAGAGAGCAAGTATGTCCTTAAACGTTGAACTGATGCTTTAACATGCAGTCATGCACTAAAATAGCACTAAAATGCACTAAAATAGTTGTAAATCTGTCAACAAGATTTAATCAACCAAACTACAAAAAAGAAATTAAAAAAATTCTCATTATTTGACTCTTTTACATGAACACCATCTGAAGGGGAAGTAACAGGTTCTCATCCAATCTGCAGCTGAGATTGGGATCTCTCCCTTACAAAAGGCCCAAAACGGTTTAGTCCACCCCTACACTAGAATTCCTTATACGTTACCTCTTGTGCTGCAGGCAGGACTGCTTCTACATGTTTTGCCAGGACTCTCCCAGCCTGAGTGAACACATACCGACAGAGAGCATCCCCTGCTTCTGCACCTAAAACACACAGACACGTACTTATTATTTTACCTTCCACTCAAATCATTTACTTCTTCCTCTGCACAACCAAGCAGACAGTGATGTGCCACCTACCTTCAGCCAGCTTCTTGCAAAAACCAGCAAAGTAGGACTTCTGGAAGTGTCTGTAGAGGTGCGGCAACATGCCCATCAAATCTGACACCTGAGATGTACAGCAATTTTTTTTTACATATGCATTTTTCACTCCATTACAAGAGAGAAACATGACTTTTTAAAATCAAAGGACACTAAATTCTAATTTGACGTGTTTAAGGTGTTCCGGTCCCTAGTTCATTTCTTACCCTGATTGGCACTACTCAAACCTGCATTAATATTAGTGTATATGTTGTCACAGACCTGAAAGTACTCCTCCATGGTTTTCTTGACATGTGAAATATCATGCGGAGGAGCCACCAGGTTGTCTTTGGCATCAAACACTGTCTTCACCGCCAAGTGAGCGATCCAGAATGCTGAGAGATAAAGAAGATTGTCTGAAGAGTTTGGTCTAATCAGTAAAGCTATAAATCATTCATATACATATATATTGTGATGTCATGAGAGTTAGTCATTGAAGGGAGATTCATTCCCTCCTGGGAGTTGCAACAAGAACTACAAACCATCATGGCATCCAGTGAAAGACTACAAGTGCACAGTAAGGGAGCAGGGCAGTCAGGACACTAATTGCTGCCCAGCTGAAACAAATCAGCTGATTGCCCCAATGAGGGAGTTCAGGAGAAAGGGGGAATCAGTGCATGTGGATGAGAAACAATGATTGAGACAGATAAAGAAGAACATAGTTTTTTATTTATGTTTCCCAGAAGACTGTGAATTAGAACTTTGACTTACATACCCAATTTTCATTTTTATTTTTATTTTACTTCTGTCTGCAATACATAAGTTTTTAAAGAAGACTGAATACACTGAATTTGAGTTGGAAAGCAGCATTTGATTGTCCTCATTTCCTGCACCAACACCTCCAAAGCTCTGAGATAAAAGCTCCCAACCTCTCAAAATATCACAATATATATATAACCATAGTTACCTGATCCCTCATCGCCCATCATGTGACCCCAGCCTCCACAGCCGATCTGTGAGCCATCGGGATTGACGAGCTTGCAGTTTGAGCCGGTCCCTGATATCAACACTACACCTCCTACGAAGAAAACAGAAATAGTCTCATTAAGCCATAAAGTGTGGAAAGACTTACTGTAAATGATATCACTTTGATACAGCCACACCTAAGGGGGTAAAGTATCAAGCCTTGCCCTATTTTGAAATTTTAACGTCACAATTTCAACTGTGTCTGTAACTGTGTGTATCTTTCAAATGTTAATGTAGATGGTATGAAAGTAGCTACAATATACATTTTTTATCGTATAGTATAAGGTAAAATGGTTCAAAATAAGAATGCATATAAGCAATTTGAGATCCACTGAAATCTGGATCAACATAAGTTTTCTTGTGCTGCGTTCAGATGCCTTTTTCACGTTTTTTGACCCTTTGAAACCTGGTAATATTGGTTTGATTTCTTTTGAAAACATGGGAAAAAAACAAAGATCCACTGGTCAAGAAATGTCCCACAAAGTGCAAGAAATTATTAAAATGTGGGAAGAAACTTTTCTTCAAATTAGTTTTAAAGAAGAGGGGAGAATTATGAGATAATTATCCAAAAATAAAGAAAAATGTCCTGAAAACTATATTTATAACTATAATATTTTAATATTTAAAATCATTTTATACAAAAAGTATGAGAAAATATATAAAATAAATAAGTATACTTTTTATTTTCTTTTTAGGTCATATTCTTGTTTTTTTCTTTAATTCTATTCTATTTTTATTTTTCTGCCTATTTTCAAGTAATTTTCTCTTAAACTTTTCTGCTAATTTCTTGGGGCCCCATGTTTTGGAATGAAATCAAACCAATTTGCTCCAGTTTCAAAGGTTTTAATAATGTTTAAGTGCAGGATACTCTTACACACATCTTCAGCATTTATTAAAGTTTTGAGATGAGGATTGACTGCAC
Source organism: Plectropomus leopardus (assembly GCF_026936395.1). Lineage (NCBI taxonomy): Eukaryota > Metazoa > Chordata > Actinopteri > Perciformes > Serranidae > Plectropomus > Plectropomus leopardus. The sequence goes on along the minus strand of NC_142198.1, from coordinate 8,328,613 downwards.
TCTAAAACAACAGAAAAAGAATAGTTACCACAATTGCTGGCGGTCGCCATAGCTCCGATTGCATCTGTGGTAATGAAGTAGTGCTGGCTCAGAGTGGGGAACCGTTGCTTCATGTCAGCAATCAGTTTGTCGATAGCGGCCTTCTGCTCCCCTCCACTCAGAGACATGCCCTGCACACACAGAAAATCAGAGTTTAAAATGCACTTATTTCTTCATCAAATACTAGAGGTCAACCAGTGTATCGACAATTGACACACAGTTATACTGACCAATGAGCACAGTGGAGTGTTTGGATCCAGCCCTGCCTCCATCTTGGCTCTTTGGACCATGTCGTTGATGGTTTCAATACATTTGTCCACCCCAACCAACTGTATATACATATGGACACACGCAAAAAATCTTAATCCAATCAGTTTTTTCTTAAGCATTAACCATTTGAAACTTCAACAACATCATTTTTTGTGCTGCATTTAGACGCCTGTCACATGCATTTAAACCTTTGCAATCTGATCAAATAGGTTTGACCTCTTGAAAACATGGCTTAAAGGGCAGTAAGCAACTTGGCAAGAGATGTCACACAAATTGCTAGAAATGAGAAAAAGAAAAAAAAAGAAAATGTGTTTTTGAAAAAGGAGAGAGAGAAAAAAAGAAAGAGAAAATTATTAGAAGATAATAATTTAAAAAACAGGAAAAAAATGTCCAGAAAGCTGTATTTATAATATTTATCATTATTTTATCTGTATATTTATTATAATTATTTTTTGTTATTGGTTCTTTAATTTACCCTTGTTTTGGTATTTACATTTTTTTCTTTTATTTTTTGTTAAATTTCAGGTAGTTTTCTGGTAACTCATAACTTCTTCCTGTGTTTTTGAAAGAAATCGAGCAAATGTGCTCAGGTTTTAAACGGTTTAACATCTACAGCAAGCACAACCCCCCAATTCCACGGTTCCCTTTTTTCTTTTCTCTCTGACATGCTAACTTTTGTGTCCAACCCAAACTACCTCCATCCCTACTTGTCCTTACCCAGTGGTTGGTTGACGGTCCCTCTGTCTCTGCCAGGATCTTTCCATCTGCTGCCACCAGCACCGCTTTGGAGTGTGTCCCTCCACTGAAGACAGACAGAAAGATGACAAATGGGATGAGAGACACATAAACACATGCATACCAACGAGACAACATGGCAATATCAAGAAAAAAACCCCAAAACAACCGAAAACAGGTGTGTATCTGCTGTGACATGTCCTCTCAGAATTGACAGAAAGGACACAAATTGTCCCTGTTTTGTGCAAAGAAACATCCGAAAAAAACACAATTTCACATATACATTCACATCTATAAACATATTTATATTTTCCAATTGCTACATAATTTTAACTGACAATACCCCACAAAAAGTGGAGGACAGAAGGTGATCACGAGACACAAGCACGCACACAGCAGCATTTTATGGTCAGAATAAAACTCTTTAAGTATCGACTAGTACCCGAAGTTTCACGGAGGAAACCGCGAAAAACACGATTAACAGCCTGAAAGATACACAATCCTTAACTGGTAATTCAAAAATAATCAAATTGGTCGAGTTTTGTTATATTTTAACTAATTCTCACCCCTCTACTCCACCAAACACTGATGCCATTTCTCTCTTCCTGTTTTGGTCCAAGCGGTCCAGTCAAAGTGCAGAAATATCGCGAGAGCGGCAGCTGAGGTCACACCTGCAATGCTGATAAATAACCAGTAGGTAGCAGCTGCGCTTTTCTACATTTCTAGTTCTCTCTCAATATGCACTGTATAAAAATAAAAAGTAATTTATGCATATAAGCAAATACTATTTAATATCAATATTAGAGGCATCTACAACCAATGATTTTAATCACACGTTTGATTATATTTGTATGCCATGATAAATTATGGTAACATAATTAGGTATAAATAACCTTCAGCTGTTGCATTTTTTTTTCTTTCAAGAAAACACACTGCAACACAACATTGGTGCATGCAAGGTATTAAACTCATTATTCTGCCAACAGGCTAAGGAAAGTAAATTTTTTCCAGTTTTGTGGAAGAACATTGGCAAATTAAAAGTTCATTGTGTGTCTTGGCTCATGGTCTAAAAACGCATACTCAGTGTCAAATATAATATTGACAGAGATTTAGCGCCATTTGGCTTAAGGCTGACAAGAGGGACAACAACTCTGAGTTACACTGCGAGCCAGCAGGAGGCATCTGCAACACATTAAGTTAGGGGCCAGCTTCTCTTTGCCAACATAGGCTCCTTAAAAAATAACTTTCATTGTTCTTTTAGTCTATAATATCCTAGGAGTTAAAGTATATATAAGAAGTAATTGCAGGTTCACAGAAACCTGGTCGAACTTTTGTTTGCATTTGGAATTATGCAAGTTTTCTGTAAGACGTATAGTCCTGCTGATATCGTGCAGTTTGTTTGTCAACATTAACATAATCTGTTGTTACATGCAGTTTATAGTGTAGTTTATGTTGTGCATATAGATTATATGTGTGTTAGAAAGTGCGTGTGTCAGAGCTGAAACCAACAGAGAAGTTACACAAGAGTGGGTAGGTGGGAGGAGAGGAAGGAGAGGAGCGGCTCGGTGCGTTCACCACGCGCTGCTCACTCCCCCTGCAGGGAGACAGCTGTGTCAAGCCCCACAGACTTACTGCAACGCCGGATAATAATTCATTCAGATTTCAAAATATCATCACACACTAGGCAAAATTAGATCACATTTTTCATGAACAACGCATCTTAAATTATATAGAATTTGTTTCCACCTTTAAAGCCCAGAAACAGTGTAAACTTATTCATAAATATTTTTTGCAAATTTCTGGGTTATTACTGAACTCTTTCTTTTTTTCTGGGATAAATAGATAAGATAAATAAAAAAGGACACCGAACAGGGCATAAAACAGGACATGAAAAAAAATCTGTTTACAAAAACGAATTAAGACCACAAGGTAAAACAAATGAGTTTTTAAAGGAGATTTTAAAACAGGCCAATATACCCATAATTTAGCTTCAGTCTGACATTTTAAGGTTCTTTTGAGATTGGTAATAGTATTGTTTGGGGCTCCCAGGACAAAAAATAAATTAAAAAAAATCTTTTTGGCCCTTATTTAACTCCCATCCCCACTCTGCAGCCCTCGTTCATTGCATATACAGTGTGTAACATTGCCAAGTTCTGTGCACACAACACTATACACTACAACTTCACTGCATGCCCAAAGATCCCCCAAACAACCACAGTTTAACACAAACTGGACCCAGGTTTTCTGTGATTTCAGTGAACTTAGCTTGATTTAGGCATGTGCAGCATGTGAGTATATGGGCCGCCTGCTTTGCCAACAGTTGCCAGCCTTGATAAGACCTATTTCATTTTATTTTGTAGATACATGGTGCAAATTAATAAATGTGTTGTTTTTATCAAGTTACCACAAAACTAGGAACAAGGAGGTCAATAAGGGCACAAACTCACTTAGTGTGAGTGTTAATCTGTTTACATTACATACATACAATAGTTCTGATCATGAAATGCGTTCAATGATACTGTTTTTTCCCCTGATGGACTAATCACACCTGTACAGCACGTTCGTTAATTAGACCCTTATTCTGAAAGGTGTAACCGGAAACCGCCAGTTATCGATTAAGTGTGACTTTCCACTGGTCCAGCCCCACAGGAGGAGTGTGAGGCGACAGATTAGGCGACCCACCGACAACATTTGGACACTATTTAAGTTTGTCAAGACCACCCAGCGACTGTTTGGAGCTTTTTATGTCCACCATGACACATTTAACTGTGCGCGAGCCGTACTGTAAATGCGTTTTACCGGTTAGGGAGCGGAAGTGAGAGAAGGGAGAAGTTGTTAGGGGATATAGGAAAAATAAACCTCTCAAAAAAGTGATTTTCCCAAGACAAGTTCAAGTCAAATTTCGTCTTTCTGGAAGAAGGGTGGCCCTGGAGAGTTTGGGGGGCATGGACACCCACGTTAAGGAGGGACAACTTTATGTGCAGCATCAAAAGTTTGGAAAGGTAAGTCAAAGAAAATAACTGTTTTGGGCTAGTACGGTTGTGGCGTTGATATAAACGAAAGGTAACTGTAACGTGAGCTAGTGACCCCAAAATACATCTTTTGAGGATGCTGTAAAACATGAACATTATAAGCAGGTATAGAAATGTAACAAACCAGTAAAATATGTGGAAATAAATCTCTGCAAGGTCTCAAAAATATAGTTTAAATGCTTTTCAGACACTCAAAAAGTCTCGTATGAATATTTTAGAAATACCTCAGTATCACGTTAAGGTTTCTGTTTCTCTATATGTCCTTATAGAAATGTAATAGTGCACCGTGAAATTGGGCAAATTGATGTTGCTTAAAATTTTAAGTAGTCCTAATATAACTTTTAGTATTCCTTTATGTCTATTTTCTATCTTATTGTTACGTTTACTTAAAATTGTGTTATATTTACTTAATTTTGTGAAGTTGTTGCAACTTACAAAGGACAAGAATTGTTTTAGCAACTTTAGTAAACCTAGTTCAGGTCGTATTTACTCACATTTTTCAAGGCAATTCGTTTAAGTACGACCAATTAGTCAGATTTTACAGTGTGTTGTGTTTGGGGTCCAAATAATCAAAAGATCCTCTCTGGGATCCTTATTTAAATAATAAAGTGGTACCATATGTTTGTGAGACAATTAAAGCCTACCAATGAAGCACTACAAATCTGCTTAGCAACAATATATGTTGGTATTTTCTGAAATTTTATTCATGGAAATGGCAGCGTCCCATTAAGTCCGAAATATGTTTTCAATTCACACGTGTGACGATAACTTTGTGCCAGTCCCAGTTGTTAAGCCATAAAGGAGCATTTTACGCCATGACAAATAAATAGAGCACATACTGGTGCAATTACAGACCAGTCTTTGTGCCCAGTGCCTTCAAAGATACTGTTGATGCAAAGAGAGGGAGTTATAGCAGTGTTTCACTGATCTGGCCTTGTTTTGATGTGGTGGTTTGGAGTAAACCTGCTGTGCATCTCTGTGCGTGAGAAAATGTGCATGTTTAATGTGTTATTGAGCTGATAAAACTGCACTGTAGTAGCATTCAGTGAATGTAAAAGTAAGTGAAACTAAAGAGGACTAAAGCACATTTCAAAAGTAAATGAGAACGAAGAGATAGAACCGATAGCTTTGAGAGTTCGATAGAGCTGCATCATTTTTTAGTATCATTTTAGCACATCACAAAAAAACTGCACAGCACAACAATATATGTTCATAAAGCTGTCAAATTGAGACAATGAAAAAACAAGCATTTTAGAAAAAGGTGGCAGACAAATTTCCGCTCCATAGAGGCTGCATATACAGCTTTTCACACCACTGCAAACACTCTCAAGAGGTACTCTTTTTGTCACCTCGTACTCATTTTAGTTTAGCAGATCACACTGCAGGACTGGACTCAGTTAAATGTCAGTGACAACACCTGTGGGTGTGTCAGTGGGCTTCTTTCAGTCCATGGCCTCCATGCAACCTTGCCTTTGGTCTCAGTGCATCACTGGATAACAACTCATTTACTCTTTCAGATTTGTAAGAGGGTCTTTGTCTCTCTGTCTCTCTCTCTGGTCATATGACATGGATCAACAAATCGTTCTCTCCCTGTTTCCTGCCCTGAAATTGCCAATCCACAATAGATATTCATTCTCAGAAAACACAGCTTCAATGCCTTTTCTATACAGTAGAAAGTACAATAGAACATGAACAAACAAAGTCTCACAAATACCATGTTATCTTTGCAGCCAACACAAGATAAGTAGACGGTACAAAAAAGGGGCGAGAGTAGAAAAGAATAGCACAGGAAGCTTAACGTTGGCTGATCTGAAAGTGTTGAAACTGGTTTGAGGTTTGCTTGGTGAATTATGCAATCGTTAGAGCTGTCAGTGGACACACACACTCATATAGGCTCGTTCTCATGTGCATGGTTGGAAAATGTGACTTAAGAGAGCAGTGGCAACATCGGACCCCAGTTTCTGTTTCTTACTGCTGTTTTATCAAGGTTGAAAGTTGACCATTATAGGGTTTATATAGTAGACTATATAGATGTAAACCTTTAAGATGTATCCATATCTGTCACTAATTAATTCAATTAACAATTATTTCATTTAAACTTGTAGTAAAAGAAGTACTCCAGTGATTAAGTAATACTATTGCATAAAGTTGTTCTGTCTGCACTGCAGTTGAGACGCTTATGTGTACTGATGGCATCATCAGGGTCATTTAGTCAAACTTTGGTAAGCTTATTCAGAAACTTTTATTGTTAAATTGTTTTCAACTCCTTGTGACAAATACGCAGAACTTCATGTATAAAATTTGGGAACTGCCCCGTTAATGAAACACTGTGAAATGTGAAAAGTGATACAACAACAGTGTCCCAGACCTGCCTCTAACACCACTGCGGGATGCTGAGAAAATATATCTGATGTTCCGTCTTACGTAAACTGCATTACTGAGGTATTCATAACATCCAAAGCATGAAACTGTCTCAGCCAATGGAAATTACATCTGAACAATGCTGATATGTAAAGCATGCCAAATATTTGTGGTGATGTGTATGCTGAGCTTCTGTCTGAGCAGACTTTTATGTCTACAGTAAATATAGTTACAGTACATAGACCCAGCGCTCGATGAAAGAGCCCTAAATGTTCTGCTGTTGTTAGAATAGTTTTTACACTTGTAGATTTGTTTTCATTTTGTGGCTAAAATGCAGGATTTTTAGTCGGAAGGTAGGTCTCTGTACGTGCATCTGCTTGTTTACCACACACATTCAGATCCACGATGTTTGGATCTGTAGTTTGTAGTTTTTCAGTGCCCTGGAGTTACATAAAGCTTTTAGTTTGATGTTAGCAGCTGTTTGCCAGTGAAGACTGCACATGTGGGTAGATGGTAGATGATGAGGGCAGCTTCAGCCAAGAGCCAACAGCTACTTGAATAGACGGGGTGTGTCAGGATAAAGTAGTATTAAACACCCTGAGGTTACATTTATACGACAGAGTCATGTCTAAAGCAAACGCTGCCAAATGGATTAACGGGATCTGTGTGCTTTTGTCTGCTATTCTCAGGTAGAATCCAAGACACTTAATCATGTTTCTCAGAAAAGAAACACCAGGTCATTTGTAGTATGAAGAACTAAATTACTCTGCAGTGGGCGTATTTTCAGGAAGAACAGCATAAGCTTTGGCAAAGCTACTTGGAAATGAATGATTAGGCATGTGCAGAAACAATGATCAGCGTTCTTACTCACAGTGATTTTAATAGTTTGTGTGAATCCGCTAAACGTTCATTTTCAGCCACATCAGCCCTCGCTTATTTCCAATTGTATTATTCTTTACATCATCAAAATTGAGACTTTTTTTCCCCTCTTGGAAGACGTTAGAAATTAATGGGACTTTGCATATGAGCCAACTTTTTTCACAGTAACTGTCATCTTCTCTGAATTGTAGAAATTGGTGGTTTGATCACGTAAAAGTAGCCTGAACATGAGTGTAATTTCTGTAGTGTTGGTTCCGTTGAAATGAACTCACGCGAAGAACAATCAATCCTGTCGTCAGTATTCTGTATGATGAATAGATAATGTGACATTTTATTATGTCACAAACCAATCTTTTCGATCACAGTGCGGGGTTGGACCCCTATGTGTCTCACGTTAGCCTCTCCCCTTTTTGCTAATGTGCTTCATGGGAGAGGTAAGCTGCATTGCCACCAGACATTTCCATGTTTTAGACATGCTTTAAAAGTTTGTTTGCTAGCTTAACCGTGTCGTGAACATGCTGAAATATTTGTGTCAGTTGAACTTTGAGGGCATATTGACTGGAGGATTTTTGTTGTTCACCTGTTGTCAGTTGCCAGATTAAACAGAGACCGCCAAATAAATCCTCCTTTTTCATCCAAACACAACGCAGACATCACTAGCCACCACTGGTTACACATAAGAAGTGGTATTATTTAGATTTTATTAATTTCTATTCTGCTTATCATTTCCTGTTCTTATTGCATCCAGGTTCCCATTTTTGGCATTTCCCTCAAGCAAGAAAAAAGCCCCAACATCTTTTTCCAGCAGATTGAAGCTGAGTTTATCGTAATTGACAAAATACTTTGTGATTCTATTTTGTCTGAAAAGTAAAATGACGAATACTGTACCAAATGAATAGCTTGGAATACACAAATGTAATGTTTGTTGTTTCATGGCTCTTTTTGCTGGAGGTGGACACGCTAACATTAGCTGATTCTGTGGGATTATGACTGACTGGGGACATCAGAGATGCTGTTAAACATGCTTTGTCATGTTAGACAGACTTCCTCCATTACATATGATTTTCCGACAGAGGTTACATTTTGCTGTATCACTGTGTTTGGTGGGTGCAAGCTCTGGTCAGTCACAAGGTGAACACTACAGAATATTTTTCCTATATGCATGTGAAACTGTAGGTAAATGAGAAAATATTTTGTGTATGTGTGTAATGTGAGTGAATGAACACTTTAAACTGAAAGTTGCTTTCTTTTCTCTGTAGTGGACACTTGTTAAGTTAAAGCAAAGTGAAAATAAGATATAGGACAGCGTATAAAATTAGTTTATTATTATTAAAATCATTTTTTTTTACTATTTCATTGCCTAAATAAGCTCATTTGAAGTTGCCTTTAATCCAATTAGAACAAGACTTAGACATTTAGGCAGTTCCTGGATTATGTTTGTAGCTGTGTGCGTTTATATGAACATGCATAGGCTATTCATTATCATTTTTTTGTGTTTGAGCATGTAAAAACCATATTCTGTTTGTGAATAATCCAAGCTGGAGTACAGAAAATATGAAAAACCTGAATTATCAGTGCTCATGTATACACCACATCCTAAATATGACCATAAACAGGATAAGCCTCAAAAATGTGTTCATTTTCATGTAATTGCACCCAATGAGTTGATGAACAAAAAGTGTGTTCTAATTCTGTCTTCTAAACTGATAAACTGATACACATGGGTGCTGGACTGTTGGTCCGCTCGCACAGACTGTTGAATGCATGCTGTCACTTGTGTCACCCGGTCTGACCTACTTATGGACATTATTATCTGCCTTGAAGTGCTTGCTCCACAAATGGCCATCTGTGGGGCAGACGAGGACACACGGGATGTGTGCACAATAGTACTTTAATTATATGAAAATGTGGCATATTTTTACTTGACTCGCCATGTTACAGTAACATAAAGCTGTTATTTTTATATGAATCATTGGAGAGGTGAATATTAAGTGCAAGACTCATTGCTAAAATTCAGTGTTATCTCATTTTTAACAATATAGTTTCATTTAAATTTGTGCTCAGTGTGTCTCAGTTTTGGTTACCCAGTTTCAGGTAGTCACCCTGCCAAGAAAAACAACCTAAAAACCGCTGTCCTCTGTTGTCCTGGCATGTTAAAGCTTCATTTGTAGACACAGCAGAGGACTGAGGTTAGGGCAGCAGATCTGTGATCAAATCGGCGGTCTGCCCAACACACACACACACACACACACAAACACACTCCCCCTCATTCTCTACTTTTCTAAAAAAAACACCATATGTACACACACACATAACAAATGCACACAGTCACTCAGCTTTCCTGTTTTCCTTCTCCCACCCTTTAACAAACATTACCAAGAACAGACACGCTCTGATACACAAATACACTTTTACTCTTTTAAACACACACACACACACACACACACACAGATAACCACACGCTTTGCTCCTGCCTGTGTCATTGAGGCCTGTCTGTGGCCAGTGGGAACATGGTAGAGTGGTTTAGTTAAATAGCATCGTGAAAGAAAGACAGTATCCTGTGTTTGAGCAGGGACAGTGGTGGATAACTGTATTCACTTGTTCAATAACACATCAGTCCGCATTCAAACACACATACATGTAATAATTAACATTCTAGTCCTTACAATAACAGGTAGTGGAGTGACTTGGGTCCCCACAGCAGCTTTTTAAGGGTGAATTATCACTGAATTGCACAAAATATCTCATGTATCTCAAAAGAATACAACGGTAAATGCGTACAAAATGAAAATGTGATGTAAATTAATAAACAAATGAATACAAAGAGTTCTGAAGACATGATGTGATCATGTTTGATGTGATCATGTTTGTTGTTTATGCAAAATAATCTTCCAAGAAAACAAACTTTGTCACCTTTAGTGTTGAATAACAGAAAGAACTAGCCCAGCTACCCAATTCCTCAAAGACACTAGATATATTTTTTTTTTAAAATGCAAAACTGTGAGCCATCTGCTGGCGTCATGACAGTTTCATTTGACTATTTATTTGTATAAAAAATCCACACTACACAGACAGCTTACCTGTTATTGTATTAATGTACCAACTTAGGTTCTACACTGGCTAATAAACAGGAACACTGTGGAGGGCTTACAAAAGACGGTAATGTGCATTTCACATGCATGCTCAGAATGATGCAAGAGGGACCTTATTTCTTTCTGCAATAACTGCACATTAATTAAGATTATCACATTATCAAAAAACAAAAGTTAGTGTGTTGTAGTTGCTCAAGGGGACTCAGGTCAAATGACAAAATGATTTAATTTCTTATTCTAGCGTAATGCAGCTGATACTGTAATTATATCGCTGTCTTCCTGAATAATTTTATTTTCTGAAGACTACAGCTAACTCATTGGTCTGTAGGACAGTATCATTGTTTGGACAGTGAAAGGGAGAAACACAAACTCACACATGCAATGTTGGAGTTAATTTTGTTCTGTGAACAGACAGGGCATCAGTGAGGAAGTATCTCTCTGTCATGATCTTTTTTGCATAATTTCCACTCAGTGTATAAGTGGCTGATAACATTCTGTTGCCTTATATGGAGCAACTGTTTCGCATGCAGACACACGACATACACAGACACACACACAGACACACACACACACACACACACACACAGACACACACACACACACACACACACACACACACACACACAAAGTCTAAAGGACCATATTGCAACATAGGTGAATGTTCACACCCTGACCATATATACTGCACAATCACACCAGTCTGTGTGTGTTTGTGTGCATGTGTGTGTGTGTGTGCGTGTGTGCACTTGTGCAAGGCAACAGATGTTCCACCATGCACCAAGGGAGTAATAACAATACAAACAGATGTACATATGTACATACACACATACACCGAGCCACACCTGGATGCAGAAGAAGGAAGCGTAGAGAATCCTGGGTAATGACAATCCCACACATTTCCTGTCCTTTCTGGCAGTTAGTTTATCGGGTCAGAGTGTGTGCATACACATGTGCACGTGTTCACTTATGAAACTTTGTGTGTGTGTGTGTGTGTGTGTGTGTGTGTGTGTGTGCGTGTGCGTGCGCGCGTGTGTGTGCGTGCGTGTGTGACTTAGAAGCTGATAAAGTTGGCTTTCATTTATGCGTGCACTTCTGTTCTTGTAATTTTTGTCTCGCAGTAATTGTGATATTTACAATTTATGACAGCCTTATTGCAGTTGAGTCCCATCTGGTTTGTGCTTATATGGTTACAATGAAATGAGGGTTGCATATTAAATTGTGCAGCATAAATCATGCAAATACTATAGTTCCACCTTAAGACTGATTTTTTTCGCTTATTTATATGAATGATAGTGACTAAACTGACATGTTAGACTTCATCTGTTATCGGCGGAAAGTAAATATGTTAATCTACCCTAAGTACTTATATTGAGGTACTTTAACTTTACTTGAGTATTTCCATTGCATGTTACTTTATAGTTCTACTCCACTAAATTAATGATGGAAGTAAATACTTTAATATTACTTCTCTGCAGATCAGGATTTCATATACAAACTATATGATGAGTTTGTAACATATAATACATTTTTATAGATTAACCCTTTAACACCTGGATCAACATCAGTTTTCTTGTTCTGTGTTTAGATGCCTATCACAAGCCTTTAAACCTCTGCAAACTGAGAAAATTGGTTTGATTTTTTTTGTCTTTTGGAGAAAAAAGATATAGAAAAATGTCCAGAAAGCTATATTTTTATTTCCTATAATTATATATTTAAAATAATGTTACAGGAAAAAAATCTACTGTTTATGCATTTTGTTTTATTCTTTGGTACTTTCTTAAGGTAACTTTCTTTGTTTGTTTGTTTTTTGACTTTTCTTTTTGTAACTTATTTTCTGATGAGTTTCTTGTATTTATTTGTTTATTTATTTTACAGATTTCTTGGTGTTTTGTTTTTTGGTCTATTTCTTATGAAGTTGATCTTTGCCTTCTGCCCATGATTTTGAAAGAAATCAAGCTAATTCGCTCAGGTTAAACTAACCAAAAGTAGGTTCACACTGTCATGTCTTAATAGGACGCTTGATTGAACAGAGCCATCGTTAGTGTTATTATTAACACCTGTGCTCTTCCTGCAATAACAAGTCAAAGTGTCTGCTGTGAAAAGGCCTGTTCCTCTGCAAATATTCTGCCTAAGACACTACCCTTAATGAGAAAAATTTAAGCAATCATTTCAAAAAATGTTTTTGTGCAAAAAATGATAAATAAAATAAAATAAATTAACCCTTAAATATCTACATTGATTAACAAATAAACCTCAAAAGTAACATGTGACTATAGCTAAATGCTGCAGCTGTTATACTGTGCTGGACAATGAGCTGCATATAGGTTATGCTAATTTTAAAATGTACTAGATGATTTATATTATCTGTGCAGAGAAGAAAAAGACGAATCGCATTTGAAGACCTTTAGTCATGATGTTAGTATGTCTCATTCTGTCCCGTTAGCCGGATTTTCCCTGCAGGTCGAAGGATTTTCAAACTGTTGACCTTCATGTCACAAACTCTAACTGTCCGCCTGCTTCCGCCCCACTGAGTGAATGCAGGGGAAAACACACTCTGCGGAGAAATGTAGCTGACATGAGGCATAGTGAGATGTGAGGTACTGCTAGCCAAACACACACATATCCAGAGGACACAGGGGACGACAGGGACTTCCCAAACAAATGTTGAGTTCTGATGTCTCATACAGTTTTATCATAATCACATGTGTACCAGCATCTGTAGTGATTGCACATAATCTCACATGCAGCGTGTCATCATGTCCATTGTTAGAAGTGAACATCTGGAGTGTTGCATGCTCGCTGTGTCTTATTGTTCAGTGTTTAGTGTCATGTTGTTTGGTCATGTCCCTTTTTGTCCCTGTGGAGGAAGAGATCATTGTTAGCTGTTGCTTCCTCTCTGGGAAAGATGATGCACCTGTTACCCAGTTTGGACTGAGGCATATTTTTAACCAGTTAGGGACCACAGCGACACACTTCCTTGTTATTATTTTGTGGATACCAGTTTTTAGGTCTTAGTTCCAGTTGTGTTGAGGGATGTTGCACTATACTTCTACTCACTTTACCAAAGCAGTGTGACTAATTCTGTAAGTGTGGTCCCCCGCTGCCGATTGATTGTAGAGGAAATAACAATGTGTGCGACTGATCTGAGTCAAACTGTCTTAGATTTATCACCACATGCCACATTAGTATGAGTAGAGTGGATGTAAGAAAACATTATTCTGACTCACATGTTCTTTGGACGTTAACATTCTCCACTTCCTTTATCATCAGTTTTTGATTATTTATTGCAAACTCTGCAATTTGCTTGTCCCCATTGCTGTTTTCCAGACTTCTCATCTTCCAACTGAAATTAGTTCTAACCGGGAAATGAGTTGGCATTTTGGCACTCCTGGTTCCCTTGTTTCAAAGTCAATAGATTTTTTTTGAATGGGTTTTTGGTTAGATGCCTGAAATAAGGTCTGTTGTTAACACAGCTTGAGAGACTTTCACAATGTACGTATTTTATACAAATTTTTTTTTGTATATTGTACTTACTTATTTTTTGTATTTATTGTACTTACAAAATACGTAAGTACATACCTCACTCATAAATTTTGAAGCTTTTATGTGTCTTAACAAAGGCGGTTACTAATAAGTGGCTAAATGACACTATAAAGTGTCATCATGTTAAGCTGCACCGAACACGGCTTTACAGCTTTGTTGTGGTAGGGATGTTAAGTCATGCGACTATAGCATAGTTTATCGCATGACATTAGCTTTTTACTTCTGATTTGATTTTGGCTTCAAAAATCATAAAAGCGATGTACATTTGTGAAGATTATCTGGCTGAACAATGCGTGTAAGCATCATAAAGTTTATTTGCCACAAAGCTCATTTTCCACAACAATTAACAATCCAATGGAAAAATCCCATAGGAGTTTTGACACATGAACCAGGGTGACACCAACTTTTACAGATAAACATAATCCCTGGAGCACTCTACAGCCTTCATGAAGTTCTAGTTTCTAATTTATAGACAAAATAAAACATGTTCGTTATTGTAGTAATACAAATGAGAAAAATAAAAACATTAAAAAATAAAAGATCTAGAAGCTCAAATTAGACTAAGATGGGAAAACACATACAGATTATGTACTTGAAATATGTAAACCAAAAATATCTACTAACTAAAAATTTATGCGAGCAAGCAACAAATTTGTAACTTCAATATAAAGTTAATATGACAAATAAGTGCGTAACATCTTTCATAGAAATATCAATATATGTTGTAGCAATAGCCTGAGTTAAAATATTTATATGTGGGTTGTCACAACATGCTTCATCTATTCCATTAATAAAAAAATATTGATCAGTGCGTTGCTAGGTGACAGTTTGGGTACATGTTTACTTCCTGTCAGCTGATGTCATTGAACGAAAATAAAAGGAACCATTTAGGATGCTTATGTTGTCAAGTTTGAAATGGTCTATAACCTTTCCCCCTTTCCCTCTCAGAAATGGAAGAAGAACTGGTTCGTCCTCTACCCTGCCAGCCAGAATGGCATCGCCCGCCTCGAGTTCTACGACTCACCCTCGGGTGGAGGGGGCGGCGCTGGCGGAGGCTCGGGAAGCGGGTCCAATGAGAAAACCAGGAAGCTTGACAAGAAGATCATCCGCTTGTCTGAGTGCATTTCCATTCTGCCGGCGCTGACAGAGAGCTGTCCCAAAGAAAACATGGCAGCCTTCTGTGTGGAGACCAACGACAAGACACACGTGTTCGCTGCAGAGAAGACCACCTCCAAGGACTGGATGGATACCATGTGTGACATCGCATTTCAGGTATCTTTACACTTTTTCTCTCCTTGTGTGCGAGTTTTTAAGGTATGGGCTTTCTTTATGTGTGTATTTTGACTGTGTTTGCCTCTTTATCTATGCAGAAAATGTTTTTTTTCTTTCACTGTCTCTGCTGTTTGTTCTCTGAGCCTGATTCTGACCAAAAATATTTAAACAAATGGAAAAAAATATGCTTAGTTTGCTGGAATAAGCTGAAGAACTGCTGTTTTAAATTTTGCTTTCAACTGGGATTGCAGCTTAATTCTTAATGTTTGTCTTCTCCAAAATTTCCCACATGCCCCTGGGGTGTCTAAACAGGCCACAGTTTCTTTTGTGTGCACTCATACACACACATACACACGCATGAGCATTACACATATTTGCAGAGAGGAAGCCAGAGGGAGTTTCCAGGAGGAAGACTTCATCCGTTTTCTGGTGTAGCCTCTCTCACTCTTTGCCTACTCTGTCCTTCCACTGGTTATACTGGAACGTTTTTTTAGGTTTCCCCTTCTTTTGCTCATACACACCAAGTCCCAAAAAGCTGATTAAGAGATAATGAAAATCCTAATGTGTTGTTTTTCTCAGCTGGTTGACTGTCAGTGTCTGTGTGTCTGCAGGGAGGAGGCGGCAGCAGCAACACCACTACTGCAGACTCTAATGGAGGAGGCCAGGACCTGCAGATGTCTGAAAACCTCATCTACTACTCCAGAGAGGAGGGTAAAGACACTCAACAATCTAGTCTTACATATGTTTAAGATTTATTTTATTTTATTTTGTTTCTATGATTTATTTGATAGGGACTATGTAAATTGACATACCACAACTTCCACCTGTTACACACAAGCTGTAGTATATGTTTCACATATAAAGATTATAACTATTGCTAGTTTCCAACTCCTGTCCCTAGTTAGGCTTTTAATAAAAAAGAAGAATTAATGAAGAGGAAAAAATCAAGGTTACATTAATATGCATACAATAACAGTTATGGTAAAAAGAAAACAAAAAGTTAAATATTTACATCAAGATTACATGGAATTACAACATACAGTAAAAAAAAATTAAAAAAATAAAATGAAAAAGACACAAATATCAATATTACATACAGTTTCAACACTTAACTAAAAGACAGAAAATAGTTTAAAAAATACTCACATCTCTGATTTTGCTTAAGCCAACCTTCACCACTTAAAAAAAATCTTGATATCGTTTGGTTATTTTATTTGGGTTATTAGTGAGTTCCACATTTTAGAGCCTTTTCTGGAAAAGGCTGACTGCCCCCAGAAAGTCTTCCAATGTGCAATTTTATAATTGCCGCTTGCTGTGCCCCTGGTGTTCCTACCACTATTTTGCCTTTGCTGATAAATTTGCATAAAATATCCTAAGAAAATATTGCACCACAGATGATTATTTGAAATGAAGAGGATAAGCAAAAACTCTCCTATCTTTTCCATGCAGTGAACGAGTTCTGGGTGAGTGTGCAGCGTACCGAGGCATCAGAGCGCTGCGGGTTGGCAGGCAGCTACTGGCTGAAAGCAGAAAACGACGTCTTAATCTTGAAGGATCAAAAGACCAAGAGGAATGTTCTGGTGTGGCCCTACAAGCTGCTGCGGAGATACGGGCGAGACCGGGTAGGTGTGCTTTAAGATGTGACACCTGACGAGAATAGGCAGGGGAAGTTTGAATTCAAGCTGCAGCGATTGATTAGGAAGTGCACATGATACTTTCAGCACCAGTGTGTGTGCATGTGGTCACAGAGGATATTTAACTTTAGAGTCTGTGGTTGTTGTTTTGTCACTTTCATGCTTCAAAGCTTGAGACCAAGGTTTAAAAAATGACTGATAACGTTTGAAGCATTCATCTGGTTTGTCTACATGTGTATTTCTGTATGCGTGGAGACTGATACTAACGTTAATGTGCACATACAAGATGTCACTACATTGATCTGTATGTGCAGGTCTTTGCATTTGCAGAAAAGAAAACAGGGGAAGAAAGTTTGTGTATGAAACAGAACAGTAAGTGAAAGCACTGGAGTAATACAAAAGATATGCTGAGAAAAGTAAAAAAATCAGTGGAAAAAGGAAGCAAGAACTTCTAGTGCCAAGAAAATGATAAATGAGTGATGACTGGAAAAGAGTGCTTGGACTTCTGTGACTTGCTTCCATTACTTAAGTTCCATTTTGGCATTTATTCGGACCCCTCTGTATGTATTTGTTTAGTCGCGCACACTTCGCTTCCACTTTCACACGTAAATACATTCAAACATTTATGCTTCCACACTGGCGAAAGCAGTTGCTTGTCCGTTCTTCCATACATACGTCTGTCCCATTCTGATGAATGCCTTGATGGATTTTCTTAAAATTTGGCACAAACATTCACTTTGAGTGAAGGATGAACTAATTAGATTTTAGTGGTCAAAGGTCAAGATCCCTTTGACCTTTTCTGTCTTTTTTTAGTGTATACGATATTTCAATTACACCCTGAGGTAATTTCTTCAAATTTGGCACAAACGTCCACTTTGAGTCATGGATGAACTGACTACAATTGGGGCCTCAAAGGTCAAGGTCACTGTTACCTTGTGTCTATCTCATTATGTGAATGTGTTATCTCAAGAAGGCCTTGAAAGAATTTTTCAAATTTGGCACACATGTCTGCCTGGACTCAGTGAAGTAGGTGGAGTTTGGTGGTCAAAGGTCAAGGTCAGTGTGACCTTGTGAAATAAGTTTGTTTTGCTTTGATTAAAGAATTAATTTGCAAATTATGAGAAAATTTCGCTCAAATGTTTAATGGGATTAAATGATAAAGTAATGATGTTTATATTCAAAAGGTCAAAGGTCAACAACTGTGACATCATAATGTTCTTCAAAAACACCTTTCTTGCCATTACACGATGTCTTTGGTCAGAAGCTGAAATTATCACTGTGCTGATCCGCAACTGTGAGGCCGTAATTTTAGTTTCTTTTCTTTCTTAAGGTGATGTTTTCATTCGAGGCGGGGCGACGCTGCGACTCGGGCCCTGGTAACTTCACCTTTGAGACCAAGCAAGGCAACGAGATCTTCACACTGGTGGACCAGGCCATCCAGTCGCAGAAGGTGCTAGCTGAGGAGCGCCACCTCAGCTTGAACTTTGACCCAGACTGCCCGGCGTCGCTGCAGCACATACGTAACGCCATTCCAAGCAGCGTGACAGCAGGAAGCGGAGACAGCAGCAGCTGCAGCAGTCGGGAGGCGGACGGCGATTCAGGTGGCAGCAAACCGGGTTCTGCTGACGGTGTGCTCGGAAAGAGAGAGGGTGGAGACGGAGGAGGAGGAAGGGGACAAGGCACAGCAGGAGGACTCAAAGGGAGGAGTTTACCAGAACCACCAGCCATGCTGGGGGTTTTGGGAGTTGCCCCTCCAAAGTCTCCTAGGGGACAAGCGGCAGCTAAAGGTCTTTCCTCAGCTGACGAACATGCAGGTCTTTACTCTGAGCCAGCAGATTCAGTCCGCCTGCCTCAGAACAGTGCTGACTCCCTCTACTCCGACCCAGTGGACAGCATCAAAGGTCAAAGCAACCCATCCACCCCTCCGGTGCCCAACCCACGCCTCCGACCAGTAGGAGACGAGGTTTCGGGAGGTGCTGATGCCCATGGAGGCAGCAACCACAGGAAGCCACCAGACCTATACTCGCACGTGTATGACCGGATCAGCCTGGAGCTGAGCCAGAAAGCAAGCTTGTTGAATCTAAACGGGGCCACAGGGGGAGGAAGAGGGGTGAACAGTAACAGGCGACCCCAAGGAGTTCAAGCAGAAGGGGCTTCATTACCTCCTGCTCCTCATCTGGAGCACATATATGATGAGCCTGAGGGTTGCGCCAAAGGAGGCGCAACCATGTCCACTAGTTCAGGGATGAGTATTTATGATGAGGCACGTTTGGAGCCCCACAGTCAGAGGAGACAGGAAGAGGTGACGGAGGGAAACTACAGCACCCCCTCTCACGGGAAGCCATCGGAATCTAACAGACACTCACCTCCGCAGCTGGGCCCGAGCCGTGGCACGCCGCAACCTCCGACTCCGAAGTGGCCCAAACCTGTCACCGCACCCAAGCCGGGCAGGAGCGCATTTGCTCGGAAGGAGCCGGTGCCACTGCCCCCAGGGAAACATGGAGGTCCAAATGTGAACAACAACAACAATTTATGGCGAGGAGGAGGAGACAGGGGGAAGGAGCTGTACAGCAAAGTGTCCAAGCAGAAACCTCCATCTGCTAATTCGTGGTACCACCAGGCGCCACTGAGATCACCTGATATCATCTATGACAACTTAGGAGATATCTGACATCATTTTCGTCAGGAAATGAAATGTTTCACCTTTGTGAAAAGAAGAGAATGCAGAAAACTTGCAGTCTTAATACAGACCGAGCACATTTCTCCCATCTGTGGACTGGCATAATGATTCGAGACAGTCGATTCATTCGGAGTAGATTAGCTCACAACTATGAGAAAACCACATTACGGCTGCATTTTGAAACATGGAGTGCCACTAATGCAGGGCCACCCTCTGTGTGTGTGTGTGTTTGAAAAAGAGAGAGTGAGTGTTTGCATGGTCAAACCCATAACTGGAGTACCAAGCCACAGTGTGGTTGGAACCAGCCACTTCACTTGAACACACACACACACACACACACACACACACAGAAACCGTACGGATTTGCCAAAAGGAGCCCGGCCTACAGGCTTCACTTTAACGAGCTGAGAGAGCGGCTTGGCTCGTCTTATAGAAAATGTCTGCCATGCTTATGAAGTGACTGGGAAACAATGTTTTTGCACTGCTTATGTTTGGAGTATCTCTGAGGCTAGGACTTTACCAAAAGGAGCTTTTTCTGTTTGCGTTTTCTGGACTGATTATTGTCTTTTACAACAAGTTTTAGCCCAGGACACTAATATGTGACGTAGTTGCATCTCAGGATGCACTAAATGGAAAACATTGTTGCTACTGTTTGGGGGACGCATAAAAAGCGGGACTGGGTCTTTGAAACAGACATAAATGGGTCCTAAAGAGGTCATGGGATCATATGATCCTCATGTGAATTACAGAGACCACCTTCTGCACAAGATAATATTATTGAATCCTTTCTGTTTTTTTGAACAGACAAACTAGATATGAAACTAATCAATCCCTTGCAATGTGTCGGTATGTGTACGTATGCGCCAGAAACAGCTGTGCTGTCTGTAAATATAACTAATAATAAAAAATAGCTCCAAAAAGTTCTAAAAAACCTCTACAGTGGATCTGTAAACAAGAGAGTTCTGCGAATTGCACGAATCACGCCTCAGCGTTTTTTGTCCCATCAAACCAATCAGACACAGTTTTTAGTGTTTCAGAGACGTTCTGTTCTGGACCAAACGGGACAGTAAAACAGTCTGACCTCATCCTCCACTTCCCTCCCTCTGCCACGCTCTGTTTTTGTTGTTTCAGTCGGTTTCCAACCACTTAATCACACCGTTAAAAGTTGAGTCTCAAAAAAAAAAAAAAAAGAAGCAAAGACTTTCTTTCTTTCCTTCTTCCTTTCTCCCGCTCTGCATTAATTCTGTTGTTTGGTTGCTCCGGCGACAGTTAATGGCGGCTGGTTTGTGTCGGACACGCTGTGCATTTTAACTGCGGAGAGATACGGTGAGAGGAGGGCAGGAGTACAAGAGAGGAAAATGGGAAGATAGAAGGAAAGAACAGCTAATTGACATTTTAAAGAATGTTGAAAAAAAGGTGTTTATCCTGAGAAGAGGATGACGAAAGAATGAGGAGAAAAGGAGATGAAAAAGATGCTGACAGGATGAATGCTGGCCGGATGAACCTGTCTGTGTCTGGTTGGCTTGCATACCAGGTACAGACTGTTCCCGTCACTGCTGCTGCTGCTCTTTATCCCCATCATCCCTCTTTATCCCCTCTTTCTTTATTTACCCACCTGCTGCTGGACGACTTTCTGGACAGGAACGTCCTCCGAAAGTAACTTGATTACACAGTGAGGGTAAATTTCCCCAACCCCCCCTCCACACCTCCCTCTTTTGCTCTCTCAGACAGAGTGGGGGAAGAAAAACAGAAAGGGAAAGAGCGATGACAAACTTCTGTCTTTCTCATTAAACTCTGGGTGAACTCATTGGAAAAAAGGAGCATGGTAGACACACAGCACACATGCTGTTTGTTTCTTTTATATGGCTCAACACTTCCTCACTGGAATATCCAAAACAAGCTGTTTACACTTTAACAGTCAGTGTGTCATGTTAGACTGTGCCTAATTTTGGTCATAAAGTGAACATGAAACAGTGGAGTGTTTGTGGAGGAAAGTGAACTCTTGATTCTGACTGATGTTTCAATGGCTGTTATTGTGCTTCATCTCAAATGACTTCAGTGGTTCGGCTCTTATAAGGATCATTCAACCATTAAATTTGCAGTAGTATTCACTGAAACCACATAATGCTCACCAGAGTGAATTTTATGTGTATGTCTGTGCACTAAATATGCAGTCACAGCCAGCAGAATGTTAGCTTAGCTTAGCATTAAGCATGGACTCAGGAAAACAGCTAGCTTAGCTGTTACCCGGAGACTTAAAATCAACGCTTAATGACAACATGTTGTTTTTATGCCTTTGCTTTTGTACAGAACAAACAAGATGTTTATTAGTGAGCTTTACCGGTAGCTGTAGGCAAAATTCTTTATCTTCAGACAGAGCCAGGCTAGCTTTTTTCCTAATAGACAGTCTTTATTCTAAGCTAAGCTAAGCTAAGCTAAGCTAAGCTAAACTAAGCTAAGATAAGCTTGTGCTGTATGAAGCTTCATATAAATGGTCAGACACAAGATTGATAACAATCATCTCATCTAACTCTAGTGTACAAAGCATACAGACATTCTCAAAATGTCCCAAACTAATTCTTTAACCCTTTAAAACCTGAGTAAAGTGGTTTGATGTCTTTTAAAAATTTGCAGAGAGGGCAATGAGCAGTTTAACAAGAAATGACTCAAAGATTAGCAAGAACTCATTTAAATCTTATAAGACCATTATGTGAAACAAGCAAGAAAAAATTTAAAAAAAGAACAAAAGACAAAGAAAAGCACGAAATGAACCAAAAAATGTGCTAAAATAAAATAAATACAATAAATATATATTTTTCTGTTACTTGCTTTAAAAAATGTAATCCAATAATGAAACATTGTTTTTTTGGGTTATTTTCCCCTTGTTATTTGACAATTTTCTAATGTTTCTCTCCCTTTTTTAAACTAATTTTCATTTTGTGCCAAGTTGCTGATTGGCCTTTTCCCAACGTTTTTGAAAGTAAGCAAGCCTATTTGCTCACATTTCAAAGATTGAAATATTTGTAAAAGGTGTCTGAATTCAGCAAAACTAATGTTGATCCAGGTTTCAAAGTGTTTAATGGTACTCCAGTGATTTAATTTGGCACTTCTATGAAGCTGGGGGAGCATAGTCTGTAAAAAGAAGTTGACATAGCCACTGCGATGCCACCCATTGATTTGTAGACTCCTATTTTTAATGCACAAATTTGAAAGAGCTCTTCTGTGCTTCCTGTCACCTCAGCTTCTTGTATGTCTCTCCACATCTGCTTTGACCTTTCACGCATCTGCAGAACAACTCGACTTGACAGCTTGTTCGCTGATGAATGAGTGTGTTTGTGTGTGAGCTATAGGCGAGTGAGAAAGCTGCAAATGGGCCTTCCGCTGTCAAGTTAGTTCAGTTCACTGGCCGTTAGGGTGGGACTATGTGTCTGCACGCCACCGCTGCCATATCACCATGTGTGCATTCCTGTGCGATTATGCCCGTTTGTGTGTGTGTGTGTGTGTGTGTGTGTGTGCTCAAGGTTTGTAGCCTCATAGTGAAAGCATATCAAAGACCCGACTTCATAGTTTCAGATCAACTTCTGTGAGTTTTCTAAGTTTTCTGCAGAACTGTTAAGTTTGCTGTTTTGCTGCAAGACACATGACACAAAAAGAACAAAAACACCGAAATACAACAGTGTAAATTTCTAAATAAATGTTAAGAAAGGAGCCGCATCTGTACAGATTCACACACTGACTTGAATGAGACACACAAAGCTCAAGTTGCATGTGTAGGTGTGTTGTTTTTCAACCACATGGTGCTATCTTTGGCCAGACAGTTTTATCTGCAGGTTTGAGGTCTCTGTGTCTATGTCTGCATCTCTGCATGACAACGTCACACACGTACGCACTTGTAAGACTATTGTCATGTCACTCACAGTCTTCCTGTCCTCTGCTCTGTCTGTCCTCAGCATTGTGTGACTGTCTTCTTCCCACCAAGGTCTTGTGCTCAGTCTCTCTCGTTTTTAAAGGTCAGACTTACTGAAAGGGGATAGAGAGAAAGGGATTGGTCAAACAACAAGAGGTACTGAAACTAGATTATTCACTGACAGGTGCCTTTCGTGGAAGAAGGATACTTACTTACATACTGAGAAACAGACCTCCAGGATTTAAAAAAGTTTTACGACAAAAATTTGCACTCAAAGCAAGTTTGCAGCCTGGTTGCTGCAGGAAAATGTTGGCACTGTACATGTCTGCATGGTTATATTTGCACATATCTAATTAACATATTAGCTGACTTTGTAATTGGGGGTCAGAGAGAATGGTGCATGGCGTGCCACCGAGGCATGACACCTGCCAAGCTGCAGACCACTGACAGAAACCACCTAACAAGAAAACTTATAGCGAGTCATTGCTGTGTTTCCTGTAGCTTCTAAGCCCCCAAACGTGGGTGTCTTTTGGCTAGCTATCACTGTTCATCCAGTGGGATTAGTGCTACAAAAAGTGGTTGTTTTTTTACCAAGACATCGCTGAGTTTCCTCATGGGATTGTGGAACAAGAAGTTTTATTTTTTTATTTTTAACAAGACATTCCTGTGGTTCCTGCAAGGATTGTGCCCCCAAGTATTTGAGAAACAAACATGATCTCTTCCTGATCATAACCAAGTGCCTAAACCTAACCTCACATGAACCACAGCGTGCTGAAACATAAAGTTTTAACAGATTGAGTGGGAAAATGTCTCAATTTGAGTGAAAATTTCATGCATATGCCGTGGCTTTATGAATCTGCTTTATAAACATACAGAGAGGAGAGGGAAAAAAATAGAATAGAGAAAAATAAAAGAAAGAAAAATTAGATCATTTTGACAGCAAATATAAAAAATGGCCAGCTATTTAAAATTGCAATACCTGGAAACTCATCGATTTGCATACAAACGTGTGTCGAGACCCCGTTTGCTTCTAATCTTGTGAAGATTTCACACCTGTCAGCTGCACCTCTAAATATAAAACACCCTCTAGCTAAAATTTAGCTGATGTTTCCTCATTCTGTTTTAAGATTACAGCACACGAAAAAATCAAAACATCTCAGATCTTTCTCTTGCTCACATCCAAAGCCCTCAGATTCACCTGAAACTGTCCAGTTTCCTCTTGACTCTGCAGACCACCAGCTTTTATTTTTAGCAGTGTGTGGGCAAACCCATTCAGCCATGTGTGTCTTCAAGAAGTTTCATTCACTCTCTCTCGGCTCTCAAGGAAATGACGATTTCTCATTCAGATTGTCGCTATATATATTGCATCGAAAAAAACAGGGATGCCAAAGCAAAACAAAGGTGAAGTGTGACGATAAAGTGACTTTTTCAGTGTGTGTGACCGTTCTAGACCAATAACTATTATTCAAATTGTGCACAAAAACTCTTTGGGGCAACTTTTTTAGACTAAGTTCATATTTACATACCTTTCAGAGGTTCATCTCCTCATTAGAATTAGTGATTGGAGCCGGTGATTCATGTTTATGATTTTGTATCCAAGGCTTTTTCATTCGCAAATCACATTTCCAGCCTTTTTTTTTTCGGCTTTCTAGACCTGTGTAGGAGTACAGAACTTTCAGATATCTGTTGCTCGGATTATAGTTCAGGTCCTGACTTCACCTCCTCACTTCCTCGCAACGATGCGCTTCCTCTTTCTGTTCTCATAACTGATGATTCTCTGCCTGTAACCTGCATATGAGTTGTGACTTCTGTGTGTGCGTGTTCCTGCTCTGTGTTTTGGGTGTATATTAGAGAATTTTACTGTTGTTATTGGCCAGTAAAGACAATTACAGGAAAGGCACAGTGTATTATAGTCTGAGAGACTGATAGAGAGTCTGACACACTTTTCGTTTGTTCTGCAGATTGCAGCAAAGAAGGAAACGGTACATTGAGAATAAAGCAGGAAGTCACAGCACTAATATTATCCTGACTCAGATATAAAAGCTGATGAGACACAGAAGAAATGCATTGCACTTTGAGTCAGGCAGACCACAAAGTTGTTGTTTTTTTCTAAGATCAGAGTGGAAAAAAATGCAAGAAAACCAACTTGAAATGGCAAAAATGTTGTGGTGAACTTAACTAAATTCTTGAAGTTTCAAGAAACAGGAAGGAGGAAGAAGAGCCTGTCAGACAAAATGGAACCATAACAGAAGAGTTCCTGAGATACACAGACGTGTATTCACTGTCTGCAAAATGAGACAAAATGGTGCAGCCAAAGGTCGCCTCTCCACCCTCAGGAAATGATGAATCAAAACTTAAAACGTAGGAGACAAAACCAGCAAGTATTGTCTGGTGATTGCACACCAAAGAGTAGGTGCTGGTCATGGCAGTTACACATACTGAAGAGAAGCTTCTCAATTCGATGATTACATTACCAACATCGTGGCAACTCTTGAACTTTCTTGAGGCAACTTGCAGTGCAATATCTGCCATTCTGCAAGCAAAACGCACACGCTCCAGATATTAATCATCAAAGTGTAAGGATAAAGCTTAATCATATGAGTAGGACTCGAGTCAGACTTGAGTCACAAATTTAACAACTTTATATTCATCCTGACAAAATCAACGGTCCTGACTTTACTTGGAGTTGAGCCTTTTGACTTGATAGTAATTGTACTATTGTAATACTAGCCAAGTATTGTTAACACTTTTTATTCGAAACAACTCAAAACTTAATTCTCTAGATCCACTTTGATTGAACTCATCCGACACCTGATAAAGTTGCAGGACAGAACCATGAAGAACTGATAGGAAATGATGCTAAAGATAATTTCATTAAATTAAGCACAACTTGCAGTACAATTTGAAGTATATTTGAAGTCCCGCAAAGAACTGTAGGGCCAAGGCAAATATTGGCGAGCTAATGCCTTGTTAACAAACTTAACAGGCCAAAAATAAGCCGCCCTTGGAAAAAGAGACTTAACGTGTTCATATTTGTGTACCTTTTCTTAGTAGCAGTCAGAGAAAGTTTAAGTGCTAGCTGCTGGTGGAACAGCGGTTAAAGGTGGTTAGACTGTAATCATAATACTCCTCCCACCAAAACCACCACAAGTTAACCTTTAGGGTGATTTATTAAGGTTTCATCAACAGAATATGTGCACTTTACACTTAATATGGTCTGCTTAAATAATACAAAAAAGGCCTTTGTGTGATTGTCAGATCTTTGCATTGAATTTAGGCATGAGGTTTATCAAGATTTACTACTTATTTTCAAGGTTTCAGTTGTTAATTCTGTCATGCATTGTTGCATTGTTTTTTACTACAGCATTTTTTTTTAAAGGGACCACAGTGACAGCAGATATGCATCTAATCCAGTGCTTTCCAACCTTTTTTCCTTAGAAGATCCCTTTTCCCGAGTAAACTGACACCTGATTAACTGCCTTTTTTCTGGATATTTCACAATACATTCAATGCATTATAACAGCTGATAAACTTTACAATTCACCAAATAGTGACACAAGTGACACTTTTTTTTGGTCTTCTTACACCCTTTGATCCCTAGGTTGGGAACCAGTGTTCTAACCTATCAATACATATGTATTACATGTTCACATTCTTGCACTTCTTCATAGCACTATCTGTCTGTGTTGTACATGCTTGTGCTCTGCAGACAAACCTGTGGGTGTTAAAGTTTAAAAATGGTGAGATCTCTTTTCCTAGCTGAAATGATCCTCCCGCCAACATGTGACTTAAGTACAATTTATTAACCAACACTTCATAGTGTTAAAATCCAAATCTGAGGAAAAAAGTAAATAAATATATCAATAAATATGATGAACACGAGCCCCTAAAATGATACAACTAATGCGAATTTACAGAGTGAAAAAATGACATCAATGCATGTCGATTTCCTTTACAGCTCACACGAGAAATTTGCCAGAAAACAGTCAGCGCACACAAACATGAAAGCTGAACAGGAACATAAGTAAGCAAACACGATGAGATAACATTGTTATGTCATAAAAACAACAATGAACAAAGAATTTTCTTAAGGTCCAGAACTTCCCAAAACGCAAATAATCTCCTGACTAGCGAAGCACTTTCTGTTAAATTCAACTCTGAATGAATTTGCAAACACAGATAGGGACGCTTTTGTTAACTGTCGCTCACACTTCATTCAGTGAGGAGTGTGGCTGATGTTGCTGGACGATTTTAAAAAAGGAGGAACTTTGGCTTCAGCCTTTTGACCTTTTTGGGGACAGAGAGGCTGCTGTTGTTCTATCTGAACAAATTCATGACCATGTCGACTCTCCAAGCTTGTGGTGATAAAGAAGGGAGAGAAGTGGGTAAAATGTCAGCGGGCAGTTTTGGAGGTCCGGTCAAATTCTCTTCAGAAACAAAAGGAGCGTTGTGGGTGTAATCCGTGAATGCGGAAGTGATATGACATCATAACGCCGTGAAGTCATTCGCCACGGGGTAGTCCCTAATGTTATAAGGTTCAGCAAGGGGGTGGAATGGCGGGAGACTGATTAAGCCTGCATGTCAGCGTATGTGTGTGTGGATGACAAAGCCAACTGACAAAGAATAAATTAATAACAGTGACGATGGAAGCATGAATCATCGATTATAATGTTGTGCAGAAATCATCCAGTGATGTCAGCAAATCTAGGACACAAAACGGAAATTCATCTTCATTGCAAACCTTTTGGTGTCAACTTTAAAGAACATTCTGACATTTTTTTTATATCAGTTTTCTCTCGTCTGTGTGCTCCCTCCATCCACCCCCCTCACGCTGCCTTTCAACCCCCAGAGAGAGAGCAGGCTGTGGGGGTGAAGGAGAGCAGAGAGGCCCCTCTGTCTGCTGCTTTATTCTCTGTCTCATTAAAACAGTGGAGCTGTGTTCAGACCGCAGCCTTAGGGCAAAATGGAAATGGAATGTGCATATGTGTGTTTGTCTATAAGTCACCACGCACTATAGCTGCAGTATGTCTGCTTTATTGTGCCTCAATCATAATTTTGTGACCGCTTTCTGCCTGTTTTTAGACTCTGCATGCTGCCGTGTGAGTGTGCGTGCTGCAACATGAAGAAAAGACTTCCTACACATCCTTTAATCTCGCTCTGATCTCCTACACCACCCACCTTTTCCTCCTTTTTTTGTCGTTACTTAAGGTTTTCTCTTCCTTCCCTCCATTTTTTTTTACCCATTCCAGGCTTCCATTGTCCCGCTGTTTCCCTTCTTTTCATCTTTTTTCTCACTTTTCCATTGTTCACAGTGTGTGATTTTCGCTGCCTCAGCATTCTAAAGATGGCAGAGAGTTGAACTTTTTCTTTCTAGCACACTCACACACACACACACACAGCGGCGTGCTAAATTCAGATGTTGCTAATACTGTTCATGTGGTGACGATAAATAGCGATGAATTGAAGTTTTAAAATAAGTTGTAACCCCCCAGAGTGCAGTGTGTGTTTGCAGTGTGTGATGTAAGAAAAAGTCTTTATGAGCTGCCTGATCTACTCACAAACTCTACATTGGGGGCCGATTAGAAAAATGTGTGTGTTTGTGCTGCTGACTAAGCTGTACTACGGTTGGAAACTGAAAGCCATGTAACTCCTTCAAACCTGACCAAACTGGCTTAATTTCTTTGGAAAACATGGGTGGAAGACAATGGGCCAAATAACAAGAAATTACCCAAAAATAGCAAAAATTGAGGCAAAAAGTACAAAAAACTTGGTAAAAAAAATAAAATGGTAAAATAAATAAACAAATAAATAAAGCACTATAAATATAAATCATTTTAAATATATACTTATAGTTTGTTAGCTTCCTTGATATTTTTCCGTTTAAAAAATATTTTCTGATAAATTTTCCTCTCTTTTTTTGTAATTTTTTTCCTTATATAGGATTTCTGTTAGCTTTTCCTAATTTCTTGCAGTTTGCGTGGCATATTTTGCCAAGTTACTCATGTTTTCAAAAGAAATTCAACCAATTTGCTCAGATTTCCAAGGTTAAGATGCTTGTGAAAGGCATCTAAACGTAGCATAAGAAAACTGATGGCAATCCAGGTTTCAAAAGTTAAAGTGGCAGGTCAGGCTGCTGAAAGTGTGTGTGGAAAATGGCTATTTGAGGATGCTCTTCTACACCTCCATCTCTCCCGCTGTCACCTCTCACCACTCTTTTTATTGAATGGAGTAATCATCATCATTGTTGTCTTCCTCATGTCGAGAAGGGGCCCGACGGCTTCCACTGCTGTTGCTGCTGAGGAGCATCAGAGCCGGGCGAGATGCCTTAGCAGGAGGAGGTCCCAGGGAGGAGGAGGAGAAGGAGGAGAAGGAGTGGGAGGAGGGCAGGGGAGCAACAGTGGCTCTGACCTTGCTGTTCATTCCCAGTTGGCGGCCGTGGTTTTGTGGCTGAGAGGAGACAGCAGATGGCCTTTAAATGTCAAGATTAAGTCTCGAGAAACACTAATCTAATGCGGCTTTATATGGCAACTTTGATCAAACAGTGAAAGACAGGAAAAGAAAGTGAGATAAAGGAGAGGAAGAGGAGGAGGCACTGAAGGAGGTGGCACAGAAGAGAGATAAAGAATGAGAAAAGAAGAGAAGAGGAAGACACCGACAGATACAAACATTAAGGAAAGAGTTAAGGGTTCCGCTGTTGTGAATCAAAAGAGAGCGTGCCAAAGTACAGGACAAAACTGAAGCAGAGCGGACCAGCGTTTTGTCTGTAGTGAACTATTTGCATGTCAGCAGCCTTATCAAGCCTGATAAGTCACACTGCCAACAGATACACTCTCTCAGGTCACAGCGGGCCTCAGTGGAAGGATGAAGTGTTGAGATCTTTTAGAGAGTCTGTAAAAACTGTCACCTACTCAGAACAAAACAATAATCAGAGTCAATTTAAGTATATGATGAGTTTTTTTCCAGTAATTTAATTGTTACCAGATGTCAGGAAACACATTTTTTTTTACATTGAGCAGTTTGCAAATGTATCATGTAACAAATGCAAATTGGTTTCGACTTTTGAGATGAATCTTAAAAAATTATGTAAAAGATCAGAGAGTACAGACACGTCAGATAGCTTATGACTCACTATGAAAAATAAAACAAAAGAAACGATCTTTTTCTATCTAAAAACACAGTCACTGTGTGATTCAGTGAGATTATCTAATTTCTTCCTGTGTTGTAGTGTTGTAGTTTTGGGTCCAGATGCATCCTCAAATTCAGAAATTACAACTCTTGTGCAATACTGTAGGTTCAAATTTTAAAGGTACTTGTACTTTACTTGCAGAATGACCATTTTATGCTGCTTGATTATTTCGTTGCACCACATTTTAGATTTAAATGTTCACAAAATTGATAAAGATGAAATACAAAATATTTTAACAACTAACTACAGGTTCTTTCCTTTTTTATGAAATCAGCATGTGGCACCTTATCATGTGACAGATTACAGAGTCGCAGTTTCTTTCCTCTTTCCCCTCACCTTGTTTCATGTCAGTAACAGTCCAAATGATTCAATATTTCACAAAAAAATTTCCTCTCTCACTAATCATCTTACAACCCCTCAGATCTATCTGGTGACCCCTTGGACGGGTCCGACCCTCGCTTTTGGAAGCACTGCGCTACACCTTGACAAGCCACAATAATAAAATCGTACAAATCAGAGCATCTGTATTAATATTATTTGCATTACAACACAACAGTCACATGGGTTATTTCTGCAAAACCAGAATGTTTACTTCAAACGCTTTAAGTAAATTCAAAAGCAGATTTTTTTTCTGATAATGGAGTATTTCTACATTGTGTGTTCTTATCTATTATGTGGTCCCAGAGGACACACAGAGATAATAGTTAAATAGTTATAGTTCAATAGTCATTTGATAGTCAATAGTTATTTGAGTCATCCAAAAACTTTGCTAATTAATCTAGTAAATCGAATATATTACATAAAGGGCTGCTTTAGACTTGTTTGTGTATTTAAGCTCTGAACTGCCTGCAGACGGTAACTGCTGCCATCTGTTGAGTGAATACGGAAGTAAGAAGTGATGAGGAAGTTGCATTAGTGAAGCACACACTCCCTGCAAACAACCTTAATGAGGTTTATAAAAGCACACTTTGGGTTGTCAAAATGCTACTGGCTCATGTTATCAGTTTCCTTCATGTCATAAATTATATGAGCAGCGCATTATGACCTTTACACGGCCGTAAAGCTGCTTGTGTTTACCTGCCGCTGCTGTTTGTTGCCAGTGGATTTAGGGCCCTCTGCTGGTTGAGACTGGTCTCTGTGGGCAGCTGCGAGCTGCATCCTGGAATGAACCATCATCATCATCAATATAATGCCATGATTGTCCTCCATTATATTTGCATCATTTGGTTGCATCATCACATCGTCCCTCTCTGACCTGTACGGGTATCGTGGCTGTGACAGAAGGCCTCTGCTCCTGAGGTGTTGGTACAGGTTACTGCTCAGAGACAGAGGGTTGAACACACACTCCTCCTCCAGCTGAGCCACACAACCCTGACAGAAAAAAAACATTACCCCAGTAACATGTCAGTTCTGTTTGTGGTCTTTGAAAACATGCACGCTTTTTGCACAAACAAACAAAAAAACTAATGAACTTAATGAGAAGTTGCTATACGCAGACAAGAAAACATACACCATACAAAACAATCACTTAACAATGATTTCAAACTAAAATGGAATTAAAACTTCAAATAATTTCCAATATCAAGACAAAAATCATACCAATCTTAGCAACAAAGAAGGTGTAGCTTCATTGCAGCATAAAAGTGCTCATGCAGAATCAGGAATCAGAGATGTTTCGAATAGCGACAGTAAACAAAAATATAGATTTGTGGTGATATGATTATTATTAGTAGTATTTTCCATTAAAACATACATTTTTTATTCCCCATTCTTACACAGCAAGTACATATACATGTATAAATGTATCAGAGTTTGCCTTTATGGATGCATATGGTGTATCAGTATCTATAAATGTATATTCATCTCTAAATGAATGTTGAGATTCACCTTTTTTCAGTAATTGATTCAACTTGAACCATTAATCTTCCACAGGGCTGAAAATGAACTATTTTGCCTGCCACTGTGATCTTTGGCCTATGAGTGAAGCATCATCTGCCACATCAGCAAACACATCAGTAACTAAAATCTGCTTATTTCTGCTTTGGACTTCTGGATGCCTCCGTCTACTTCTGTAATTTGTTCATGATGAACAAAGATCATCTAACCTGTATAGTGTTCATGGCATCTGGAGCAGGTTTCTGAGTGGAGACAGGCAGAGAGCAGGGCAGCAGCAGCTCTCTGGAGACCACAGGCTTCATGAGGAGCGAGAGAGACGGGGACGGCTGCAGGACGTAGTGAGAATACACACCTGTTTTGTACACAAGCGCACACACGTACATGCAGCATATGAGTACATTTACAAGTACTGATCAGTCACAATGTTTCTCTGTGTCACACACAGATATGGACCTGAGTCTCCAGCTGCGGACCTCTGTGTGGGCTCCACCTGCAGCAGCAGGAACAGGTCACGACTCTGAAAGATGGGAAAATGAAACATCACACACTTTAAATCATTTGTACTGCACAGAGGAGCGCTGAGAATGTTAATGTGCAAAAAGCAAAGAGCCAATCAGAGGGTCAATGATCCAGCTATGCAAAAGAAAAAAGAGAGTAATAAAAATAATTATTGTGTAACTCAAAACTTATACATATTAAACTTGAGGTAAAGTATTAAACTATTATAGTAAGCCATTTGGCATGAATGGTTTTAAAAGAAACTATTACATTTAACTTCTATTCTGCTCTTCATAGACATACAGTATGACTCATCCTGGTAGCTATTTTGTCAAAATGTAAACAGGAAGTTGGTTTCTGGTAATAGAATCTAAAATGTCTAAATTGTGAAGAAAACCGTCACAAGATGAACAAATAGTGAATACATTCACACACCCTGAGTGTGTGGCACAGAGCGTGGAACAAGTTGTGGTTGCTCTCCATTTCATCCCAGTCCAGCTGCCAGCAGGTGGTGGGGCGGATCACCAGTGGCAGGCCGTACAACACACTCTCACACACTCCATCTGCTCGCAGAGTCCTGTGATACACACACAGCTTTGGTTAGTATGTGGACCTTAAATGGAAGACACACATATTTCAAAAGTGCCACAGCACCTGTCTCCAATCCAGGATAAACACTCTGTGGACTTGTTCAAGAGGTGTGACCACTGGAATGCAGCTTGAAACATTTTATTTTAAAGGAGAAGTCGTCTATCTCAGTGGTTCCCAACTGTGTGGTCACGGTCCAAATGTGTCACCTGCGATCCACTCCGAATGCACCGCAAGTGACTTGAGAAACGTTAAGTTTGTTAAAAACACTTTAGTTTGAAATAAAATCACTTTCCAGATCAGAACTTTTATTCTGAAGTGCCATTTCTGTTTATTCTTCTTTGTCTATGTGTGTTGTAAGACAATGTGTTGTTTACATTTTGTGATATAAAATTGAATATGTGGTCATGTGTGGACCTTGAACTTGTGACTGAGGAGAAAGAAAAACACTATGGTTGGACCAGTAAGGAACCACTGATCTATCT
Organism: Plectropomus leopardus; assembly: GCF_026936395.1. NCBI lineage: Eukaryota > Metazoa > Chordata > Actinopteri > Perciformes > Serranidae > Plectropomus > Plectropomus leopardus. Next base: position 8,294,516 of record NC_142198.1, on the reverse strand, counting down.
CCTTCTCCTGGAATCATTTTTAGCCAAACTCTGTGATGTGAGTTCACTTATGCAGTCTCACTGACGGCCCCTGGTGGACAGATGACTCACTACAGCTGAACCCAATCATCCCCCTGCTTGATGACCAGCTGCAAACAGGTGTGCTGTAAGCCACTCTGTAAGGCCCTCAGTCAGAGCTGCAGATCTTTCTGCTCTCCATTTAACCTCAATACCATGTACTCCTGAAAATGTAAGTATTTTGAGTTTATCTGCATTTATTTGCACACCTTTTTAATCTTTTGTAAGTTGATTAACTGCAATTTAATCCAGCTGGTGATTCTTTTATTAGCTGAAGCAGCTATCCACCACCCATTATCTTTGTCTCATTTAGGTCTGGGTCACAGGTGCAGCTGGTGAGTTGAGGCACTTCTATAGTCCCCCTCCCCACCAACATTTTGCAGCTCCACCTGGTGGACCCGAAGGTCAGCCTTTCTAAGAATCGCCACTTTCATGCTTGCATGTCCCTGTGATCCTGGGAGCTGTGTTGTTGGGGGCAGTAGGTCTTGGTAGTGTTTTCCAAGGCAAAGAGGTCCCAAGGGAGGGGCCAGAAGTGTAAGAAAACACACACCTGGACAAGGGACACCGAACACCCCCTCTGGAACCAGACCTGGGGAGCTTGCCAGTGAGCGTGTGGTGGCCTGTCCTCTGCCCTGTGGGCTCATCACTTGCAGGTATGGGCATTGGGTCGGGTACACTGTTAGCCAGGCATGCTGAGCCCTGGCATGGTATTTAGTTAATTAATTTTGGATACAATTTTGCACTGCAGGAAGCGTTGCTTTAGAATTCACAACAAAACTTAAAAATGTTGTTGTCAGTGTCTTTAATTTGAGAACCCAAGGCAGTAGACTTCTTCAGCACCTAGAAAGGTTTTACTGTCTTTATGCAAACACACAACAAATCCTCACGTGCAGAGAGCCAGTGAATGACATCACCCTTATGGGATGAATTTGCTGACAGCGTGACCGTCCTTCAGCTTCATTCAAATGTCACTACTTGTATCATGACTCATCGGTATGTAAAGCACACACGGAGCACAATAATTCCACACTGACCAGTATGCAAAACACACTCTCATACAGGCACAGGTGACATCAGACTGCAGCTCCTGAAATGTAAAACAAATGCAAATGAGGGCAGAGAAAGAAACTGTTTACCTGCTGTAGGTCAGGCCTGAATGTCTGCTTTCTATCATCAGTGTGGGCATTCAATACAGGGCAGTTCTTTGTATATATAATGCTCTTTTATAAGGAATGGTTAACTTTTCATCCAGTAGTGCATGAGTTGTTTAATCTATTCAAAGGGTATATGCAGATGCATGAAAATGAATTCTTAAAGACATAAAACATGTGTAACTCATGGATGGAAGTAGCAAAAATTTAAAAGGATAGTTCACCCAAAAATGAAAATTTAGTCACTATCACTGCCGATGTTTCACAGGAAAAAGGCGTTGCAGTCATCTCCCAAACACTTGAAGCTTAAAAAACATAATAAAACCATAAAATGTCTTCATACTGCTTGTCTGAACTAATTCAAATGTGAAATGAAAAATTGCTTAGAATCATGTTTTTACTGTATCTTATAAAAAGTGTTAAATTACTATCAAATTTTTCCTTATAATGTTTTGCATTAGTTTTAGAGGCATTTGTTTTCTTTACAGCAGACATTTTGGCATATAGTATGAAAAGCACAGGTGTATTAAGTAACATTAACAAAAGCAGCTGAGTCATTGTTAAGTTCACCTGTGCTTTGCCTACTGTGACTGTGCAAAACGACTGGAATAAAAATGAATCAGTGTTTGTGCTGCTGTTCTGTGATTCACTGTTTTGTTTTGTGCTTGTTGGTAAGTAGAATGTGACATTAATGATAAAACATTTACAATTCTTGTTTTTCAGTCCTTGTAGTCACTGTTATTGCCTGTTTATTTTGAATCCCTGTCCTTTCTATGTTTACCTCTGCGACTGTGTCCCATAAGTTTCTTTTCTGAGACCTGAGAATTTGAGAAAACATCTCCTCACAAACAAGTTAAGGGAACTTATCCCCTCCCTTTAAGCGTGAAGCAATTTTCTGCTCAGCTCCTCTCCAGTTGTTTTGAAAGTTTTCCAGCATCAGAGCCGAACAAAGCCGACTCTGATGTGATGGGAGAGCTTCATCTCAGAAATATTCCACTACTCCCTGCTGTCAGAATGGAGCCATTCATAGATGGGGCGGTATTTTACTGGACACACACGACATTAGACACATGGCTGATGGAGCATGCACACATAATCATATGGACACACGCATGCTTCTCTCCCTCACTCTAACAAGGCAGCATGGATGTGACTGGAAAGATGGTTAGGGCAGATATATCTAGATTATCCCTTTAAGAGGAAACTGATTATCAGTGTGGTTTCATTAAACTTTTATGTTAAATTCAAACACATGCAAAAGGTGGGAAAAAGCATGTATGTATTTTTATGTTTCATTTTTCTTTCATTTTACTTAATATCCAACACATTTCCTGGCACTTTAGCGGCCTGTGACTTTGAATTATATCACTTTTAAGTGGTTGTGTTGAGAAGAAATACTAAATTCATCGCTACAATTTTGCATTTCCTTTTAATTAAAGCTTGAGAAGCATGTGGATCTGAAAGCAACAGAAGGTGGCTTTTTAATTGCTTCAGTAGGAAGCCCTTTATTGCAGCACTGTCTCTTACTTGATTGCTTTCAGCCTCCGTGGCGGTTGGCTCTGACTGGCTGCTCCCTTAGTTGCAGGCAGGAAGTCCCGCACGCTCTCAGTCTTCACTCCCAGGTTGGGGTTCATTGGGATGAGGGCAGGGCTTATCAGACGCTCCTGCATGTCACACTTCACACACACTACGCAGGAGACAAATGTCATAAAAATAAGTATCAAAAACATTGGCTATAACAGTAACACGCTGTCTGTGTCTCCACATTATGTTTATGCAGTACCTGTCCCTTGAATGGGACTGTCCTGGGGACTGGGCAGCAGGAGATGCAGGTGCTCTCTGTCTCCTCCCTGCTCTTGAAGCCACGCCTTCAACACCATCTCCATAGCGAACACGCTGTTTTCCACCTGCTGCAGGTCAACCTCTGTTCCCAACATCAGACAATCTGAAGATGGACACACAAGCGTCAATATGTGGATTAAAGGTAAGACTCAGCTGACAGGGAATCTGACTTTGATGTTTTTTTATTTTACATTTATTTTGAAAATTTCAACACTAAAGCCTTGTTTTTTTTCATGCATGTTTTACACAGATATGTGTTGCTAAAATACAAAATGAAAATATAAACACTTTTAGTTGAAATTGGAGATCTAAACCTCTTTCTATACACCCAAAAGACTTATTTTTTCTCAAGTTTTGGTCACAAATGTGAACGTCCAAGCATCTTCAGCTGCAAGATTGTCTGAGACCAGTCACCTGGACAGCTGATGCAACAACCAATTTGCACAAATGCTGTTTTCTGCAAATTATTAATTGTTTTCCCCTTTCTAAGTATTCTCTTCTCAGATGAATCCTGTCTGACAAAAAATTAATATCTGTAGCCCTAGTCATGTGAAAGTGATAATTCAGAGCACCCATAAAAGTCTTTTTTTAAGATAAAAGTGCACTTTTTAGAGTTCCCTGTTGAATCAGCAACTTGACACGCCACACCTGCCAGGAAGATGGATTGTCTTAGAAAAAAAAGTGCTCCCTGACATGGATTTAAAAAAAATGTGTCCAAACCTGAGCGAAATAAGTCTTTTTCTTTGACTTAAACTTGTTAAAAAACGAGAGCAAAACAGGAATTGTCTTTATATTCTAAGTGTACATTCCTGTGAAAATCAACCATTTCATATATAACCTCTAGGTGGGAGCAAAACCCAACAGATTAAAATTACAGTATGGCATCTGTGACATGATAGACAGTGAAGACTCTTTGAGCTTGGTGTGTCTGAGGGCTTCAGTGTCTCTGGATCATCCAAAGACCTTCTTAAGCTTGACTGGATGAGAGGGCCTGGCAGTAATTTCCCAAAGGGGAAGAAGTGGGGCTGCATTTTGGATGAGAACTGACTTTGCAGAGAACACACAGCCTGTATAGTGATCTAAAATCTGCAGCTTTTCTGTCTTTTTAGAGATGAGTAATGTGAATCTGTCTCTCTTCTCTCATTTTCTGTAATTGCAGTATGCCTTATACTACAGGACAGAAAGCAGCAACACTGCTGACGTCCATTTATCATTACAGAGAAGAAAATAGACCCCAATGCACCTGCCCCACCCTTTTCTATTGCTCCCCTGTTCTCTCTCTCTTCCTGTTGTCACCCCCCAATGTCCATTTATTATCGCTAACTAGACACAAACCTCACACAACACCCCTCTTCTCCTTTTCCCCCCCTCTATCTTGTGTTTAATAGTTAATGACCCATCAGGAGATAACTAATGGGACTAAAGGGAGAGGAGAGGATGAGGAGGCAGTGCAGGAGCGAGGGAGGGCACAGATGGAGGAGAGGCTGACAGAAGGAGAGGGGTATAAGACCGAGAAAGAGCGCAGAAGATGGATGTAGAATAGACAAAGTATTTAAACTCTCCCTGCCGGGAACTTTTCGAAAGAAAATGAGAAACTTTTAAATTCCTCGAGTAAAATATGTCATTGCTTCTTTCATCTGTCAGAGGCTGCTACAGTACAGAAGCTATTTTTGATTCTGGGCCAAAGTTTCTAAAAGTGCTTCATCCAGAAATAAGTACTTCATCTGAGGGGGGAAGGAATTGTGTTTGCTAAGTTTTTTGCTGATGGACGTTTGTCGTTAGATCCCTGCTGAGTGGAGGGGAAAGGGATGATGGGAAAGAGAGAGAGAGAGAGAGAGAGGAGATTAAGTGGGTGACAAAGCATGTACTAATGGCACTTCTGCTTTACAACTTTTTCTTTTATGTGTCAAAAAAGCATACTGTAAAGTCAAGATACTTTGCCTTTCAATTCTGGCAAATGCCACATAGCTCTTGCTCTTAATATGGATTAAATAACATTAAAGAAGTGGTGGGGATTCTCTGGTACTTTGGATCAGCAGTAAAATAAGACCTGCATCCTTCTGTGTATCATCACCACTGCCTTACTGAGCGATACTGAGAGAGAAAAAGCATGAAAAAGGAAGAAGAAAGACGAGAGAGATCAATTGCCATTAACCTGAAATGGTTAACCCTTTTATACCTGGAGTAACATCATTTTCCTTGTGCTGCTTTCAGGTGACTTTCACAAGTATTTAAACCCTTGAACCCTGAGGAAATGGGTGCAGTTTCTTTCAAAAAGCATGTGGGAAAAGACAATGAGCAACTTACGTCCCAGGAATTGCAATAAATTAGTAGATTTAGAAAATTACCTTTAAAAAGCTAGGGAAAAATGTCTAGGGAAAAGAAGCTTGGGATAAAAAAAAAAAAACCCCAACATATTTATAATGATCATAATGACATCTTTAAAATTATCATTTTTAAGCACTTTTCCAGGTCATTCCCTTATTGTTTTTCTTTTACTTTTATTTATTTATTTAATTTAATTAATATTGTTATTTTTTTGTGATTTTCTTGTATTTTTAACTAATTTCTTGCAAATTTTGGATAATTTCTTTTGTTTTGTTGATCATTGCCTTCTTGCCATGTTTTTTGAAAGAAATGAAATCATTTGTTCAGCTTTCAAATGGTTAAAAAGAGACACAGAGTAAAAGCTGAGGTAGGGGACCTTACAGGGACAAGTACAGTCAAAGAAAGACAGGGAGGAGGACGGAGGGATGTGTTGCTTTTACGGTACTGGGAAGATAAGAGAAGCATCCTTGAGAGAACAACAGAGAGGGAAGAAAAACTGGGTGGAAGCAAATCAATCGCCATTCCTTCACATAATGTCTGTCTGGGGAATAGGAACGGAGAGAGGAGGAGACAGAGTGAGAGAGAGAGAGACAATGGAGAGAAAGAAATATGGAGGATGGTGTGGAGATGGAATGGAGGAAAGTGTAAATTACAGAGAGAGAAAGAGCAGGAGGAAGAGGGAGAGAGGACAGGGGAGATAAGAGGAGATAGGGGAGAGATGGATGGGTACGGTGGCTGAGAGATGATACTGGAAATGCTTGTAATTAGACCATGAAGTGTGTGTGAGAGAAAAGGAGGATAAATGAGTTTCTTGCTTGTCATAGTCACACAAATAACCCAAGACAGTCCATCTTGTGTATGTGTGTGTCACTGACAGAGGAGGATAGGTGAGAGCAGTTAACCTCGACGTGTGTGTTCAGCGAGTAGCTGAAGCGACGCTGCCTGCGTCTCTGCGCCAGGCTTATCTGACTCTGCGAGGAATGTGTTTACACTGCTAAATCCTCCCGCACATGTCTCTCTTTCTCAATCTTTTTTGAGTTCATTAAGTGTGTGTTTACTGTAGGTATGTAAGGGAAAAAAAACAATTGTGCGTTATCAGTACTCTCAGACAACACTATCAATCCACGCTTCTTGTTTGTAATATCCTTTCTTTCTTGCTCTGGTGTAACAAGAGATTAAGAAACTATTAAAGTATGAGCCAGACCAAGCGACCCGTCCCTCTGACCTACAAGCCTAATGTGCTCCTACAGCTCATTAGCATGTCCTACGTGTGTGTGTGTGTGTGTGTGTGTGTGTGTGTGTGTGTGAGAAGATAAAGTGTGACATACATGCTGAGGTAAGGATGCAGGGTGTGAGCTGGATCTCATTAAGAGGGTGTGTGTGTGTGTCTGCGGTACTGTATGTTTGTTGTAAATTCATAACTTGACTCACATTTTGAATATTTTAAAAGTGAATGAAGGGAATTTATTTCACGCAGAGTAGCACACCATAGCAGCTTTAATCGTGTCTTTTCATTTATATGCTCTTTAACCACAAAGCCACCACGCGGCCTCAAAGCCGCACCACTGCATCTGCTGCAACGGTTAAGACGGTTTAGATCTTAATGACAGGAGCGGAGTACCAGCTGCTGACTCATCACATCCCTGCAAACACACATCATTTAAAGGACAGCTGCTAATGCCTCGCCTGCTCACTTTTACATTAGCATCTCTCCTCTGTCTCCTCCTGTCTGATGATCTGAGAGCCTCTTCTGTCCAGATGACTCATTTAGATGCCAGATGTTGAGTGATGTTGACACACACCGTTGACACTGTCTGTTTGATTTTTTTTTTTTTTACTGTAGTTGATGCCTTATGGCTCATTTATACTCCTTTTATGTAACAAAAAAACATTTCAAACATTGTTATGATGGCGTAAATACAGTCAGGAAAATGTAAGAAAGTTTTCTGAGAACAGCCTGCAACAAATGAATCGTGGTGGAGGAGGTTGTAATAATGTACCTTTTAATGGAGGTAGTTTTGCAGACGGCGGTGCTCTATGAGGCCATTAAATACTGTATGTTGCAAGATTTGGACACACTATATTCACTATATTACCGACTTATTCCGTTTCTTATAGTAATATCTTATAGTCATATCTTGCTTGAACTACGCTACACTGCCTCCACAATCTCCGGTAATACCACGGTGTTTTGTCCATAAGCCTTTCAATAATGTGCACAAATATGGACAAAATGAACACAGTATGGACAGAGGGCTCCATCCATGTCTGTATACAAATCTAATGATGAGCATACGCGTACCCATAAATGGCCATAAAATGAGCCTTCTGTCTGTGTGTTCATTTGTCTGTATTTGTGCACTTACTTTGAAAAATACACTCTTAAGAGACGACAATAACATTTTAAAAACTGTGCAAGGTAGAGAATCTGTAATATAGAGAAAATAATTTTCCCTCCACATGTTGCGATGTATTTAATGGCCTCACAGACCAACAGCACTTCCACGTACAAAGCTGCCCCAGTTAAAAGGTACATTGTTATGACCTTCTCCAGCGAGAAACATTTGACTCCTCCCTTTAGTGCCATTTATTGGCTTCATATATGCTTTCATAAAGGATGCAAGCAGTATGAGGGCAGCAACGTTTAAATCATTAAAAACGGATGAATCTACTTTCATACGTAAAGGGAGCGGTGTTGTGTGGTTGCTGAATCTGAAGAACATATTTGCGATTCACCTCCACACACACACACAAATAACCCTAGAACACAATTTGATTAGATAAAAATGTAATGACTTCAATTTTGCGATAATTTCCCCAGAGACATTGTTTTTTTGTGTGTGTATGTGTGTGTGTGTGTTAAATAAATGACTGATTAGTGTTTTGAGTGAAGGTTGGGTTATTTTCTGCCAGTGGAGTTGGGGCGGTAACTTTTAATTTGAAAATTGCCTGTGGGGATCAAAAAAACATAAATGTTTGATTTTTTAATGATCTTTTTGACATTAAAATTATATTCAAATTAATTGTACTTTTTTTGAGAAGGTGACCGACAAAGAGAAATCCACCTGACTGGCTTTGGCTGTCTCTTAAAGACATCAGTTTATCTGTTTCTCAGGCCATTATTATAGTCTTGCATGGTCGCATGTATGAATCACTCAGGAGAGATAACTGCACTCCTTGCTTTCGGTAACAAACATTCTTCTCCCACTCAGTCTCTTCTCCTTATTGACCATTCCAGCGCTATTTCTTCTCCCGACCCTCATCTCCATCTGTCCCACCCTGGCCCTCGCCCAGTAATGCTCCCTTTCACTCTGCGCATTAAGAAGAGTGCATCGTTCTCATGACCATCGACCAGTGTAACATTAGCTTGTGTGGGGGAAATCAGTGATGCAGTGAGCTAATGCAGAGGAGGAAGCAGAGCATTACTCTGCAACCGTGTTTTCCCTCATTCATTTAGACATGCATGGATCAGCTTTACCAGATACACATAATGGACACTGCGCTGCATGGAAGCTTTTAACCATCACAGTGTCTCGTTCCAGAAAGATTATTGTGGGAGAACTACTTTAAAGTTTGCTACATCACAGACTAAAAACATCAATAGTGCAAGAGCAAGAACGTATAGCATTTTATAGCATTTTAATTATAACATCTCATCCAATGAGGCCAGAGGTCAGATAGAAAACAAGTGACCTGGAAGCAAAATAAGCAAAGATGCCAGACAATTTTCACCAACTTGGGTATCATGGGTATCATGGGGTATCAAATGAAGAACTCTACTGGTATTAGTAGCACTTTAAGGGTACTTTAAAGATACGTAGTCCTACTCAAAGTACATAATTCCAATTCATTACAACTTTTTTTGTAGGCTTAAACATCAGTTCTATCCATCTGTCCTCAGTGCGCTTCAGCTATTATTATACTACTAAAAATAAGTCAGATCTCAGCAGTTTACTTGTTGCTTCCCAGCTGAAATAAACCAAAACATTTGAATTGAAACATATAAATGTAGCTTTTCCATCATGCTTTTCTTATGATTATGTCTTATAGAAGTTTTATCCTATTAGAAAATCTCCCTCAATCCACCAGGTAACTCTTACTAAGTAATCTAAATAAAGAAAACCTTACATAGCACTAATGTGTCACTTTCAATCGTAGGTGAGGTAATCCTGAACGCATCCCCCGACACAAACTTTTTAAACATAAAGGAAGCACTGATGAGCGTCTGTCTGTGGAATTTCCCTCTGACATCCACATTTCACTTAAAGAGCGACGCTGGCAGCACACACTCTGCCCTTGTCTGTCAGTGTGTCTGTATGAGCGTTAATGATGAATAGCTCATTGATGTAGCTTGAGACCGTGACAAATAGGACATTGATCATCTAGTCTGAAACGCAGGCGCTCGACACAACAGCGGTTGTGTGACCTAATTGCCTCGTAGTCACTTTTGACAAAGCGGTGTGGTCACAGAGACAATTAAAGCAGACGGACACTTGGAGAGAGGACAAGTGGACAACGGGGGGGTGACAACGGTTATCAGGCTGTCACAAGTGAGGACAAGGAACAAGAGACAAATACTTGAGGCCTAAAAAAAAGGGGAAATCCTTTTATGACGGCTCATTAGGTATCACATTCTCGGTGTTTTGATTCTGTAGATATACAAAGTGCAACTGGATGCAACATGAAATAAGTCTGGATAAAAGACGTCTCTCCGTCTCCCGCTTTAAATTTGTGCAGCTAATAAGATGTCTCCTGCATGCAAACACAAATCTGTCCCCTCTCCGAAAGAGTGATATAAAACTTGGTTATCAATGCAGATAAATGATGTCACGGTGAGCTCAATCAGCAGACAGACAAAGTGCAAAGTGTTGGCAAGAGATCGACTGCCTGGTATCAAGCAGAATCTGGAAATAGGAGAGGTGTAAGAGGAGGACACACAGACTCGGAGAGGAGGATGGCAGCTGGACGACTTCTTTGAAGCACTTGAAAAAGACGAGGAGGGAGGATGAGAGGAGCTCTGCAGACAGTATTCATGGAGGAGCATAAGAGAGGAGAGAAAACCAGGAAAGATGATTAAAAATTACAGATGTATACTTTTTTTTTAAGGAAGTATGCTTTTTAAGGACCCAACGATGACAACAGTTTATCACAGTTGGAAAAAGTCCACTTTCGCTCACACTTATAGTGACTCCCACACACTTTTGAAAGAAAAAAAAAAGGACGAAGAAGAGGAAAGACGATGTGACAGAGGAGGCCTATAAAAGAGGACGCAGAGAGGAGACGGGAGCAGGGTTGAGAGATTTGAGAGGTGATAGCAAATAACAAACCTCTCAGAAGAAGATGGGAGGAATGACCTTGTTTTCCCTAAGTGGCTTGAAAGCCAAGATGAGAGAGACACACTTTATCTGTGTACACTCAGATACAGATAAAGACGACAGGAAGAGAGACAGTCTCGCACAAGGAGCAGTGATTTTGTCCTGTCAAATTGATGGCAGGAGAAATAAAGTTAAGGTGAAAGGGAGGAAATGAGGTGGAAATACGATTTTAAAAACAAGCAAAAGAGTAAGAATAGAAGGAGAAATTGTGGCATTACAGAGGAGATGAGATGAAAATATTGTGCTAAGTTATATCTGAAAGGCAGAGACTTTGTCCGAAATTAACTTATGTCTCAAAGATGTATTAGTTTAGACTAATTTCGCTGCTTGTTAAGACATAAACTAACCTCCGGCAAATGAAACAGAAATTAGAAATGAAGAGTTTAATTGCTGTTTTGTGATGATAAGAAAGTCCTGGCAGGTTCTATTTTTTTTTTTGCCCCAAAAGCACAAAAGTGAATAACAAAGAAAAGCATATTTTTTGCAGCATGAGTGGTGTGGCTCTAAGAATTGCAATATCGTTTTTTTCAGTTGGTTGGTCAGCTGTTGCCTGGGTCAGGACCTTTGAATCCACTTCACCAATGAGTGCTGCAGGGCCATGGGCAGGACTAACGCCGTTTCAGGCAGTCGTCAAGCCTGTCAAGTAACAACAACAGAGTTGGGCATGATAGATGCTGCTATCAAAGCTTTTTTAAGTGGACACGTCTTCTCAATATACCCCACATAACAGTTTGTTTTACTTTACTCTTCTCCACTCTAAAAATACCACATTTCAGTGTGCTGGTGTACGCTTCACGCATTACAGGGAGGGCTGGGAAAGCTGTTTAAATGCAGTGTAATCTGTCAGCCAGCGGCAGTGACTATGTAACTGTCAGCTGACTAAACAAACATCAGTGTCGGCCAATAGGGCTAAAACCATCGCCAGCTGTCTTTGTTGCCTGCGTGGACAGTGATGTTCACAATATCTGAATCACATTCATCACTTTTCTGTTTCATCAGTCTCCTATGACTTGTCTGTGTTTGTTTGGCCCATGCTGTTGTGGTGACATAAAGGTGCCTTTGCTGCTGAAATTTAAAGGTGGATCTAGCGGATCCTCAGGCTCTGGTTAGTGTCAGATGGTGTGCAGGCTCTGCTTATTAACGTATGCAAGTGTGCTAAAGGTGCGGACCCTGAGTGGACTTACTATTTCGTTAGATTCAGGCGGATACGAGGGTCTTTAGTGATTGGTTAGGGAAAAGTGAATCCCCCACAGTGTAACGAGTTGACAGTTCAGTCTTATATCAGGCAAGGTGGGCCGTCCACTTTGGTCCAGACTGAAGAGTTGGGAAAGGAGATGAGGACAGAAGAGGGATGTGATTGACAGAGCATGTCAGACAGATACAGGTAGCCAGAGAATGGGGAAAAGAAAATGTAAAAACACTCTCTGGGTGTTTAATAGCTGTGGATCACTCTGAGGAGACATTTCCTTATTTTATTTCTATACTTCTTTCATCACTTATTCTCTTGCTCTTTCTTCAGCCAAACATCTGTTGTTCTGACGGAAACAGCAAGAGGGACGGTAACCGAAACCTGCAAACCCCAACCACATGAAAACCTCTAAGACTCCACCCTTAAATACATCAGCTAGTTGATCTTAACTGCTTTGTTTTCCTTAATGAATATGTTTGTCAGGCTCTACCGCAGATCTCCTTTGCTTTAATCTCTGTGAGATTTGGTTTTTTTGTGACCTTCTGATGAACTGGGCCAGAAATAGTCAAAGAGTAAAAGATCAAAAGATTTATATGAAGAGAGATTGACAGGCAGAGGATTTTGGGAGGGGTTAGATAGAGAATATTGTGTTTGCATGATGTGGAGCAACCAGTCATCTCTCAGTGTGAGACTAATAGGTTCCATATCCTGGTGTGAAGAGTGATGCCAGTCTCCATCTGCACCACCACCTGCTGCTCTGCTAACGTCACACAGAGGTGTGAACAGTCCGACCTTGGCACTATGTGTGTGTGTGTGTGTGTGTGTGTGGCAAGATGAAAAACATGCTCTCCTAAAACTCAAGCATCTGTGCTATCGATCAACCGTAACCAGATTTCCACGCAAATAAATCCTCATTCCTGCAACATTCTTGCAGCTGAATTTACGGCCAAATAATCTGTGCGGTGTGCTTCCTGTTTGTGCGCAGATTTTGCAGTAGCTGTGGTTGGGCGTGTGCACATATGTCAGCAGGTCTGGGTGGGGTTTCCTCCCGGGCACCTCTGTGCACTTTTACTCACCACACGCTAAAGTGATCGAGCTGACTGTGGTGGAAAATGAACTGAAAGAAATAAACAGAAAGAAAGAAAGAGAGAAAACGACCCCGAGTTGAATGACTGCAGGTGTGTGGTTGAAATCTTAGCTGAGTAGGAAAAGTCTGGTGGAAAGCTGTTTTCACGCAGAACCAATTACACAAAAATGAAGGAATGGTGTTTATTAACATCCCACAGGAGTTGAGTTTATACTGGAGTGTGCCGCGCAAGATTGATGTACTGAGCGAGTGACAAATACCATCAGTAATATCTTCTAGTCACTCCCAAACCTACGCAACTAATTACAACTCTTTAGATTTACTGATGGTGGATACTGAAAAAAAGCAATATTTAGGTACTGTAAAAATGTAGAACCACTGCGATGAAATAAACCAGACAGTGGAGGAGGAGGGTAGGAGGGTATTAACAAAAAAACAAAAACTTTTTCAACATTGTATGATCAAGAGCAATAATTACAGTGAGTATGACCTGTTGCACCTGACTAGCGTTTTAAGACTTGAAACAATGCAAACCTTTCCTTTAAAGCAGTGGTTTGCAACCCACAGTTTGGAGCCAGATAATTAGGACATAATTTTGGAAATTATTATTATTATCTCTTTCTAGTGGGAACTTAAAAGAGATGATCAATACTCTCAACTATCAACATAATTTCAATCAACGGTCAGAAATTTAGCCTAGCTTAGCATAAAGCCTGGAAACAAGGGGAAACAGCTAGCCTGGTTCTGTCTGACGGTGGCATAATCTGTTTACCATAGCCTCTAAAGTTCATTGATTAACATGTTATACTTAGATTGTTTAACACACAAATAAAATCCAAAGTGTGTCAACAGAATTTGGTATTTCACAGGGGTTATGTGTTGGACTATTACAAGTAATGTTTTCGGTAAGTTAGAGAGTAGGCGAAATTCTGTTTTAAAATGAGTTTTTGCATCCATGAGTCATTTTTAAGTCTGAGCAGATTATGGTTTTAGTCTCATTTGGGGTCAAGTTGCAGGGACACCGTCCTTCACTGTCTAGATTACCAGCTAATACAGACACAGTCGCAAGCATTTCCTCTGCTAAAGCATTTTTGAAAAAGTTCCCGTGTGTTTGCTCTGTCGGTTTTAACTCCCTGTAGACTGAAGAGGATCCGAGAGGAGAGGTTGCCTCTGGGGGTCGATGAAGTTTCACATTATCATTGTAATGTAATACAAGCAATAAGGCTCGTCTTGAACCCCCAGGATGAAGACTTGTCTTACCCTTTCATAAATCTTGGCTGTGGGCCAGTGGATTATAATCCTCCTCTCGGGGGACACAAATTTTCAGAGTCATTATTCTTGCGACTCAAAATGGATTTATGGGATGTGTGCTGATCCGAGTGCAACTGTGTGGGGTGTGGAAATGGCTTAAGTGTTCCACAGGAGGCAAATAAGGAGAAGGCAAACACTTCTGAACAAAAGAAAACTGCGTTATGCACTCAGGGTGGCAGTCAGAAATATGAAGAAGCACAGTACCGCAGGCAATGTAACAGTTAATATGATTACACAATACACAACACCCACTCTTGGCGACATATATTCAATTGCGACCTTATGTGTAGTCTGGAAACAGGCTCCTTTATCTTTTTGACATTAACACGCTAATCTAAGAAGTTTGGAATATAATTTAATTTTATGCGTTAAGTGAATGTTTCTAAGATTTATATTAAATTGAGTTTGATCTATGCAGACTCACTTTAGGCAGAGGAACACAATGAATCTAGGTTAATACATCATAAATCTATGGTATTACAGGAGAGATAAAGTGAGTACAAGATAAAAGCAGAGAGGAAATGGGATACGTCGCTGAAAGTCTGCAAAGTACGAGGGAGGAGAGACAGTTGGAGACAAAAACATAGCAGAGAATTTCTGTTTTGTTCTAGTCCTAAAAAGATACATAGGGAAAGAGGAAAAGGGGAGGCGGAGGAGGAGAAAGTAATTAAGTAGCTGGAGAGAGAAGAGAAGGAAGGAGAAAAAAAATCCTCTCATCTCTCTGTTACGCTTTGATGGAGCACGGCAGATCCTGTGGAGCACAGAGCGATTCAAAGTAAAGTGAAAATTATATGGGGAAATTACACTGGTCAGGACCACACACACACGCACACACACACACACACACACACACACACACACACACACACACACACACACACACACACACACACACACACACGGATTTAAGGAAAGGTGCAGCAAAGAGGGACACTCAGGAGTCACTCATTTACAGATATATTTGTACTCAAGCACACAATTGGTCAAAAATACTGCACACTAAATTACATAAACACGCGTTCTCTTTCACTACTACAAATGCTCTCTCTATTCTTTCAGTCTTAACCACAACAACTGTCATCTGTCCCTTGTAAAAGCTACTTATCTCTCGTACAAACTGGACAGACAGACAGGAAAAGAAAAGACAAATCTAGAGGGTAAAACACAGAGCTGTGGGCAGTTTGCAAAGAGAGAGAGAGAGAGAACGAGAAGAAAAGAAAGAGAGAGAGATAGCAAGGAGAGGGAGAGGATTAGCAAAGATATAATGGGCTATAATCCTTTTCTATTGAGAGACGGATCCAAGAATCGCTGATGGGGTGTCACTTTGAAAGAGCTATTTGTCCAAGATATGAGTCTGCTTTTAGACTTCCTCTGCCTTCAGTTCGAATGTCTCAGGCAAAACACAAAGTCGCACTCGAGATTAGCTCTTTCTTTTTGCAGTAATTTGGTTTCATGAACAAATGTTTTAATTTTAAACGTAATTTTAAACACACACTCGGTATTTGTGCTTTTTAAATACAGATTCACAGTCATTTTGAGCAACGGTAATATCCTCCAATTTTTTCCCCCTCGTCATCAGTCACCCTCCCACACTATTGATATAAGAACGGCAGAAAATTGTGCCGCAGCTTCTCAAGGTAAAACCATTCCTACATGTGTGATTTTCGTCAAATCATATTAATAGGTGTTACTCTGGTTATCATATAAAAATGCGACATTCATTTGAATCACAGATAACACTGCTGGCATTACAGTCTCTCCATAAATCTGAGCAAATCCTATATGAATCATGAATAATAATTATTTATTCATTTCCATGAAACTTGTTATAGGATTCCCATTTTATTCAGAATCCCTTAGCTTTAATAGCACCCCTGGAAAATACATCATTCTTTTGATTTTCTAGAGGCTTTAGAGAGGAAAATTCCTCTTTTTTGCCTCTTCTTACATTGTAGGCTGCTGGTTTATAATTGTCAGTGGTTCCAGTCTGGCTGCAGTGTGTGTGTTTATGGCAACCCGAATGGTTTTGGTAATCCATGGTCTCCAGTTGTGGAATGATTTAACTGTACATCTGGGTATGGTTGTTTCTGTTGCTTTACAAATGAAACCCACCACAGACTCAGTGAGTTGACTGATGTCTTTGATGACGTCAGCGGTGGTGTCCTTAACATGCTCCAGCCTCTGATTGGTTCCATCTCTGCCATCACTTGGGGGCATGTGTTGCAGTTTGTTTACATATCTTGGTCTCAGGAAGATGGTTGCATGGTTGCTCCTCCCAAACAGTGCAGCTCTGCAGCTGCCTTTACACAGTGTTAGGGTTATTCAACGTTTTGGAAAGAATACCTCTGTAATGATGTTGTAGTATACACATTGTAATAGAAACTGTATTTCAGATGCAGCAGCTATATTTAAAGTGAAAACATCTAGTTATGTAGCAGAGGGGGATGTAGCTCAGTGGTAGAGCGCATGCTTTGCATGTATGAGGTCCTGGGATCAATCCCCAGCATCTCCAGCTTTATCCATGATGCCGAGCGTCTTTAGCAATTGTGGCTGAGGAAAATAATAATTTGTGCTAAAAATGCACAATAAGTTGGGTCCAGTATATTCACATATTGACTATAGCGACTCTGTGAACCTCCTGGAGGAGCACGCTGTCTGAGGAAGCCTGGCTCTGTTTGTGTTGGTATGTGTATGAGGAAATGATATTTACCTCAGAGCTCAGAGGTAAACGAGAGAAGCAATAAAGGAGGTTATTGATGTGAGACAGACAGGTGGATGGATGGAGGACAGATCAATGACGGGATAATACACAGCCTCCAAAGGCAATCTCCAAAAAAACCCCTCTGTGCTGTTTGAATAGAATAACAGCTGTCACTTGAAACCTGGATTTGGGGATTAAATATACGTGGATGGAATGACTGTGTTGTCACTTTGAGAAGCATTTGCAAACTCGGCATTTGAATGAAATAAAAGCTTTGACAAAGCTGAGAAGTGATATGAAACAGACTAAAACTGTTTGAATGAATATTTGTCAAAATACGATGATGAGGAACCAGATTTAGGCAGCTGTTTGGAAGGGATTTAGTGGGAGTTTTTAGAAGCATGCATCACAAGGATTTTCATAATGCTGCACCTTAATGTAAGGCAAGAGACAAAGGGGTTAAAAATACACAAATACACAAACACAGTTATTTGCATACAGATTTAAATATTATGTAGAAAGGCATTGAAAATCGACAGATATAGACAGTGGTGAGAATCTGAGTCTCAGCACATATCTGTTGTTGTTTACTTGATTCACATTTGAGCCTTAGAACTCTTTTTCTTCTCTAGAAACACACCGCACTGATGCGGCTGAGCAGTGAACACAGGCAGGTGTCCAAAAGAGGCACATCTGGCCAATTGCCGCAGAAGTGTGTATGGCGGTTGGATTAGTGTTTTGAAAAAATAGAGTATGTAACTAGCTTAGATAGCATGTTTATTGGTTACCATTTGCTCTTTTTATAACTTTATGTCCTGCAGAATTTTGCAAGTTAAATTGTGCAGAGGTCAGGATGCATAAAGCCTTCGTAATAATAATGGGATGCTGGCACAACTGACTTTTCTCTCAATTATTTGAGATCTGTATGAATGATCAGAATTTTTGGTAAACTTTGTTTTTACACTGAGAGCCATGTGCTGATCTGTTAATGACAGCACTAAGGGGATGTAGCTCAGTGGTAGAGCGCATGCTTCGCATGTATGAGGTCCTGGGTTCAATCCCCAGCATCTCCACTTCTTCTAATCATTGCTGAAAAACAACACTTGTGTCCTGGACAAACCAGGATTTAAAATGTCTCTGAAAAGGGTTCCCAGGAGACAGCTGAACTTTAACATGCAACAGTCACCCTGTCAATCTTGACAGCACTGACAATGAAGGGGCAGAGTGCCTCAGAATCCAAAACTAAAGAAGCTTATTAGCACTGTCTATCCATTCAAACTCTGTCAGTTTAACAACTATTTCATAAAAGTGCAATTTTTTTTGTGGACAGCTGTGAGACAGGCGGCCTTGGTACAGATTCGTCTTGTGTGGACTTATTGTCTCTGTGTGACAGAGCTGAGCTAAGGTTTCGACCATGAGTGAGCTCATTAGCTTAGATGGCTGTTTTTGACCCTTTGATATTTTTTCATAAAAAGAAGTGGTTTGCCATGGAGAACAAAATGCCAGGGGAAAGTAAGAGATAAT
This sequence comes from Plectropomus leopardus, assembly GCF_026936395.1. Lineage (NCBI taxonomy): Eukaryota > Metazoa > Chordata > Actinopteri > Perciformes > Serranidae > Plectropomus > Plectropomus leopardus. The sequence goes on along the minus strand of NC_142198.1, from coordinate 8,275,951 downwards.
AAACAGAAGTTATTGTGACTGAACTAACGGTTAGCTCACCAGCTGAAATAGCTCCCCACCACCCCCTCTGGGATTGTGCTATAGGGCCACTACCAAGTCCCTTATTGGCACAGCCTTTCCATTTTCACACAGAACCAAGCAATGGCCACATCATCCAATGTGTGATTTTAGACAGCATGCCGGCATCGCAGAAGCAAAACAGGCGCGACAGGCATCATGTTTAGCTCAACAGCATCTGCCTCTAGTGAGACATGCAGCGCTTTCTGAACAATAACGATGGCATAACATGGCAATAACAATAATTTACCGTCCGTGTTACAGGGTGGATGATCTCATCCTCTGCTCAGAGAGTACAGAGTTCCTGACCTAACTATTTTTCCACTTTGTGGACATTTATGGATGCTGTTCTTCTTTGATTTAGCCGCTTTCTGCTACTAGCTGCTTTTTAAATCTCCAGTGGAGGGTCGCATACATACCATGTCATCAAAATGTCATATTTGTCTTGCCATGGTCCTATCCTGCCAACTGTCCTGTACCTTACATACAGAACAGAGGCAGTATAACTATATTCCTGGTTTGAACAGAGGGGCTACTGTCACCGAGCTTCTAGCGTCCATCTCTTTTGTGTCGATGACCAATGCCACTCTGGGTGTGATCACTGTATTAAGATATCTCCATTTATCTCAATTTGATAAAAAAAAACATGCAACGCGCACACATGGCTTTTGACCTGATGTGACCCGGCTGAATAGAAGAAAACAGTTACAGGTAACCCTGAGGAGCTTTTGACCTCTCGCAGCCAGATGGAGCCCTGTATTTATGCAGGGTCCCCTGTTTTCTTTGTGTTGTGCATGTGCGTGCAGGTCAGTGATCTTATACACTGATGCCAATAGTTAATACTATTCCACTGATCAATGGGTGGTGGTAATGCACCAAGAACCATAGAAATTCACCAAAAGAGGCAGTTTCCAAAAAGACTGCAGGCCAGAAAACATGGATGTCAACAATACCACATTTAAAATGTTCAAAAAATCTTCTTTGAAATGTTTTCATTGGAAGAAAAAAGCATTAAACATGTTTGTTTGACTTCAAGGATACACACAATGTGCTCAGTTATTTGCTGATGCCATTTTCATTTAACTTAAATCTACATCATGCTGATATGGCATCAGAGATGGGAAAAAAAGATATTTTGAAGAAGTCTCTGTAGAGAAATGTTGAGGAACAGGAGTGTTACCTCAGCAGAAGATAGACATCTCTGAATCATTGCCTGAGACAGTTACGACTATCATTAATAAAATACCAAATGATGACATTTTCTGCGGAGAGATGGTGTCACATTCCATTACAGGAGTTCAAAAGTGATGCGAAGGCGTTAGAGTTTTTTCAGGCCTAAGGCAGCCCAGTTTTATATCAAGATGTTTCAGATATGGAGAGAAATGCACTCGATAACGAAACTGCATTGTGCTTTGTCAGGTATGGAGATTTTTCAGACAGGAGTCTCTCAGTGGAAATGTCTATTTCTGATGGTAGAACAATTTTCCTTGGAGTGAAATCATTCATATGCAGACTGTGGTTCACTGATATTCACACCATTTATAGACTCAGAGATCTGCTGTTTTCAACAAGGCTGCATTCATTCAGATCAGCCGGTTTCTGCTTCGCAGCTGATTCAGTGCAGTTCTGAGATACTGTAAAGAAGTCATTGTGTGACAGATATTATGTTAACTGTACGTGCAGACACCATAGAAGAATTTTTCATATGCATTCAGCACTACTACGGTACTATAAAAGTTGGAAACATAAGGAATTTTAAGAGCAGTAACATTAGTTACTGAGCTAAAATAGACAGTTGATTATTTCACCATCACTACACTTGAAAAGACACAAATGGCACGGAAACTGAACTAACCACATATGGCTAACATAAACAAAACTATACGTATATATTTTACACAGTGTATATCCTTACTTGGGATACATGCCTGTGAAGACGCAACTACACAGAAACAGACACATGTCCTTCCCTCTTACACTGCTGCTTATCTCAAATGGATTTTTTATCTCTTGACAGTGAAAATGATGATTTATGAAAAAGTGATAACAGCCACTCCATAAGTCAAACTGATAAGGATGTCAGTGTTTTTAAACATAGTACATGCACTTTTGTGCCTCTGCAAATAAATCAATCTGAAACCAAACACCTACGTACATCCAGCACAACTTGCTACTTTCTGTTTCATTTAGCTGACTTAGTAAATGCCACCCATTTTGTCTTTTATTCTACTTTTCTCACCTTTTAGCATGTGATGCAAAATGCAACACCTTTTTTAGGCAGCTAGAGTCCTTCCATCTTGCTATTATCTTTAAAAAAAAACAGCTGTAAATTGAGGAAAGCTGAATATTGCACTTTGATTTACAAACTATGGCATTTGATTTGTTTTTGTATAGGGGATGTAGCTCAGTGGTAGAGCGCATGCTTCGCATGTATGAGGTCCTGGGTTCAATCCCCAGCATCTCCATTTGGTTAAAGGGATAATTTGGGTTATCTGAAGTGGGGTTGTATGAGTTACTTATCTATAATCACAGAGTATTATATGCAGAATATGTTAATCACCACATTCCCAGTTTAGAGAAACAGCAGCGGTGCCAACTCAGAAGCTGAACAATGTACTGCCATTTGAAATCTGTCAAAGGGTTGCAGGATCTGGGAAGCAGGCAAACAAAATTGTCTGCTGCATTTCACCAAAAACAACAAAAACAAAATAACAAATTACCAGGGTGAGATGGAGTCAAGTGGATGGGTGATATCAAACTCTCGAGAACCTCTCAAATTCTCTATCCAGTCATTTTGTTTGGGTTTAAGCAGACTCTGAGAGATAAATAGAGAGAGAAAGATGCAGCTCAGGGGAGAAAGGCCCAGGTGCTCCGTCAGACCGTCAGACAGTAATAATCTATTGCTGTAGCTGCTCCAGACGGTGTTTACGTCCATGCGTGTGTCTGTGTATTTTGCATGACTGTCTGTCACAGTGGGTGTCCTCCAGCGCTGGCGATGACTTTGCAAAAAATAACACGTCTTACTCCCAAATCACATGCTTCTTTTTAGACCTCACGATTCTGTCTTGAGGATAAATATAAGCTTAGCGTGGTTCATGTTTGTGTGAACGTGTGTATATTTTGTGCTTGTGTGACACTAAATTGAGAGCGATGTCTGGAAGCTGCTTTGAAATGCAAGGCATGTTTAGAAAATGACATCAAGCAGGAACTTCCTATGGTGTGCAGAATACATGATTATGAAGCAGCTATCTTAGGTTAATCTCTGATTGTGCATGCTCCAGCCGGCCGTGTTGTTCCAGACACTTTTCTGATGAACCACAGAATTACAAGTTTCCACATGGCCACTTTGGAACTTTTTAGATGTGATGAGGATCTGTTTAGGTGGTAACTTTCTGGAAGTTTGGAGGCAGCACAGATGGAGCAATATTTGAGCTGTTGAGAATGCGAGAATACAGTTGGGCGACTATAAACATGGGTTTAATACTACAGTCATCCTCTTGTCCTCAATCAGACGATGGGCCAGACGGCATCTGCCCCCCCACTGATACTGTTATCAACACCTTGCTGTCACTGTTCCTGCTTAATATTCTTTTCTGTTTGTCTGATCCTTTCTTCATTTTTCCATTCCACATTTAATCATCTTTGTATTTCTGTCTGCATCTTTCTCACTCTGCCTCTGCTCCAACACAATACTTTTCTCCTTGAAAAAACAGGAATTATTCCCTTCACCACCCTCTCCCTTTTCACCTCTACTTCCGTCTCATGTCATTGAGTTCTGGACCACTTTAGAAAGTGACGGCAATAAAGTCAACAGCTGTCGACATTAAATCAATTACATTAACAAAACATGCTGAGGGGTCAACAGACACCAAATACAGTGTGCCAAGCCTGAAAAACAAGTTACACCCTGTCTGGGACAATCAGTAACAACCTTGTTTTGACCGATCGTTCTAGCATCCCCTTTTGGCCAGCCAGCATCATTTATTCATTCACGTTTTAATAAAGTGTATAATTTTTGCCCGCATTAGAGAGGACAGATAGGCAGACATGAAATAAAGGAGAGAGAGGGGGGACAAGAGCAGCAAAGGACCACAGGTTGGATTCAAATTCAAACTGCGAAGAACAGTGGGGCTCAAAGTCTACCAGGTGAGCTATCTGCACCCCTGCCAGCATTACTTTTAAAGTACAGATTTCATCTTCTTTTTCCAAAATCTGACCCCAATTTCATCATGGAGAATAAAAAAGAAAGACTCCTCTACACTGTTAAGTATGGAGGAGCATCCCTGAGGAATGCCAGCTGAAAAAAAGCAGGCACTTATAGAACTCACATTTTGTCTGCAATAGTTATTATGTGTCTGGCTTTTATAGCATGGTACCCTATGTGTCTACCATGTGGAAAAATGCAGTTACAACAACTAGTTTTTGCAGATAAGCAGACAGGAAATGCAGGGAGAGAGAGGGGTTTGACATGCAACAGCCCTGCTGTTCTTGAGAAATTGTAATGGATCATGTTTTGACACATTTTCACTGCAAGGGACAGCACAGTTCTACTCAACTTGCTCTTTTTTGTATTCTATTAGTAAAAGTTGTGGATAGTACCTGGTACTGTTTTGGTATCACCTTGGTCAAGGTTCCAACCGAGCTGAGCTGATTCTAGAAGGTGGACTTAAAACACTGCAGACAACTGATTGTGCAGAAAGAATCATCACTGGCGCAGCATCCTGCACAAAGAGCCAAGCTACTGTCAACAGCAATCGTATTTTTTAAATTCCTGCCTACACTGAGAAGGTACTATCTGCAGTGGAAAGCAATATCACACAAGTGAGTTGAGTCGAGCCATACATTTAGTGTATCTGAATATAAGCTGTAGCACAATTGTACTTGTTTATATAATGTGTTTGATAAAGCTTACAATCATTATATAAACAATGTTTAAGCATAATATATCAAAATTTGTCATTACAAAATAAAAGCATCTGCAAAAGAGTGTTGCACAACTTACAGATTTAATTAGTTTTATTTCAAAACAAAAAGGGAAAGCAATGCAATTAGATTGTTCTTCTCTGAATCTGAACAATGGGATAGTTTTTGTCACTGTCTCTCCCTGAGGAACCAATGCATCCAGTGTGGGGAACTTGTTGAAGCTGTTTCAGTCAACAACTTAGCTGTTTGACTGTGAGGAGACAAACCAAAACCACTGGTGCCACAATCATCCTTGTCTCTGTCTCACTCTTCTCCTCTCGCTCTGTGACCCATTTCTCTATCCTCTCCTCTGCGGCGCAACTGTACAATTAAAGAACAGGCCGGGATTCAAGGATACACTGGTTGACTTTCGACAAAAACAGGATGCTTATCAAGGCGTCGGCCCTCAGACACACACACGGTTGTGCTTTTATACTTGTGAGGACCCTCGTTGACATAAAGCATTTCCTCGCCCCTAACACGACCCATTAAAACTGCAGGTTGCAGACGTGCAACACACACAGCAGATCCCAGTTGTGCTGCCGCTCATTATGATATATGCTCAGCCACACACGCACATGACACTGACCCACACACAAACACACACACACACACACACACACACACACACACACACACACACACACACACACACACACACACAGACTGAGTGCAATGGCTGTCAGCTTTTTGAGAAATAAGACATTTGCATAATGGCCCTGTTGTAACTGATGTTTCTATCAAACACACACACACACACACACACACACACACACAAACACACACAGTTGCGTAATAACCATTGTGAGTACCGATGAGAGACAGAAAGAGAGTAAAACAATTAGTTATGGCTTTTTCACCAAGTCTTACTTTGGTACAAAATGAGAGATGGATACTCCACCCACTTCCTATGATAAACTGCACTCCATGGACTGACTGACACACACACACACACACACACACACACACACACACACACACACACACACACACACACACACACACACACACACACACACACACACACAGCCAAAATAAATAGTCTTGTGTTAAGTGAGACATATTTGCTCCAATCTCTCTCTCTCTCTAACTGAGCATTCCCACCCTGCATCTTACTCAGATGGATACTATTAAGATTCCACAACGCACCCAGATTCCAGAGAATTCCCAAAATAAACACCGCTCCTTAATTTTTCTGCGTATTAGATTTGGCATATTAGTTACACATCTCTTTTTAAAACCAAAATTACTGAGGTTTTTTAAAAAATTGAGAGAATGAACCGGACTTTTGATCATTCAGCTGTTCAGAATGCTTTGTTAGCTGTTCCTCCAGCTGATTAGAAAAGTTCTGCTACAAGCTCCTTCTGGGCGGTGGTGGAATTTAATATTACAGTGCATTTACCCAATCACTGTACTCAAAAGTTTGAAGTACATGTACTTTACTTGAATATTTTCCACTTTATACTCTCACTCCACTACATTTCAGAGGGAAATATTGTATGTTTTTACTCCACTAGTGTTATTTGATATATTTTTTACATGTTAAGATTTTTCTCTACATTTATCTGACAGTTGTAGTCATACATTTGTTTACAAACTAGACTTTTGCATACAAAAACATGAGATGAGTTTTTTTTTAAAATATGATGTTTAGTTACAAATTAAATTACCAAACAGTTTATACAAGTACAACTGAAACAATTAGTAAATTCACCAATTATCAACTACTTTCTAAAACATTTAAGTCTTTATCTATTTTTATATACTTTTTAATAATTTTGATTATATATCCTCTTTCTGTTATATGTTCTTTATTTTTTTTTACTTTTTAAAGTAATAGTATTAATTAGTTAATAGTATTTTATTTTTTTACTATTTTTCTGCATGGATACTTTTTCTTTTAATACTTCAAGTACATTTTCCTCATTATAATTACTTACTTTTACTGAAGTAGCATTTTTAATGTGGGATTTTTTCTTGTTTTCACTAGGTGGTATTGGTACTTCTATTTAAATATAAGAACTACATACTTCTTCTGCCACTGCCTCTGGGTCATGTTAATGATACTTGACGATAATAAATGACGCAGGAAATGGGAACTGTCATTTCTTAGCAGCTCTACAACAATTGAGGGCGTCTGAACTACTTTTTTTAACAGTTAACACTCAGTTGAACTTTCACTTTAGGGTGCTGTATTGTAGCAGCGCATGAACTACTTCTAAACACATTTCACAACGTCTGCAAGCATCCTAAAGTCTGAGCAGAGTTCACACAAGCTAGACAGCTAAACTTCTTATCTTTGATTTAAGCCTGCTTCAGTTTGCAGCCAGATAAACTCTGAGGGTCACTGGAGCTCTTGGATGCAGCTCTGACCTCATTCCCTTTTTCGGTTCACACAGAACTTCATCCAAAATGTTTGTGGTTTCGCTGTGAGTAATGTCACAGACTAAAATATGAGGGAACATGTGGGACGCTGGTTTTCATACAAAATGTGTGGTCCCATATTTGGGGAGATATCTTTATCACCTTTTTCAAACCAGCAAATTTCACAAGTTATACCGTCTGTATTATTAATCCAACTGGTATAACAGAAAACGAAAGACGAAAATAAGTAATCTGCTGCACCAGTGCAGTTGTATTACTTGTCACGTTTCCAATCTTTGAGTGAAACATTTTGTATATATGAGAGAACTGAAGGTGACAGAACACCTAGGAAGATACAAACTGACAATTCTAGGTACGAAAGCATCTGGCAGAGTACAAAATCTGTACTCACAGCCACTGACAAATATGAAAAAGCAATAACACCGTGTATGAAGATGTTATGGTAACAGCAATACTGTTTCCTCCACTGTGGAGAGAACCGTTTTTAATAAAACAGCTTTATGTGGAACATCAGTGGTCTAGTAGCACCACTGGTGTTGACATAATTAAGAGGGTGTGGGCCGTAGCATAAAAGAGCTCCAGAATATTATGTTTCAAACACTCAGTGCCATAAACACTTGGAGACACTGTGGAGGGACGCAGTGATCTTTTCCCAGTGGCATCAACTGCGGTAACTGCATAACAATGTCTGCAAGGCTCCATTCCAAACGTTTCTTTGTTCAGTGGCATTGTTTTTGTTATTAGACACTGGAGAGAAGAATGAGCATCACTCATATTGATCGATGAATACAATAAATACAAAAGAATGTATGAGAGGAGCTGCTGCAGGGATACTAGTGATTCCAGACTTTCTTCTTGATATTTTTTTTTATAGTCGGACTAAATGCACACATGTTTACTTAGGTTAGTTTGGGGAATTACATACACTTACATTCATTTCCTAGAGACTTATCCTAACCCTAACCATTTCTACTACATGCCTAAACCTAACTCTGACCTTACAGCCTAACCCTAACACTAACCACTGACCCAGAAAAACGCCTTTTTATGAATTCTGGGCAAAGATTTTGTCCCCAATTGAACAAGTCATACCCAACATGCTCACCACTGTTTCTTCTAGTATGTGACTGTGACTCCTTAGTTGTGTGTGTGTTTGTTTGTGTGTTGTTATTACTTTTCCTATTTTTTTTTTGTTTGTTTTTTTCAGGCAGTTTTTTTTAGTAAATTCTTGCTCATTAATTTGTCATTTGGTAAGGTTTCAAAGGGTTGACAACTTATTTTTCCTTAGATGCATACAAAAAAATAGACAAAAATCTGAAAAAATACATTTTTTTGTCAGATTTTTTTTTTCTTTTTCCAGTAATAATGTGATAAAGTAACATAAAACCGAATACCATCTGCTTTTGACATCACAAAGAGGTCTACACCCTTGTGTTCATTCTTGATCCATGATCTCTGATTTAATTTAGTTTAGCTGACAATAGAAAACAAGATTTAATGCAATTCACAAATGATATCCACATTAAATATCAGATCTATTTGACCATGACCTAGTAGCTCTGTTTTTTGAAAGGCTACCCAAAAACCAAGACTGACTCCAAGGGGAATAATTGGTGGTTTAATGGGAAGAACTGGGTCAAATCTGTAACATTCCACTTTGGATATGATGTAAAAATAACTAAGAGGGTATGATGACAACAAACATTACATAACTGACATAATTGTGTCAGGTGAGTTGAAACTCACAACATCATTAGTATCCTGTTTGCAGCATCCCAAACACTTCTGAGGAAGTAAAGTTCAGCGGCTTTCTCCACTGATACAGATAACTGTTTATCACCATGGAATGAATATTTCAGACGGTGCATAAATATTTTTACAAGACAGACTTCACTGCTTGTGTTCACCACACCCCTCTCTCTTACACTTGCTCTCATTTTCCCTCCCCTCCCTCCTCACTATGTGTTTTTCTCTCACTTTCTATTTTTCCTCCCCTTCATTTCAATCCAATCCTCTCTGCACTCTCTACTTATTCAGACCACACCACTTGAACCTTCGTGTAATTACAAAGAATGCCATATCATTATAAAATTAGTCTTTTCGGAGAGGATTGGGGAATTTTTGGATTGTCGCCAAATTCTATAAACTGTGACATGCGTCTCGGGTGTAGGCTCTAGATATGGGACAAACAGTGTAGCGTAATAAATGGGTCAGCGCTACACAACTCACAAGTGAGGATGATTAAGAACACACAGGGGAAAAGTATGTGGAAAGTGAGGGGGAGTAAAGGAAATAGATAGCAGACTTTCTTCAAGTTGTTTGGCTGTGTGTGTGTTAATGCGTTTCGGGATCCGGTGCCTAAGTTTATATCTGCGTGTCTGCACATACTGTATTTACCTACCTTCGGTCTCAGCTTGTGTGGCTTCAGGTAAGGGGCTGTCCTGGCCCCAGTCTGTAGCACTGTAGATCTGCAGCACCAGGAGCCGCTTCAGTGACACCAGGTCGGCATCTTTGAGGCTCATCTCCAACAGGCGAACAATGCCTCGCCCTGGCTGGCTAGTCACAACTGTGATCTGTTGATGTAGCAAGAGGAAATGGAAAAACGCTTCAGAGAATGTGACATAAAAAGGACCCAAAGGACATTACCACAAATAATAGGGATGGGTATTTTTGAAATAAGTTGCGATATTGGTAAAATACCCTTAGAGTCATACCAATAGCACTTCATATGATACCTTTTTTTTCTATTTCAGTCAATGTCGATCATGAGAATGGAGGGACATGTAGTATGGCCATTCTTTCAAATGTTTTAGTAGCATCTTTTGACAACTAGTCTGCAAATGTTGTCAGATACACTGAGCTCAACTTCACCACACCACAGACTGTATGGATTATAGCTGCTGCCGTAGGGGGCCAATTACACATCCCATTAAATCGAAGAATGCATGTGGCAATTGGCTGTGAGCAAAACAGAAATAGTCCTTTTTTTCTAGATCTGGGAAAGGAGCAAATGCAGGCATCTTTTACTGTAGAAATCTTATCTAATACTAATACTACTAATTAGAAATATCTAGCAGTTACAGCCTGTGACAGTAGTAGTACATTCCATTGTACATTTCATTGTGTCTTGTTCATCTCTATGGCTTTTTAACCCCAGTGTGGCCATTCAAAACAGCTTTAACACTTTTGCCTTTATGTATGGTTGTGGTTGTGTTTCGAAGCAAACCTCAGATGTTTTTGAAATTTGGTTTCGTAAACCGAGGTGAAAACTTTTAAGTCGTTCTACATCGGGAAATACATAAAATGTTGAGTTCCTTTACTCTTATCACATAGAAGAGAAGGGAAAAAAAGCACAAGTACAACAACAGAAACTGATACTCCTTCCTAAAAACCTAAATCAGTTTTCATTTTGCTTGCTGTTCCTCCCCACAACTCACTTCTGAATTGTTACAGCTGGTGTTATGAAGGATCAAGTTGTCATATCTTCAGAAGAAGAGGCCACAACATCACCACAACAAAGCATTCTTTGGTTCTGGCTGTTGTGTTTCTGTTGTACTGCAGGGATATGACATATAGTAAATTACTCTAACTAAATTAAACAAGTGATGTCAGAACCGCTCTCCTGCATGTTGTCCCACTAAAGCAAACTCCCACCCTAACTGCAAAACGGCATACCATATGTTATAATGACACAACTCAAAGCTTAATGTGTGTTTTCATGAGAAAAAAACCTCACACTGCTCTAACTACCGTCTTGCCCTATGATCTATAATTTTAATGTTCCCTGGAGCCGAGCTATCATAGTCTTACATGGAATGAGTAGAACTGGTAATGCATTGCAAATGTTCTAACTAATCTAGTATTTTTTCTTATAATGAAGATTTCTGCAGCACAAAGACAACATCTTAGAATAAGTCCTCATTATGTCTGATGATGGAAAGAGATGAAATTATTTTTGTGGCATTTACTTGCCTAATGGGGGGAAGACAGATAAGCTAATGTTAGGCTGATGTTGAGCAACCTACTGAAACACATTAAAGCAGTAAATGATTATTATTATTATAGGATTATTGATGGGTTCTGCTCTCTGCTTCCTGCCGTTCAGACTAAAGCAGAATCTGCTGCTGAAGGATCACAGAAAAAGACCCACACATATGAATGCTACAATGAAAACATGTATTGTATCTGTGGATCAGCAGCACACACAGCCACTGACACACAGGGCCATGTCTCTGCTTAGTGTCTCTCCATCGCCTAATGGTGCTATTCATATCTGCTGCTGTCGGAAACGGTGGGTCTTAGTGTAATCATCTGTCCAGAGCTTCCTAATAAAGCTGGGCGGATTTGCACAGAGCCTTGTATCCCCAGGACGTGTTGTTCAAATTTAACAAGAAAGACAGCGACTGGTTCATTTCTCAGCTGGCTCCCCATATGTCCAACAGTTAGATTTGACTAACGAAATGCTTTCAGTAATGTCAGCTAATATTCCTATTCTCTTAAACTCTAATTTGCTGACATCAAAAATGTATATTTGTTTCTCAGGGTTTGAGCCTGGAGCATGTACAGAGTATTAGCCTAAACCTGGCTTTAACTTTAATAACATAAAGAGGAACTGATAGTTCTATTCAATGTCCTGCATCCAAGTGATGGCTATTACCTTTTATTGACCCTTTTTGAATATTTCCATTCATTTAAATTCTAATGAAGCCATGCACATCAGCGAATGGAAACATAAAGTGTATGAAAGTGGGTGCAACTCAAAAAGGAAAGTGGTTGGAATACTTTGCACACTCATAGGATTTGCCACTCAAACGTGATGGCTGATCGGATATTTTAGCAGTGAGGCCCTGAAAACTACTGAAGCTTTACTGATGTATTTTTACAACTCTTCCTAGACAGATGGCTCAGCAGCAGATGAATAGAGCCCATTCGCTACATCTGAAATGTACATGAGCTGGTTTTGAGTGGATTGTCTGATACAAGATGTGAAGAGTTCTCAGCCACCAAAGTGGATTGTTAACAGAGAGTTTTTTCAGCTTTTAAAAATGCAAATGAGATTTTTAATTCAATATGTTTTTGCAGCTGCTAAATACAGTGCATTGGACCTGAAGAGACCTCATTTAACAGATATAAGTGGAGCTTTTTTCCTACATTAGCATGAAGTACAAAGCTTTAATATCAAAGGGGGCTATTTAGTCTAAGCTAGTCTGCAGCTGAAGAGACGCTCTTTTTTCTAATGGATCTGGAGACAGAAACAGGAAAATATTTAGTGGAAATTACTTCCTAGACTTCCAAGATTTGTTTTGTCCCATATGCTGCAACACACAAAAAAGAAGAGGATGTAGCTCAGTGGTAGAATGCATGCTTTGCATGTTTGAGGTTCTGGGATCAAACCCCAGCATCTCCACTTCCTGTGATCAATTTCAATATAAGGCATTTACAGTTTGATAAAATGATATTTCAAAGTAAACACACATGAAGACTACTGCTACACTAAGATCTCTCTCTGTTTGATCATTCCACACATGAAAATTAGGCTTTCCATGAGTGCTGTCTACATGGGATCAAATAAAAATGCTGGCCTTGCACTTTAATGTGAATTGGGAAAATTATGTTGTGAGAAAAGAGGCTTTTCATCACTTGTAATCCTCTCTGTGATGGCTCATTTTTAATGTCAGCCATATCATGAACCTGTATTTATGTTACACACAGCAGCACAGGAGTTTCTGTTTGCTCTGCTAACTATTAAGTATCATTCATGATCTGTAATCAAATGACGGCCAATTGAGAAGAGAAGAGAAACAGATGTTGATGTCTGTTAATGAGAACATCTAAATTATGTTCTCATAGTAAACACAGCTGAGACTCAGCAGAGTAACCAGGTTTTGTCTGTCCCACTACTCTCCAGTTTTGGCTGAAAGTCACAGTTTTGTTGTTTGCCAATTGAAAAAGGATGAGAAAGAAGATAATTAGTTATTTTCCTGTTGATGAAGGTGTTTCAGTGATAAACACTGTGACAAACAGTTTTTTGGAAATGTTTACAGACCATCAGAGGGGATGTAGCTCAGTGGTAGAGCGCATGCTTCGCATGTATGAAGTCCTGGGTTCAATCCCCAGCATCTCCATTTGTTGCAGCACCATGCAAAGTTTTGGAAGTTGTTCACAAAGAGTGATCATTGTTAAAGCACCGCAACACTGACAACTGTAAAGCCTTGTCAGACTGACATATATTGAACATTACACCTATGACACTACTCTATGAGAAATACATTGGTTAAATACATATATGAAGTTTTCAAAACTACTTGGCTTATTGTGAACATGGCAGTGTGTGTGTATAAAATGTGGGGATGTAGCTCAGTGGTAGAGCGCATGCTTCGCATGTATGATGTCCTGGGTTCAATCCCCAGCATCTCCACTCCCTGTGGTGAGCAAGTGGTATTTAATTATATTACATAAAACTTTGTGACACTGAGTCCATTGTATTGGTCAAGTGTGTGCTCATACACGAGGAACATGACTCTGGTTGACAGTGGTGCAAAGGGTGGTATAGTAATGCTTAATGTAGTAGGATGCCTCATATACAAGAGGAAGATGCATTCATAAATAGACCTTAAATCACACAGAGCAAATGTCATTTTCTGTGATTGCAGGAAGCTGTTGTATGCTCACCTCCAAAGATATATTGTTGCTGCCAGTGCTGGTATGTCTAGTGTACTGTTTAAACTGCTGCAGACTATCCAGCACTGCCTGTCGCAGCAGATCACCTCCTCTGGCAGCTCCTCTGATACAACCTTCACCTGAAATAGTCCTTAGCTCCTCCACACAGGAGCGCAGTCTAGCCAGGTTACCACGGACTTGCTGAAAGGTGACAATGTCAGGGGAAAAAGGAATAAATGCCTAATAATGTGGGTGACTGAATGCAACAACAGGAAGAGGGGTGAGAAGGGGGAAACAAAATAAAGCAATAATAGTTCTTAGAAATACTTCCCCTTCCTCTATCTTACCACAAATGGCAGTAAACATTCCTGCTGCCTGCTGATGGCGTACAGGCTGAGTAATGGTATCCTACAGGGTCCATCGAGACTACAGGCCAGGGACAGGAAGTTATCCAAAGCATCACAGAGCACCGTAGAGGTCTCTGACCACCAGGGTGGCAGTGCCTCCACAATTAGGACCCTGGCTGGTTGCCGTGGAAACCAGGAGGACCAGTAAACCAAGTTCCCAGTGTTGGAAGAACCTGCTGGCCTCTTTTTGTTGTCCATAGACATCTAAAAGCAACAAACACAACATACTGCAATGTTCAATCACAAAGAAAATTGAGAAAAGCCTCACAAAAAGCTTTTAAAGGAACATTTCATCCAAATAATAATGTACATTAAATATTCTGCATTTATTTTACTCTTTTAACCTTTAATTAATTTTACATGTAATAATGCTGCATCCCTCTCTTCTGAAAATACATGCACAAATGTCTTAAAAAAAGAAGCAAGCAATTCTATCGAATCTAGGAGATCGCGTAATTACCAAAATGACCAAAAAACATAGAAATAATAACAAGCCATTGCCCTGTAGTGATAATCAGCCCATGCAGTCAACAACATTAAAGTACATTTGCTGTGGTCATAATCATGAGCAGCAGGGACCACTGTAAATAGAACATGAATAAATAGGCTATGATGAACATGGAAACTTATGTAAGAATCTAGGTTATAAATGGTTCTGTTTTCACATAACTCAGGGGCTTTTCCTGACTTCTGAAGAGGCTAATGTGAAAAAAGTGACTACTAAAGTAGGTTTTGTGCAATAATGACTGAAAGTCAGCTATTTCATGGCTGAAAATTAGACTTTGTGAATCCATTTTGGGGCCAGAAAGTTCTGCTGGAACTATGCCACGAGGCATATGCAAAGCAGACAACATATTGTGCAATTTCTCCCTTAAGTGGTCAAGTTCCCTGCAAGTTTATTTTGTACAAAAGGTCCTCACTTTGGGGCAGATGAATGAAGATTATTAGCTTGTTTACAGCCATCCGAGCTATTAGGGACATTGCAGCTTAATGATAAACACTGGTGGTAGCGCTGTCAAAAGTCTAACACTGTGATGATGCAAGGATTGGACTATAACAGTAACAGAAACTAATGATTCCTGTGGGGAAAATGGGTCATTACAGCAGCAAAAAGCAAAACAAAATAGACAGAATGGTGCATAAACAGAGCACTGGAGATTGTTACAGCACTTTATCAATGTTAATACTTGGGCTGCACCTTGCAGCGCTATAGCTCAGTAAACTGGCATCATTTAACGTAAATCTAAATTTAGTTCTCAGCTCAATTTCAGAGAGAGAAAGTCTCGGGCACTAGCTTTTTATAGACACATCTTTACATACATATCAGACAAGAACCATAATTTTTTCCTTTTTAAAGCTTCACAAGCATCATCAGATGGAAAAGGCCCATTTGTGTGGCTGACAAAAGGCGAGATTTAGTCATCGAGGATGTGGCCAGAGGGGCCGAGGGGGAAAAACCCCTCACGCTTCATGGAGTCAATCACCCCATCTGAAACCCTGTTATTATGTGACTGTATGTCTGTGTGATGCTGTCTTTTTGAACGAAACCCTATTCTGACACACATTAGTACAATTAGTCATTTCATTTCCACACCTCAGTGGGCAAGAACAACCAGGAACACAAACTGACAGGAAACATTTGAAATGTATGTCTTTCCACTGACATACAGGTTTGTTTGGTTTTTTTTTTTTTTGATATGACACAAGTTGTGTTGAGGACCAGTTCATAGCAGCAGACGAGTATACTAACATACATACAAGACTAAAATGATAACTTGATTCAGCAATTTATCAATAGACAAAAATAAATACACAAATAAATAAATAATAGTAATAAAATGATAAAATCATAAATATTTTTATATCAATGTCAACTGAATATCTTTGAGTTGTGGACTGTTGGTTGGACAAAATATGTAATTTGAGAATATCACATTTGGCTCTGGGAAATAGGGAACAGCACCTTTTATAATTTTTTTTCACATCTAAGAATAAATGATAACCAAAAAAAGATTCATTTCAAATGAAAATAGTCATTACCTGCAGCACAATACCTTAAATCTCTAATCCAACACCTAAACATAACTAACTATTTGTGTGTATTTATTGCTTACAAGCATCTTCACCTTGGTTGGGCTGGAAAGCAAACTACTTTAATTAGCCTGTGTCCAAGGTTTGAGGTGACGTATTTCTAAGGACAGTGGCCAATTTTGTTTACATGTTCCTTTTCATATTTGAGTGAGGAATTAATTTACAGGGGGATGGAGTATTTCAACTTTCTGTCATCATGTTGCTATAAATCTGCCACTGGGCCTGCCTTACATCACATACTGTCACAGGGTTTAAACACAAAACACACAGTCATACCAGCCTGCTTATGCCCACAATCTGTGGGCAAGAATAGAACTGAGGAAGCAACAGCATCATAATAGATTTAAATTTAAAATATAGGTGGAAATAACATGTCCTGTGGATAACACCTGCAAGCTTGGTCTGCTCTTATCAGACCAAAAACCACTGACAGAGCTAATCCCTTACGATCAAAAGCAGAGCTCTGGGTGCTCTTTATCATCTGAGCTCTTAAATCCACTGTCCTGAAACCGTGTTCTGTTCTGGTCTTCACAGAGAAGGGATATTTTAGCAGTAATAATGGGCATATTATGTGAAAGGTGTGTGCTGTTTGATCTTCTGCCTTTCTAATCTTTCTCTGACTCACTTCTCTCTTTGTGAGACAAATTCTGTCCTCACCCCCCAGATCATAAGACTCTCACCCTCAAACCTATTTGATCTTGCATCATCTCTTAACATAAATAACCAAATCACATTTAGTCTAATACCTTTACGATTGGGCTGGTGTTTGTTTAGCTGAATTATATATTATAGCCTATGGATTTTTAGAATACCCTTGTCCAACAAACTAGGTTACAGTAAAGAACATGTACGAGCCATGCTGATCATAGGCTATGTATGGCCTCAAAACTAGATTTTATGAATTTGAAGTTTTATGACAGTGTGTCTAAAATTAAAGAAAACAAACAGAGCAGCAAAAAATGAAAGAGGAATGGAGATCGCGGAGAATTCTGGGGCGGCTGCGCTGACAGCATATAGCATGGATCTATGGCATATAGCTAAGGTAGCTGTCATCTGTCAATCATTTATCATCAGAAATGTTAAAAATGTCCACAAAACGCCCAATATCAATGGAAGCTCGCGACAGACGCAACGGAGCAATTCGGTATGTTAATCAAGAATTCAATTCTTTTGACAAGTGACAATAAACACATCTAACTAAAAGGTAAATATTAGCTACGACGCTGAAGTTACCTGACGATCCATTCATTTAATTCTCCTGTTAACTGCTTAATCAGAAGCTACGAATCGAAAGCTAACTTCACTTTAGCTAACGCTATATAAATGCAATTCTATTACATTACAGCAACATTATCAGACATTGAGCTGGGCTTAGCTAACTTTTGAAGTTACGTTACCTTAGCTAGGTTAAAAAGCTTCTCTGTATCAGCTGGCTGCTACTGGAGAAACTATTTAACAATAGCAAGTGTTGAATATTTTACCCACAGAAAGATCTGACGGACAAAATAATATCTAGCTAACTTAGCAGTAGCTAGCAAGCTAACAGTAGCTAACAGCGGGCTAACTAACTAAATAAACTATTTCAGGAGCGCTCGAGCTCTGTCCACTTGGTGACGCAAGGACCATAATGAAGACAAGGCTAAAGATGTCCTATTGGTAAGGATTATCGCTCAAAACCTAGTGTGTTTAAGTTTGTAAACATACCTTGAACACACTATAAAACAATTTTCAGGTTTTGTTGATTGATTTCTGCTGAATAATGCAGAATTGTTTGGTCACTTTCTCAGGTTAACTTCTGTCCAGTTGCTGAACTATCAGGCTTATTTGAAGGTAAAGTTATTTGTTATTATATATGTTTCATACACTACATTTAGAAATATTCTTTGAATAAGGGACTGTTCTCTATTTATCAGAGGAGGGAGGAGGGGGAGTTGAAAAGAGGTTTTTTGCTCTTTTAGGCATGCTGGTTATTTTGGCAAAATTTCAAATGAGACGCACAGGGTGTGTTCACAGACTGTTGGAAATTTGAAAATCCAATGATAAGTTCTGTTTTTTACAGTTTCTAGCAGTGATAAATGGTGTAACGTTGACGTTTTTTTAAAGAAAAGAAAATTTGCCTGTTTCCTTTAATAAAGGTGGTACAATAAATACAAAATACAGCCATTTAAAGTTGTATGCCTCCTCTTTAAGCAAAAACAAACAACATAAGTCCCTCCTAATTTCTTAGAAAAATTATTTGGCATGCCTCCCCCCCTCTTTGCACCACCACCCCTCTCCTCACTCATAAATAATGTTAATATATCAATATCAAAAATAACTGTTTGTTTGTCTGTTAAATGAAAACAATTATTATAATACTTTCACTGTTTTAGACATTTATAGACTGAATGAGCAATATATTTATTAAGAAGATAACTAAATAATGATTACCCAATTGTTCAAGTTCACAAAAAAATGGATTTTAAAATTTTGTAGTATACTCGCAACGTCTTGAGCAGCTGCTTTGCAAAGAGACAGACAAGCACTTAAATCAGAAACACCCACCACAAGTACACTGCTTTTCTCTTGAAGGGGAAAAAAAGTTTTTAGAACTGGGCAGTTAAATTAAAAAATTTTGCATCTCATCCTTTCCCCCTTCCATGGGTTTATTTCCTATTCATCATTTTAAATGAATAGAGAAAAAGATAAATGAGAGGCCAAGTGCAGGAGCCCAGGGACAGAATGGAATAGTGATATGGAAATTTGTTCCTGATAGTTTGGTCCGCTTGGTCCAAGTGCTTTCTGGAAGTCGGCGCGGACCTGTCTACGAATTGATGTGTGTGTTTGTGTGTGAGACCTTTCAAGTCACGGAGGTACAATCAAGATGTGGAAGGGACCGGAGATGGGGAAAGTACAATATATGATTTTTCGATGAATGTGTGTGTGTATGTGTGTGTGTGAAGTGGTTTTGTAAAGTGCTGTGGTCTGTGTAAGAGGCTTTGGGTGAATGCTGGGTTGTGAAATCACACAGTTCTCTCTCCCTCTCTCTCTCCCTCTCTCTGTCTCTTGTCATGTCACTTTTTTAAGGGTGTATGTGATTGACATGAAATGTGGTACATGCACATCTGCTTATAGGAGATAAGATGAGGTGTGTGTGTGTGTTTATGTGAGATCGAAAAACTAACTTCTGCCAACTCTCTGTACCTGGCAAAACCATTCCAGATGAATTTGTGCCCAGTGGAAGTCCTGACTTGAAAGCACCGCCTGCAAGTGTGTGTGCCACCATGATGATCAGAGCTTAATGTTACCGGTCGGGCTGCAGCTGAGGCAAGTTTCCATCCCTAAATCTGACTCTTAAGGGCACTTTTTTTTCATTTCTTCCACCCTTCCTCTCTGGTTAAACTTCTCATCTTGTCCACACACACCTGCGGCCTCTCGCAGTTTTCCTCTTTCTTTCAATCACTCTCTTCTTCCTCCTCTACATCCCACCTGCCTGTCAGTGGTTGAAGCTCTAATTTGATCTGTAACATATATGCTGTGCTTTAGATTAACACTGGAATGCATAGTCCTCACTATGAGGATCCTCCTCATGTTGAGCTTTCAGTCTCAAATATGAAGACCCTTGTGAAGGGATTGGGTGCACTGATATGATTGGAGCTTAATCGCCCTCACTCACACACACAACTTACAAACACACATAATAAAATACACACGTGCCTCCTGATTTAGTTGTGATGAACGCACATACTTCTAGGTCAATAGGAGCTTTGCGACAGTGTACTAATCCGCTATGCCTTTTTGATTTACTCAGGGGGATTGGGAGAAAGTTTGCCCAGGAGTTTTAGGACTTATTTTGCACACTAGTTGCTTTTTTTTTCCGGTCCAGTGTGCTTCCTCTACCATGTTGACTTTCACTTTTGGGCTCTGTTTTATTCACTGTGTGACTGAGGTTCAACGAATGTTAAGTCGGTTGTGTTAAGTTGTTTGCTGCCTTGAGAATTTTTTGGTCTAATTCTAAAATGGGAATGGGACCATGAAATTAGAAAATCCCTCTCTGAACATCCGAGCAATTTTAGTCGAAGAGGGTCAGATGGAATTCAGATAGCAGGCAGAGACGTTGTTTCACAACTTTTTTTTTTTTTAATGAGCTGACAATGAAGCTGCGTCCAATCTCATTATTCTTTGTGCTACGCTCTTGTACTCCGCTTGTTTTTATTTTAAACTCTAATCATTATTTAGGTAATTAGCTTATTAATCCCCATCACTAATACATGCCTATAATTATATAAAGCTTATAAAAATATATATCTTAAAGGAATAGTTCAACAATTTGTTCTTAATGTATTTTGCATGGTTTTTTTGCTAAAACACAGGACTGAGCAAATATGCAGACATATATGACAGAGCCAAGCTACCTGTTTCCCCCTGTTTTCATTATTTATGCTAAGATAAGCTAAGCAGCTGCTGGTATTAACTTGCAGTGCCTGTTTTTTTTTGTTTTTGCTTTTAATGTGCGCTTTTGTATCGACCACACTTGTTTTGTCGATGTATATTGTAGTGTATTTTTGTTGTTTTTATTTGTAATATAAACAAGGCGTCCTTGTAAAAGACAGCCACCCCTCAATGACCTTTCCTGTTTAAATAAAGGTTATAATAATAATAACAATAATAATATTTACTGTACAGATCCAAGTAGGCAGCTGGAATTGGGCCATTTTATTTGGGCCAGTTCTGGCGCGTCATTCATCCAGAGTCTCTTGTTTCCGGTTCCTCTATCATGCCAAGTTTGGGCCAGTGCCGGGACAGGTCCGTTTTGATAACGGCCCAGTGATGGGAAGGTCAACAGCTGGAATTAGGCCAGTTTATTTGGCCCAATTCTTGGGCATCATTCATCCCAAATCTCAGCCATATCAGCCAACCAGATGTGGCCTGACTTGTTTATTCCAGTGTGGAGAGTTTGGGCTGATGCTGGGCCAGAACATTTTTGATAACCCCCCAGTGATGGCAGTGTCAGCAGCTGCAGTTGGGCCAGTTTACTGGGGCATCAGTCTCAGCTGAGTCAGGCAACCAGATACACGTGGCTTATTTTCTCCAGCTTTTTGAGTTTGGGTCAATACTGGGCCAGGTCATTTTGGCTACTTCGGATACGAGGTTGCTATCAATCATTTCATCAAACTCTCGAGAAGCAAGCAAATAAGACAATTTCCTAAAATGTCAAACTATTCCTTTATCAAGAATAATATGCTCAGTCGCCTGTTACATACATTCAGAGAAAAAAAAGAACACCAGCCTGGTTTTTAAATGTTGACTATGACCATAATGTTTGTTTAAGAGTTCAGTGTAAAATTTAAAAGGCTTGTTTCAGCATGTAAGCTTGACCGTAAATGCCATGCTTTCTGTAACAGACTGGTAAACACGGATTGTGAAATTTTCTTGGTCACAGTGTTAGCACAGCACCTTCTCACGTGCCCGTCTTTACTCAACAGGGGCGACTTCCACTGAAGTGCTGCAGGTATTTGCTTGCTTGGTTCTGTAGACAGACAGGGGCAATAAAATCCCACAATGCGGGTTCAAAGATTGTTTATTTTTGTTATGTTGAAACTAGATTTTATTCCTCAAGGAGGAAAAATACAGGGGAGGGAAGTGTTTGCAATTCTGAATCATGCCACAGAGCAGGTACAGCACCTCTGATAACCGAGAATATGAAGACATCTGCCAGAAATTCACAGCACGGTGCTTTAGAGGAGCTAAATTCTACCTGACATGTAAAACACAAGTGTAAACATGCCAAAAATGGGATTAACCTAAACCACCTGGAGGCATTTATCCTCAGGAGAAAATGTGACTGAGTCAATGCTCCTTCTACCTGAACTGGAATGCCTTGTTTGAAATTCACGTATTTAAGTGCATATATTTAAGTTCATATATTTGCTACTGGCAGCGCTGGGAAGCGTCACTTTAAGAACAGTTTAATCATCGCTGTCTCCATAGCGAATCATTTTAATGAAATTACATTTTCCTCTCTTTCAAAATCTTCTGAGCTTTATACCTGGTGGCAGCTGGGAACCCTCAGGGCATCTAAAGTTTTAGTTTGAACTTCTGTGGAGATGTGCAAACTGAGAAATGAAAATGTTCAATCAAAGTAGACACCGTTTCCAGCCTGAAAAGGCTCAGAAGTACAAACAGGGAGAAGCCATGCTGTTCTTTTATCCACATGAGAACCATTTCAAAGAATACGCTTTGCTATTGTTACAGAAAATCTGTTTTGGTCGTAGTGTAATGATGAGTATTATGGGAATTGTGGCTTTAGGAAGTTTGTGTGTGTGTGCATGTTTTTAGTTTAGGAATGATAAGCATTAATACTTCAAGGGTTACTAATCTGGGTGGGAAAATGACTTTGTTGGAATGCTTTTTAGCCGTGTGTGTGTGTGTGTGTGTGTGTGTGTGTGTGTGTGTGTGCGTGTGCGTGTGTGTGTGTGTGTGTGCGTGTGTGTGTGTGTATTATGCATGCTTGCTCATGTACTATGTACAGTAAGGCTTTGTTTGTCAGAGCACAAAGCCAAACCTGTTTACTGTGGTTTTGTGTTTCCTGCTGCAATAGAGTATAATAGAGTTAGCAGTTACCTCGATGGGAGTGCTTTACAGTAAAAGGATGGGTGCAGACCCTTTATGACTTAATGGTGTAATGGGGAGCTCTGCCTTCTGTGACATGTAGGGAGTATATCTTACTTAACAAAGAGAGCATCAATATCAGATAATGCAGTCTTTATAGCCAAAAGTATGCCTTATTCTAAGTATCATAAATATCAAAAGTGGATGGGAGGTGATCTTCTGGATCTAAATCATGTTACCAGCAGGCCATGTTTGTTCATTAGAGGCCATTAGTGTCTTTCTGAGTGCTCCCAATGTTTATACATAAGCACATTTATAGGAAATTTACATAACTGAATTGTTTCAAGAATAATGACAGCATGACAAGGTTAGGTGCCGTAGTCAGGTCAGTGAACAAAATCCAGACTTTGAATGTCAGAAACTTCCCACCAGATGTTATATAAGTTGCTATAATCAATATTTTTATATTAGCAGTGAAGCAAGTGACTATGTTAAATGTGAAAGGGGCAACTTTTATGATAATCCAACTAAGAATTGTTCCCCAACATGGTATAGCTTTGCAGCGTCTTTCAGATATTTAAAAAAAAAATTGCTTTATTATTTTCGACCGGCAACAGCTGTTTTCAACAAAAAAGCTCTGCTAAGTCCACGGCATGTGATCTGCTCTAAACCAAAGAGCAGACAGACAAAGTAAGAGAATAGCTGATGAAGATCATGGCACATTTAGCAACTTAAAGCCAGATGTTTCCCCCAAAGAAGTTGTTGAAACCAAAGACAAGAGCTGAAAGGAAAGTGAATATTGGACTAAAATGCCAAAGAAAAATCTCTTAACGCAGGTTTTATTGCTGTTTTTTTTAGCCTACCAAACGGTTTTGAGTTGCTCTTTTGTTTGTTTGTTTGTTTCTTTCTTTCATACAATGTATTCTGGCTGCTGAAAGACATCTGCAAGACAAATTAATTCTGTAGCTCTCTGCCTGACTTATTCAGTGTGTAACTGATGCCATTCAAGTACTGCTAAATGTAATCATCCATTACATATCAATTGGCAATCTAATTTGTTATTGAAAGCCTGGGGACACTGCCCTCTCTAATGACATGATGGATGGAGAGTTTTAGCTGGTCTGATGCCAGGGAGCTTTTTTTTTTTGACAGAAAGAGGGCGATGTAGAGGTTGATGCCACTCCCTTATATTTGCTCAAAATATGTAACTGATATTCTGCAACAGGCAGGTTCTGTCCCAGCCTGAACCACATCACCCTCAAAAGATCTGTTTCCAGAGCTTAGCTTATTTTATCTTAACTGAGCTCAATCCATGGGGCTTTGCGTCAGCTGCGTGAGAATATGGCAGAGGAAACAGATTGTGTACCAAACAACAGAAGCTCCTGATGATCTTGTGACTGCATCCTCATCAATAAGTCAGTGTTCCTAATGTACCACATGAACAAGAGTGATGTTCTCAGGAGAAAAAAGTCCGGAGAGAGTCCTTGTAGAAATGGATGACTCATCTCGGACTGAACGTCAACATCTCAAGGGCTAATGCTGTGTGTTCGATGACGTTATTCTGGTCAGGTCGGGTCCTGCATGGTCTCATTAATCAATTGATTATATTCATATGACTTATTATATCACCATTATATATCCAGACTGGTGTTGAGGGGCCTTTTAAGCTTGGTGTATTTACTGTGTTCAGAATCACTAACAACTGGGACGATTTGAAGAACCCATGCCATTACAAGGGAAAGGTCTCAGCTTACTAGAATGCAGGACCAACGCATCTGTAGAGTAAAAGGGCCTCGTTTTAAACCTTTTGGGTCTTAAAGATTCTAGATCTCTATTGGAGCTCAAGATGTTAATGATTATTCAACTGTTTGCTGGGTCTTAAGTACAAAAACATGTTTTTAGCTCAGTGCACCAACTTTCAGGATGTGGTTAAATTGGCCCAAACAAGGCAAACCATTATGTTGTTGATAAAGACAAAAGTGGACATTGGTCTTCTTTGTGTCATCCTGCCATACTGTATGTGATGTCAGGAAGCACTTCCTGCTCATCTCTGCCGAGGGACTGTATAGAGAGCATAGCTCCGTACAGTAACAGTTACTGCACCACACGGTCTCATCGGATCTGCCGATGTGTCACATGACTCTCAGACAATCCACTCTCTATCCCACATTCAGGAAAGGACAAGCAGTAGCACAGACAATAGATTGTGCCAGCTGTGGTGATTTGACATAGTAATTAATGACTTTAAGCTGGTGCATTTGTTTTCTTCATTTTCTTTTAAAGGAACAAAAGTTACAGCTACAGTTTGTAGATCTCACCTTTGTTAGTTCATTACAGAGGATATTGTGAGGTGGTACATGTGCATGCAGTGTCATTGCTTGCCTTTCTCTCGTTCATGTGTGTATGAGGTGAAGGGTCGACGCCAGAGCTGAGCACATCATGGTAACGATGTCACCGTTCACTCACTGTCGTCCTCGAGGCTGTATAATAATCAGGTCACTATCGTGTGTCCGTTTACTTACATCTAGGCCATCGTTTTTTTTTGCTGGTGGTTAACATGTTCATGGACGTTTGGTTTTCCTGTTGATCAGAATTTAGATATTCACATATTATGCGTGTATGTTTTTGCATGACATGTAATATGTGATACAACAAAGGCAA
Organism: Plectropomus leopardus; assembly: GCF_026936395.1. Lineage (NCBI taxonomy): Eukaryota > Metazoa > Chordata > Actinopteri > Perciformes > Serranidae > Plectropomus > Plectropomus leopardus. Next base: position 8,250,137 of record NC_142198.1, on the reverse strand, counting down.
ATTATCAGTTTTTAAACCCTTTGGGCCCTGTCTTACACCTGAAACAAGGTCGCACACGAGGCAGCACAACCGTCATTAGACCGACTCAGCTGTCATTTTCACAGTCAGCGCTGATGTTGTGTAAGTAGCAAATTTACTTGTGCCCATCTAAGCGCCCATGGGCGTGTAGGTCTTGATATGAGGTGATTGCACCATGGAAAACCTGGTCTAAAATCAGAATGGCTCTGATTTTTGCGCTATTCAATTGGTGCATTATTCAGAAAGTAAGAAGCTCCCTCACAGTAATCACAATGTGCATACACTTTGCTTGATGCACACATAGAGGTGCCTGGTTTGGGTTGTGGGTTGTTTTATTTTATTTAATTTTTAAAAATATTTTTCAGGTAATTTTCAGGTACTTTTTACTAATTTCTTGCTAATTTTCGGGTCATTTCTTTTTTTGTTGCCCATAGCCTTTATTCCCATGTTTTTGATAGAAATCAGGTGCAGGTTTCAAAGGGTTAAGAGAGATGTTGTTGACATTTAGGCACGAGGAGCAGCTTCACTTAATTGATTATTGAAGAGGCTAAAAGTTTGGTTATGTTTCCTTGGTCGTGTTTATAACTCCACTTTTTAAATTTGCTGCTTAAATGTCTCATGATATTTGCTGCAGTGACATTACTCTTTTTACTGCATTACTCTGCAGAAAATCACTCACTTTTCCATTTTGCTGAGTCTTCCAGGTAAATAGCAGTGCACCAAGTGCAGGTGCACCTGGCTTTGGATGAATTCATTCTACGTCCAAAATACACCTATGATTAATTAACAGACTAAATACAACCCCTTTGCCCCTTGCGCTTCACTTTGTGCCCAGATTCTGTGCCGCTTAACCAAGAAAAAGTGGTTTGGACACATCCTAAATGCACTCATGCCATACATGTCAGACCATGTATGGTAGATGGTTTAAATAGGCCCCTGTATCTTAAATTCTGCCTTTTTACTCTAATCACCCATGTGCAGTTTAGAACAAGAGAACTGATATTTTGTACATACCTTGTAAAATGTCACTGCTCCACTCATGGGAGCAAAATGTTTTCTTTAGATCCCATTTTGCTGATAGATGTGGATTTTCGAACGCCTCCACTTCAGTTCAGATTTAACCTGATGTTAAGGTTACAGTACACTGACACAGTTAGCACAGCTTTGCAACAGGATAAAAGCGGTGCATTCATCAGAGCCATTTAAAAACAGCAGATGTTTTGAGATGAACATGAACGGCTGCTAACTTCAGAAGGAGCTCAGGTACAGCTAATTGGAGGGAGGCTGTATCCACCCATGCAAACATTGTTCCCAAATCATCATAGCCGAGACTGCGCTGAATGACAAGAGCCCTCTATTACATTTGCAGGCGGGTTGATGATTCGTGCGTAACGAAAGAAATCACTTCCAAGCAGCAGTAAAGCATATGGATCAGGTACCTGTCATGAATATGTAAAAATAAAATTAATACATAAAGGATTTTGCGCAGAGGTTTCAAAATATATAAAGCTTGTTATGAACTTTAGAAAAGAGAAAGACTGACAAGCTGCCACAGCGGAAACCACACGCAACATGCTCACACAAGATGATTTTGCTTTTTTAGCTGCGCTTTGAAAAGTGAATATAAAATTTGTGGGAGGTGATCCTTCTGTCATCAAAAGATTAGGTGAGAGCAAAAGAAACTCAAATTTAAAATGTCAAGGTGTTCCTTTAACCTGCCTCCAGGTTTATGAAGCATCCCTAAAATGACTTCTGCAGCTGAGAATTCTTCATGGTCATTTTATGTTTGGAGGCATGTTTTCCTTCCATCTTCCACCTACCTGCCTCAGTCCTTATGAGGACACAGTTATGAATACTGCTGCCACGTGTTTAAGTCAGATATCTGTTCAAAGTTAAACTAATGTTAAAAGTTTAAATTATTGTACGACTGCTGAGCTTATCACAATAAGAGTTCCTGCTAGAAGGCTGCTTTGACACGCATCGGCCGAGAGACGTTTCTCTGTGTTCATGTTAAATCCTGAAAAACAACATCAGACACAAATGATAACTCAAAGCAGAGTACTTTTATGTAGGATCTGGATCTTACTGCACATCTTGGGGGGATCTTTAAAGTCATTTACTCTAATTGAAGGTTTGTCACAAGGGTAAGCCCGGTTCAGACCAAAGATTCGTGGAGAGACGAGTTGAAACTTGCAATTACTTGCAATCTTAGATGTAAAAAGAGAACTGGATTAAGTGTTTGAGGCAGTGCCCTGTTCTTTCCCACTCCTTCAAGCCAAAAAACCTAGACTGGTAAAAAATAACCCTGTACCTCTGTTACATTGGGCCCATAGAGCAAGCACTATTAAGGCTCATAGAGACTTGTACTAGCCGAGCCAGCGACTCCTGGTTTAGCCCTTTGTTAACTTCAATGGGGATAAAATGATATGTGGCTCTTCTACACTTTTGACATGTATTTGACCAATTCTATCAAATCTTGGTAGTGAAACAATTCATTTTGCGAGCGTTGTGATGCTCAAAAACATGTCTCTGCAGATTTAAAGATGTCTCTTTCATAGTGAAAGTCAACAGGATAAAGTCGATGTCAAATATGCATTAAAATCTGGTGCTGTGTCTGAGGGTCTGCTTACAATACGCTGGTCTGCAACCTTCTGAAAACCAGCGATGCAGCTTGACGAGACAGTTTATCGTCTACATAGCAACAACTCTGTATTTCTGTTATATAGCTAACTTTGCTACAAGCTGATTGGCTGTTAAAACAGGTGACGCGCCTTTTGTTGACAAGCTGAGTTGCAGGAGACACAGAAAGTCTTTGTTCTGAACTGAGCTTTAAACACAAAATGAACACACAGTTGAATAAAAATGAGAAAACATATCATGGGTTTGTGAATACCAAAACACTTCCAGTATTTTCATCATAAGTGAATGCACATGCAAATACACAGGAATATGTCAAAATCTAGCATGGATGAAAGATTTATTTAATTATTCTGGGATTTTGTTAATCTTGGAAAAGTGACATGCTTCACTTTGCATCACTTTGTTTTACTTCACATAATTGTAGCTTTATTGTCACCACGCTGTAAACTCATTTTGCAGCAGTTGTTGAAATACCTCACAGAACAAGCAGAATAATTAAATGAACATGCTAAATTTATATGGAAACTGAAGCAGCAGAAATCTAAAACGGCAGGAGACAAGTAGACATCAATGATGCACGTTTTTTCAGGCACTTTTAGCCACCTTGTAGAGTGTGAAAGCTGCAGCTGTTGGGACTGTTTTGGATGTATTTGTAATCAGCTCCTTTCTCCCTTTTCTCCCTCTGCACCACCACCTCTTCTCCTCTCTTTTTGCTGATTCTTTTCATCTTTCTCCCATCTTTTCATATCTCACTGCTGTACATTTACATTTTAGGTATTACCCTCTTATCCACAGTGACTTACAATGAGTAAGGATGTGGGGGTAAAGTGATCTTCAGCGGGATCATTACCCATTCCTCCGTTTCCCCCTTGATCCTTCCAACCGACCCAAATTCCTCTATTTCCACCCCCGTCCTCTGCTCCTTCCCTTCACTCTTAAGTGCTCTTCTGAATCAAGGTACTCTGACAATCGAGCTGGAATGACAGTTCTTCACCCTAATCCTCAGACCTGTTGTCATGGAAATTGGGGCTCTCCAAACGGCACCATTCACATGAAACATGAATGATGAATTTGAGTTTTTTTGTGTGTGTCACTGCATGTGTGTGTGAGGGGGCCAACAGGCAGATTTCAGCAGTTAATCACTCTTTCTGTCATTTCCTCAAAAGAGGGAAAGGGAATTGAAGGAGAACGAAGAAGAAAAAGATGTGTTGAATGGAGACAGGAAGGTAGAAAATCTGCCCAGTGGTTAATTTCTCAATGCAGAGTTGCGTTGAATGCATTCGCTGACAGGGCTAGCGAGTTTGCCTAATTGCTTTGGGCTATAAACTGCTCAATCCAAAGAGAAAAACTGGGCTAGGCGCTTAGCCATCTCAAAATAGATAGAGCTGAATGCCTTAGTCTCCTTGGTACTGATGCGAATTGGCCAGTTTTTAATAACCCTGCTTGGACTGAAACACGGAGAGTGAGTGTGGAGAGATAAGGGCCGACTTCACTGATCTGGTCTTTCTAAAGTCTCCAATCTGCACTCATCACTCAGTAGTGTGCTTAATCAGACTGTTTTATTTTAGTATTTTAAGTATTTTAGTGTATTCTGTGTATTTTTTGTACCCATAATATTAGCTCATAGCAACTAAAGTATTGTTCAACATTTTTAATGCACATATTTAGGCACTCATGGGGCTTGCACCTTTAAAATACCCAGAATCTGGAACAGTGATCAGCAGATTGGCAGCTTTCTCACATAGGTGTCATAATGACAAGGTCAGCCAATATGCAAGTTAACAGAATTATGGCACTTTAGAGACGTTGGCATGATACGTATGAAATGTAAAAATGTAAAGTATCTGTGGTTTGCAGAAACATACAATTCCAATAATGCCTTCTGGCAACTGGGCTGCATACAAACAATTTGGGCAACCTTATTTAAAAATAATAATACTAATAATTATATATATATGTATATATATATAATATATGTGATTTGGAGGGAGCATCAAATTTGTCTCATTCCTAGTGGTGGAAGAAGAGAGCGACAAGCTTGTTTTTCTCACCAACTTTCAGATTACTTAAATTTAAGGTGCACTTACCCAGACAGACCATTGTAATACACCTTTCTTTTGGAATATCATGGCTAGCACATTGTAGTCAACATATAGGCTTATCTGAGTTTAAACTCTTAAATATGTAAAGCAGAATACCACAAAGACCTTTTCACAAGTATGAAACCGTTTTTATTGTGCTGTAACCATCCTCATTAAGCCAGTAACGAATACTATAGAACTTAAAGCGCAGATGATTAAATATACTTCATGCTTCTTTATGTTTATTAATATGTAAGAGTGTTCATTTGGCTCCTGATTTACAGTGGATGGATTACGTCATAATGGAGTACATTATGGCACACATTCTTCACTGTTAATCAAGCGCTGAGAGGTTCAATAGGTCTGTTGCCATAGAAACCAAACATGAATTGTGGACCAAATCACTTGATTGGACATGTAGTTGTTCTAGTCATTAATGAAGAACTAATGGGGCACTTTGTCTTAATTACAAGACGGAAATCAGTGGGTGGGTGTGCAATCATATACATAATTTCTTAATCATCACCATCAAGCTACATTAAACCTTTTGTCTTTTAAACTCAGTCCAACAATTTGACTCCCCTTTGCTCTGTGACCTACAGTAACCTTTTTCAGTTAAAACAAATAGACAAATATCACTTAGGGAAACTATGGTCTCACTGGGGACCAGCAGTCGTAAGCTGAACTAGAATTAGTATTATGCAATTTGTTGCTTTCCTTCCTTCATTTTAATGTTCGTCCTTTCCCCTCGGGCCATGCTTTCACAGTGAACTCTGTTTGTCTTGATGCGGCTCAGATACCGACACAGCCATACCCCCTTCACATGATGCTGTTCTCATGTCTGCAGCCTTTAATTTTGAGACAGATAGTTCTAACCACCTTCCGGAAAACCCTGTGTTCTTCTTCACTTCATGAAACTATGAATCCTTGCGATTGTGAGGTGACGTGATCATATGACATGTGTGTGAGGCAGAATAAGACTTTGTTTTGTCAGTTCATGCGACTTTGTGTACATGTGCAACTTGAAACACATGCAGTCTCACATGTTTGCCGTCCATCCATTGATCAGCATCTCCTCATGAATAACAGGCTGCATCCTGTTTGCAGCATGTCGGTTATTTCCTGTACAAAGTGTTGAAGTAAGTTTATTAATTTGCCGTGACCAAGTAAAACACACACAGATCCTTTTTGATTAAATTAATTTTGTATTATTTTAAAGATGTCCTAATTTGACTCACACGCTTGAGCGTCTCAACAACTACAACCTGATAATGTCGGAGGACAGTGAGCTTCTTTAAAATGTAATTTGCTGCAGATTTCCAGTAAGAAACTCTAATCTGTAATGTGATCCTCGGGATAATTTCAGTCACATTTGTTTTATCAGCTAAGTGCTAATAATATGTGAGGATTTGTGTAAAACATTGAAATTTTCCAGCAAAGTTATTTCACAGATTCAACTCCCTTTGCACAGTGCATTAAAATGCTTTTTGAACTGCAATCTTATAGTGCTTGAGCACATGAAAGTACAGGTGTAAATGCACCCACAATGCATTGAGGAAGAGTGGTGATCCAATCAGCCCGACTGCCTGAATGCATTCTGGGATGAATTGTGACACATTGAACACAAGTGTAAATGCAATTGTGTTTTTAAACAACGCACAGCAACTATGTGGGTAGAAACATGTAATTACGCACAACTTTTCTAAACCTAGCAAGCTTTAGCTGCACAGAGCAATCAGGTCTCAATGGGATCTCGATGTGGACATTCAGACCAGATGTGAATGTAATCAGGTTAAATCATATCCAGATACAATCTGAATATGAGGTACATTTTAGTGCAAGGTGTGAAAGAGGTCTTCAAGTCATAATTGCAGTATGCTCACATGAGAGATTCATCTTCTGAAGAGGTAATAGTGGAATAAATAACAGTCTTATTGGAGCCTCTAGAGAACATGTACATGTACACTTTTATTCATCTGTTCCACAAAATTTCCTCTGTCTATAATACAGCAAAAACGATTTTATCATTTTCGGTATGATCGCTAATTTGATAAATAGATAAATTGCTTACATACAGAGTATAGTAGGCCAGATAGAAATGAGTCATAAAACCAGTGAAATTATTCAGTAATGTCAAATTAATTTATAAAGCATATTTAAAACAGCCCACATTGACCACAGTGCTATACAGACAGCATAAACATAAATATACGGCAATATCTACAGTATCCCTAGTTTGCAAACATTAGCCACCACTAACCAGACCAGGCTGCAGTAGCAACACCCCAGTGTGTGTGTGTGGAACTGAGCAAATGTGTGTTTTATTGATTAAGAAAGACTTTTTATTTTCAAGAAGATGAATAATATTTGTACATTTTAAAGTGACAAACTCACTTTAAATCCTAGTCTTTGTACAAAATAAACATATTGCCATACAGTGGTTTGTGGGATATTTTGCAAATTAGTGCCCCTACTGGTTGGGTTAGGTATAGGAAGAGAATCATGGTTGGGTGTCGTCACTTTATACGCTTAACATAAAACGTAAACGTAAAGATGTAACGTATAGACTTGATGTTACGTAGATAACCTAGAATAACTCAACACTGATTTTTGGTCTCACTCTGAATTTGAGCAGCGGTCTTCCTAGTCAAAGTCCACCACCCTAATTGCCTGTGCGTGGACTTTTTTGCTCTTTATACTATGTGACCTGACTTCCTCCTTTGGTCATGTGATCGCAGCCTCCTGGCTCATGATTACAAAGGTTACATATGAATTATAGTGCCTGCTTTTCATAGATGTAAGAGCAAAATGAATGGGAACAGCCTGACAGAATAGTTTACTTAGTTATTATTCTTCATAAATGGCAAAATCTCAATATTTTTATTATTCACACCTCCAAAACACTGAAGCTTATATTAGATTAGAACACTTTTTAACCTCTTTAGTAGCACGTCAGGGCTAAAAACAAGACCAACAAAGCCAAAATAGGCTCTCTGATAACAGTGTCTTTATTTTCTGACACGATGTACTTTCAGGTTGACCTTTGGTCTGTTGTCAGTTTTGAGATTCCCCACTCTAATTGTTATGGCTGGGACTGGTATCAGGGAAGCAAGCAAAGGGAATAAACTCAACTTCACTCCACCTTTTGTTAACTTGCAAACAGGAAGAAGGTGCTGTAGGGGCCTCCTCTGGCCAAACCTGCTTCCTGTCTCGCTTAGCAACGGGGACAGTGTTACTAGGGGCTGTCAAAGGGCCAACAACCAACTGTTTGTCTTATTACACAACTCTGGACTATGCATTTGTAAAAGAGAGTCACATTGTTGGAAATTAAGTTAAAGTTTCCACCTTTTGTTGAGCAAAATCTAACTCTTATCACAGTATAGGCCTACTAAATCTGCATATATTGTATGTTGCTTGCTATTGCATGTGCAGAGCGCATGTGGGTGAGCAGGAGACCTGGTGTGCATATGTGTGTTTTAAGTGTGTCAGGTACAGGCCTTTGACAGCCCTCTCTGCTGTCTACTCCTCCCATTATCTCATCCTCTCTCCACAGGCAGCCAACAACCAATGCAATAATTAGCAATCAGTCTTGCCCCGGTGGCTACATTCACTGTCCTGGTACACGCACAGTTTCACTCACACACACACACACACACACACACACTCACTCACTTGCACACATCTGGCTGCATAATGGAGGAACACCCTAAAATGATGGTTTTTTATCTGCATGGGTCTGCATTTGTGTGTGTGTCTGCAGAATGTCCTTATCTGCTGTGAAGAGTCCTTGTAGGCTCTAGGACAATAAAACACAACAACACCCTGGACGTCGTTCTCCCTTTTGACAAAAGCACAGCAGAAACACAAGATAATGGCGCAGAGGAGAGACTCATCACACTGAAATGAGATTACATTGCTTGGAACACAGGAATAAATTCAGACCCTATAAAGTGGGGACAAGTAGTCATAAAATTGCGAATAAAACAAGGTTAAGCCAACTACAAAAACATATTAGAATAAAGCAGGATAACAGAGAAGCAGGAGCACGTACACATTGGACTAAACCTCGAAAGAGCAGAAAATGGATGAGGCACTTTAGGTAATGAGGCTTCCATGCATGTTCATTTCTGTTATAATCAGCTTTTCCTCTCATTTGGGTGCATGCAGAATAAAAAGCACAACTGCCATTAAAGTGCTACAAACAATAAAAGCCACTTTTACAGTAGATGCACAAATAAGAGCTTGGGATTTTCTTTCTCTCTTTGAGCAAGATGAGCACATAAAAGGGGAAATTTCTCCTGACAAGTGAGGTTTTCAGACTCTGACAGCAGATAGCGAGTTACTCTCGAGTCCAGAGTTTAGTGGGGAGGGAGTTCATCACTGCAGAGGGCAGAGAGAAAACACTCAAGGTTGTCACGAGAAAAAACAATTTTATACTCAGTTTAGTATTCAAGGAAATCGCTGTTTCAAATGTTTCATTTTGGATGCATGAATTGATAGAGATGCATTCAAATTAATAAAACAAATGGTTTATTTACTACTGTAAAAGGATAAAGGGTTACAATATGTAGCTTAAATAATATTTCAGTGTTGTTCTGCAGACCTTTTCTTCACTCAAAAGTCAGTGATGGGTTAACATTGCATCTGTTTTTAGCATTAAGGTTGGTTTTTTTTAGGGTTTAATCGGGTTGGCAATATTCAGTGCCAGACCCAGCACATTTGGCACCCAAGTCGCTCTTCAGGTCAAACAAAATGTGCTGTTTTTTGGTTCCAGCTGAGAACTTTTCAGGCCCTAAACCAGTTTAGTGGGAAGTTTGGTAACTGGTAAAGAACCAGTTCCATGTTGGTGAGAAAGGAGTAACACCAATGAAGACATAAAGGTGAACTGCATTTCCAGAACAGAGTACTGCTACAGACCAGCCATTAGCATTAGATCTTTAGATAATTTCCCTTTTGTTCTTTTTTTTTCTTCTTGTGAATTAAAGGACGAAGATCCGCCCCTGGCAACATCCGATGGTTGGCCAGTTGATCCACCACTTTGGTCCAGACAGAAATATCTCAACAACTATTTTAACTTCATGGACTGTGATGACATTATGTTCAGACACCTACTGTCCCCAGGGCATATATCCTCGTGACTTTTGAGATGTCTGATCTTTTTCTCAAGCTCCACTTTTATCTATGTAACAGTTTGGCTTTCTTCACAGTGAGCATTACAGCCTCTGAGACCTCCTAGCATAGCAAAAATACTCTGAAAACAAACTTGTATCGATAGCATTCCCTTTACTGGGTCTGAATAATCACTGTAGCCTCTCCTGCCGTGAAATATTCTCGCAGCAGGTCTAATCAGCTTCAGCCCTCATCAGCAGTGAAAGACTTAAAGCCTCAACTTCTGCAGCCGCCCGCTGACTGAGTTGAATAAGTCAAAAAGAAAGAGGGACAGAAAACGAGAGGGCGGGCGAGAGAGCACCTGATGAAAGAAAAGGAGAGAGAGTCAAAAGAATTAAAAAAAAAAAAAACAGACGAGGACAGGCTGCGCCCTCTGGTGCCTTTGTGCTATTGGCCAAGGGCCCGTCGGGCGCTGGCGGCAACCGATGACATCACTGTATAAAACACGGCGGGGGAGGGCGGGCCTCTGCTGCCTCTTGTCACCCTGGCAACAGGTCCACTTGTGTGTGTGTGCGTGTGTGTGTGCTTGTTAGAGTTATGCTGTGATTGCCTCACCTCTGGCTACAAGTCTGCCGCCAATTCTCTTTCATGCTCTCTTTCTCTTTCTTATCCCTTTCTTGCTGTCCATCCTTTCTTTTTTGTGTGGAGTAACATTTTATCATCTAAAAAATGTTCAGTAATATTAAAACATGAAAAAAAGGTTACTTTTCTGCAACTTCCTTTTCCCCCCACTCCACCCCCCCCCCAACTCATCTTTTCATCTATCCTTACTCCATCCTTCTCCCGTCCCAAAGTCCTTTCATCTTCTCTTCTCCTTCCCTCCTTTTCCTCATCTTCTCTCCTCCCTTCCTCTTCACTCTTTTTAGTATTCAGCGGAGTCTATCGTAAGTGGATTGGTGGTGTGCCCACTTAAAAGGAGTGGAGGAATCACACCACTAATCCCATTGTGGGAGAACAAGAGCTGAAGCAGGCCAGTGTGTGTGAGTGTGGGCAAAAGAGAGAGCGAGTTCATGAGTGAGTGACATTATTTCTGCATGGAGAGAGTGTGTTTGGAAAAGGAAGAGAGAGAGGGATATCCTATAGTCAGGTATATGATGTGGAAAGTCAGACGGAGAGAGAGATAGAGGGGTCTTTGTGTGTGTGCCCTGTTAAATCAGGCATGTAACGCCAGCTTTTATTGGAAAGCCACTCTAGACTACTGTGATAAGTGGCAGGCTTCTCTGATCTGTACATGAAAGACCGAGAGCAAGAAAGGGAGAGAGACAGAGAAAAGGTGGGGAGGAGAGAAAGCAGGAGAGAAGAAAAGAGGAAAATGTATAAATGAGGGGGGGGGGGGGTTTAGTGTGGTCCGTCCAAAGAAAATCTAATTTTTCCACTTCCTGGGGAGCTTCGTGTGCTGTTTGACTAATGATGAAGATGAAAAGGAAAGAAAGGACAGGATGACCAAGGACTTTACATTCACCTATCTCTACACTTTTACATCTGCATTGTCAGGGCTGAGCAGCTTGCTCAAGGGCATTTCTGCACAAGTTGTAAGAACTTTGCTAGAACAAAAAATATGCCCATTTCAATAAGAACCAGAAAAAGTCAAAGAGAAAGGCGATCTCTCAAAAAATGTGTCCTAAGCTAACCTGGGTAGCCAAAATGACCTGGCCCAGCATCAGCCCAAACTCGGCATGCTGGAGGACGTAGTAGGGCTACGTCCAGTTGCCTGACTTAGCTGAGATTTGGTATAAAAGACGCCTCAAAATTGAGCCAAATAAACTGTCCCAATTCTGGTTGCCAACACTGTGATCCCTTGGCCATTGTAAAAAACAACCTAGCCCAGCATCAGCCCAAATTTGACATACCAGAAGAAATAAATTGGGCCCCGTCCTGTTGCCCGGATTGACTTAGCATTGAGATGAATGACGCCTCAGAATCAAATATACTGGCCTGATTCCAGCTTGCAAAACTGCCATCAAAGGGCTGTTGTTATAAATGACCTGGCCCAGCTTTGGCCCAAACTCGACATGCCAGAAGATATAAGCCAGGCCTCGTCCAGTTGCCCCATGATCGGGCCAGATAAACTGGCCCGGTTCTCACTGCTAACACTGCAAATACTGGAACATTATCAAAAATGACCTGACTCAACATTAGCCCAAAATCAACTTACCAGAAAACATAAGCTGGGCCACATCCGATTGACTTGGGTGAGACTTGGAATGAATGAGGCCCCAGAATTCCTGCTGCCGACACAGCCATCACTGGAAAACACGTCAGTATGTTTCAAACATCTACAAGAGGTCCTTGTTGGGTTAACATAAAATTACAGTTTTGAGGAAACAAAGAAAGACAAAAATAAACAGAAAAACACTTAAGAGTGAGAACAGATCACAGGAAGTCTGATTCCCTTCTGATCTCTGTCCTTTTCTAAAGTCTTTCTGTCCTTTCCAACCTTGATTTACGTGCCTGCACCATGCCAACAGCGGCACGTCTTTCTTGTCATCTTTCGTCCCCCTTCATCTCTCCCTTTCTCTCCATCACCCACCAGGCGCCAAACACACTCCTCTTTCATTCCTGACACTCTTGTTTTCTTCTCTTCACTCCCACCACTCCTCGCCCTGTGGGAGGTAGAGAGATTTATAGAGGCTGAAGTGATATCATTGTTAACGCTTGTCCTCTGAGCTCCCCTTTGAAACACACACACACACAAGGAGAAGTGATGCACGATCAAACGCATGTAGGTGACTGAGCGAGCAATGAAGAGACACAAATGCACAAACACACTTTATGACCCACACACTTCCCTCTTAGCACTCTCCCGTCTGCTGTCAAGACGGTTTGTTCCCACGCCGTAGGGAGTGTGTCACATGACCGACCAGCTGTGTGTTTGTGCGTGTGTGTGTTGGAGGGTGTATCGGGACACTTGGGGCTTCTCCTTGGGGATTAAACTCATGTTTTAAGGTCATAGAGGGTTGCACTACCCATGGCTGGGGAATAGGAACACACACACACACACACACACACACACACACACACACGCACAATCAGTTACCTCAGGACAGAATTAGCTGGCGTCACTGTTGTCAAACAGAATGGATTAGGTTATTTCAAATGCAGTATGGTGTGTGTTCGCTATTGGCTTGCCAGCTAATCCATTAAAGTGACCACATAAGTCCCAGTAGTACAAACTGGGCAATTACTGTGTAGATAAGTGGGTGGTAGGCAACTGGCTGTTGGAGTAGTGAGAATAATTTAGTATTTAAATTACTTTGTGGTCTGTGTGTCTTTTCTAAGATATATAAAGGTTAGAAGGAATCAAAGGATCAATATACACTATATTTACAGCCCTTTGCTGCTGACTTTTACTGAAGCCTTAACTTTCTCCCAGAAAGTTTTTATTGTGCGATTCTTACTGAAAGAAGACACTGACACAAGTCTCCTACCATCAATGATTTCTTGCGACACACATGCAAATCTGAGCTTAGTAAATGCTTCTGGTAATATTCTCTACCAAAACTAGCATTTATATGCAGTTTTTTTTAAATGTGGGAAAACTGGCTAGGAGATTGACTCCTTTCTCATTACCAGTCAATAAGTATGCATTTTTTTTGGGGGGGGGGGTTTTTTGGTGTATCATGTTTGATGTTAAGAAAGTGCAGGAAAACAGGGTTAGCAAACAGAAGAAAGCAACATGGAAGCCAGTGAAAATGTGAAGATGGTTACTTCTATTTTTATGTTACTTTTGCAGACTAATTTGGAATGATATTTGAGCACTGCTTGGACTTAGACAGATTCAATTTGTGGCTGAGATGACAGAGATTCTCAGAAGTCACTGTAGTTTATGCCAGACAAGGAGTAAAAAATTCAGTCAGTTTTTTGTCACTGCTGATTGGAGCTTGAGCTGATAAATACCTGTTACCATTAAAATAATGGTAATTGAAATCCCAGGAGTTTTTTTTCTGCAGTTGCTACCTGTCCTTCTACTTTTGTTATTTATTTTTTCAGGTCAGTGTGAATTTTGATGTTTATGTAAAAATCCCCTATTTGGGAACCACTATGACGAGTGACAAAAGAGGAAAAAAGGGAGGTGCAAAGAGGAAATACTTGGATTTTTCAGAGGTTCAGAGTTCAGAAAATGCTTTCAACAACAGAAAGCGAAGAGAAAAATTGCATGAAGGCTAAAATTGACATAAGTCTCTTTGTGTGTTGCAGAAAAGGTTACAGAGCATACCGTTTTGTTTGTTTATATGTACTTTTCAAGGTCACAGTGTGGTAGAGCTTACACTACCCCATTCAACAGCTTAAGCAACACTTGCATTATTTGTGCTGCCGTTCCCTTGTTAGTCCACCATTGCCCTGCTTCCATGGCAGCAGAGCTTTATCCTCGCATGACCTTGACCGTGCTTGTTTTAGTTGGATGGTATCATTTACATCTAAATTAGCCTTAGTTACAGGTATTGACTGCCCTGACTGTGAATTAAATCAACCCCATTGATCCAGTCTGAGCAAACGGCAAATACAATTGGGTCTCTGAGAGGGATTCATGTGAAACTATTCAAAGTCCAAACAAAAGGTAATGGGCTCAGATAGATTACAATACCAGTATTAGAATAAATCCATTGTAGAAGCCATTGTCTGTGTGATTAAGTTCTGCCTGATTCCTGCAAAAAGCAATGAAACCTTTTTTGCAGAAGATCAAGTATGTGACAGACTGAACGGCAGACAATGGAGCTGATATTAAAAAATCTGACATCTACATTTCGTTTTTTTAACTTAATATTCATTTTCTTAAAGGGAACATGAATCACTGAAGTCTCTGATAGTGAACTTATATAAAAGCCGCGCCTTATCACTTAAGCTGATTATTTGAGAAGTGTTTTTGGGGTGAATCGAGGAAGAGGATTTGAGAAAGGGATATAAGGGTTTGAGAGTTGTTTTTGAACATGGGTATTAATGCCGTTTTTAATCCCATTGTTATGAGACGGCGTGGCTTTAAGGCGTCAATGTCTCTCAGCTGACTGGTTTTGGGGTGTCACTGTGTTTTGGTGATACTGTCCCCGTCTAGACAAGATGACATTTGTCACAAACTGCTTGTTTGTGTCACATGCACTAATACCTTGAAGCCAATTGTATGTGTTTGATGTTGTTTGTAGTTTGAGCCATGACACACTGTAGATTGTACATTCTTAACAGTATTAGGTGGTGTTTTATATTGTAAACAGATTAAATCTGGGAATAGTGCAGGCTGAGACCAAAGGCAAATGGTCATAGCTTACCTTGTTTATTTTATTGTTTAGGTTATCACAAGTTAAAGCAACATCACGCAAGGATTGGTATTTTTACGATTTAGCGCCCTTATATTTACAGCGTGGTGAAGCACTGTCGTGAGAGATCAAAATTGCTCATAATGTCCTGATGTAAGCTGTAGTGATCTGTCTCGTGGCTAACAGGAAAACAAACTTCATATTGAGAGCACAGTGAACATCCCTGCTAATGTTCTGCAAAATTGTGACACAAGCTTTAACCTTATCAGTGTCATCCCTGTCTTCTGCAGTCTCACGGAAAGTTGTACATGTGCATTTCTTGACAAGCTGAAGGATTTACAAGCGGCAATTACAACGTCAGGAGCCAAACACCGACTGACAAGTCAACTGACAGCAACATTACAGGATTATACACAAATATAGCTCAGCATAGGTTCATTAACTGTGACCTCTGAGATGAACAAGATAACAAAAATAATGACGTAAAGTTTTAGTTTTGCTGAATTGCTGATAGTGTTTTCAGCCCATATACATAGCTTGCTAAGCTATAGAATGTGACTTTAGGCATTTGGAAAAATTACAAATGTGCGTGAGACAGGGATGACACCCATAATGTTACAGCTTATGGTGCAATCTTTAAAATAGACATGCATGCAGAATATATATTTGCTAAGGTGCTGCACAGTATAAATGTGCATGCATGACTACACGATCTTAAAGGAACTACAGGAAAACTGCTCAGACGTAGTTACATCGGTAGTTCCATTAGTCAAAATATGTGCACTCCCTTTCCTCGCTCACAATTTTTTCCATGTGCAAAAATTCTTGATATTTTATTTTGATTGGTATACTTCCACTTCCAAGTCCCCTGGGTTAATAATTACATTACATTGGCTCCCCATCTGCTCCATCACAAGGATTTTAAACTAAAAACTCCATCCCGATAGCTTTGCCCCTGCAGTGGAAGTCCCTCATCTCCAAAACTGAGCTAGCTTCTTCTCTCTATTTTGTCTTTATTTCATACTGGCAGCACACATAGGATTAGAAGCAAACATCAACACCAGCCACGTATGAAGAGGAAGATTAAGAATTGAGAAAACAAAACAAAATACAGTGCCAAACAGCCAAGCTTGCCAGTGCAAAAAAGTGTTACACCGTGGTGATCCGGCCTGCTTACCAAAGTTACATTGTGCAACAACAGGCACTTGGAGCATAGAGTGGGACTGAAAGACACACCACCTTTCTTATTACAAGTCTATGTGCCAACATAAATTGTTGGTTAAAAAAGAACAGAAAAAACCCATAATGTTGCTTTAACAAAATGTTATGTGTTAAATCCTGACAGCACACTGTTAGCATCACAAAGCCAATAATCTTCCCTTAACTTGGTCTTTCCTTTTTTTTTTTTGCTTCACTTATTATGGTCTGGAAAGGCTGAGTTTGTAGAATTTTGTATTTTAAGGCCCTCTTCACAAACACACCAATCCAACAAGGCAATCCAATTTTGTGGCACTGAGTCACATCATCATCCCCACACACTCCATGTTCTGCTGCTTCATCCTGCTTCCAGCTGGTGGGGTCAGTAGAAAGTTCACTGGATGTTTTCAGACCGTATTCATTTTTCGAGGTAAAACTGAAGGTGAACGCACTTGTAATGTTGCCATTAACCCCTTAATGTACATTGTGAATGTACACCACTACAAACATTAAATCAAAACAGTAATAAATGTAGTTTTCCTTTAATGTTTTGCAGCTAAACTTAGCTTTTTAGATGCATTCCTGCTTTGTTAAGTTAGTGTGATGCCCACTGGCATGTGGACTTCTGAGTTGAAACCCCTTTCCATTACAGTTATATTAGACAGTGACCTAACTGCGTTATTTTAGTGCACTCCGGAAGAGCATAAATGCAGTCTGCAAAATCTGCACAGAGCTTTAGTTTCCTTTATACTGTATGTCTACATATTAATTTAAATGTTCATATACTGTAAAGTGATCTCACCCAGAGCTTGCATTATAATTGAGCAGATTTGTGTGTGTGTGTGTGTGTGTCTGTGGGCCTGTGTGTTAAAGTGGTCCATGCCTCAGTAAGCTAAATGATGGTACAGAGCCATTTTCCCTCTGTTTGCAATTAATTAATATCTTGGCGAAACACAGAAATCTTCCAGCCTAACATCTGACACAAAACCTCAGGGCAAACATTCTGAATATTAGCAGAAATAAGCAACATTACCTTCTTTTATAAAAATACATGAGCACTGATGATGCCTTTAAAAACCTTAAAATACAGTGATACAATGTGACAAAGGGGAAACACAATATAAACTGGCTCACATGGCCCTCGTACTTTGACCTACTCCTTATTGGTGAACTCAACCCCGTAGCAAGTTCTAACCTTTAAGTGGTCAGACTACAAAGACTCTGTGGACAGCCTGAGGCGAGTAGAGGACTGTTTCCAAGAAAGAGCAGACTGGATTGTGCTTTGAAAACAAACATTTCTTGGAAGGTGGTCTTCTTGTCAGACCTTTTGCTTTTGTGTAAACCAACACAATCTTGGAATATCCCTTAATCTTTTAACCAGTGTTTCCCACAAATGCTCGATCTCTGACATTTGCTGCTGCTTGTAGAGTTTATTCAGAGCAAATAGAAGCATTATTAGTCATTTAAAACACTTTCTCCTGAGCAGGAGAAATAACCCAATGACTTTATCCTTATATATCTGTGCCAAAATCAGCAGATGCATGAGATACAATAGTCACATCTGGATGGTGTCCCTCTTTGTCATTGGTCTGACAGTTTGGGCAGCCGTCACTGTTGACAAGCCGCCGCCCTGAACCCACCATGACAGGGACGATGGTTGATTGCAGATTGAAGTGGCGTTTACAGCGCTGCAGTTGGACAGACACTCATTCAATCATGCTGGTATATAATAAGTCGCAAGTGTCTTCAGGCACACAACAAAATGAGGCAACAGGTTGTCAGTGTGAACACAAAATTGGAGTTAGAAAGAAGGAGAGAGAACGTGTGTATTTTCACAAAGAAGTGCGCGCTTTAGATTCCTTTTTCCAGGTTTGTCATGGTCAGATTCACTTTATCCACAGCTTGTCTTTGCTTCAATTACTCCTGTGCATGAGTGTGTGAGTGCGGAACAACCCATTGTTGATATCGACTGTGTCGCCTTTTGCACTGTATTGACTATTCAGAAAGCCTGTTCATTTCCCAATAGGTCATGTGCTAAAACATTTCTGTCCCGACTCCTTTGTATCAGATTGACAGCACAGCAGCTGTTGCTTTATTCTTTGTTTTTTCAAATTGTTATTTTAGTATTTCTGTGGTTTGAGTGGCTGATATTGATTGAATACAACTGTACACACGCTGTCAATACTTTCACCTACTTTACCCTCCATTAGTTGGGATAGCTGTATCAGATGTGTATTGATTTTGGCAGTGTATGGACAGTGCTTGTACTCTGTGTGATCAGATGGCTTTTCAGCTTCATAATATGGTCTTACATGTTTATACTCATAAAGGACACTCTTAGCAGAATGTGGAGGCAGCTCTCTCAGAAATTAAACTGAAAATGATTGTGGACCTCCCAGAAATTGCTATGACAGACCAGTGGTACTGAATAGGAAATAGACACAAGGCTGCGTCTCATCTTCAGTCTCACCACGTTGAGTGCTTTGAAATGTGCACCTTGATAAATGTAAGCAGGAGCTGGTTAGATTAGGAGTTTTGCAAAAATTGACCTCCTCTGTCTGTCTGTACACACAGTAAAATGCATGCACATACACACACTCTTGAATGTACATTTCCTCCTCCCCTCCCCACGTCTAAATGTCAGAAAGCATTGATTGTGAGATTGTGAGCAGGAGCCCACAGGCAATTTCAGGTTTTGTTTGGGTCTCAACAAAGATTTGAAGAAAACCTGACAGTGTATTTAAAGGTCAAAACTGAGGAATAAAGGGCCGTTGCATGTGTATGAGTGTGTGTATGTGTGTGTGGGGGCAAAGGAGGATGGAGAAATTTGCAAAGTAAGAGAAAGTAGGTTAGAACTACGTTGTAGAACAGTGTAGAAAAATTACACATTGGGAACCTTCAGAGTGTGGAAAAAAGCAGTATAAACATAATGTCTTTAACCAAAGCTGTGATTTATTATGATAAATACTTCCTTAAAAAACTGTTCAGGGGAAGGCATATATATAAGAAATATATTTATTAATCTGCTTTGCATTGTTGTAATCTTATTGATTTACAAATCAAAGGCCTAGTATGTAGGATTATGGGGGAATTTGGCAGGAAAGGAATATAAATATATTTTCTTTGGTGTAAAATTACCTGCTATAAGAATATTTGTGTTTTCATTACCTTAAAATGAGCTGTTTGAATCTACATAGGGAACGGGTCCTCGTGCAGCTAAAGTTTGGTGATCATCATGTGATTACAATAATATTTGTACGTGTGTGCATGGCTGTATATTGAGTGCTGAGGGGCTTACTTATTAGAGTTAGGAAATATGGAAAATGCCTTCTCTCTCTTGCAAAAGACACTATATGGAAATGGAAAGTTGCTCATGGGTATTTCTTTGAGTGGGATTGTCTTTGAGGCTTCAGTCTGCTGTTGCACATGTCTCAAAAAGCATGTAAAGTTGCATCATAGAAGTAAAATCATATTTTCCTCTTTCTGTTTGCTGAAGGTCATAGAACTGACAGGGCTAATCAGTATTTGGCTGGAGCACACAATGTTTGTTTTCTTGCTATTTAGCCAGAATGAATATGTTCAGCCACAAATACAGTTGGACAGTTAAGGTGAAGCTACTTAATCTCAGGGACAATGCACTCTGCGGCAGTGTCAGGCTATTAAATACAGAAAACATCTCTCTCGTGTTGTCCATGTTCTGGTCAGGACTTGAACCGTACCATTAATAAAAGCACAAGGATCTCTCACACAGAAACACACACACACCAGTCTGCAAGAGGAGCTGCTTGGTGTTGAATTTAATCTCAGTCCCAATCCACGGGCAATAATCCTGCAGATTATAGACCCCTCACTCTAGTACACACACACACACTGCATATTAACAGCATCTTTATCATATGTGACAATCCCCTCTGAGGGATACTGCCCCCTCAGCGTTTGCCCACATGACACCAGCTGAGACGTCATGACAACATATCAACACACACACATCCTCATAATGCACAATAATGTACATACTCACATAATTTATGTATGCTTACACTGATGCATGCATGCCCACACACACATTAATATGCAGTAGTTGACCCAGCAGCGATCTTGCTTAAATTATTGTTGATTTTCCACAGATTGAAGCATTAGTGCAGCTACACGCACTCATACACAAACGCACACAATTTAGTAAGGTGATTAAGTACTGTGTATTAATCGCTGTCAGTGTCAGTCATAATACAAACAACTGAAATATGCTGACTTTCACCACATGCCAGGGGAAAGATGTTCGGATTAAACAGATACACATGTCTGCATGTGTTGTGTAATCACATGTAATCTGTAATTATATAGATTCTGTACATGGGACACATACTATAATCCCTCTGACCTGGTAAAGAGAGAGATAGACCCCACAATAAATGTAGAGTAAGGATCCCAGACTCAAAGGAGCAGGATTAATAACAGTTTAATGAAATGCATTGTACATAATGTAACTCAGACAGGAGATGGGGTAAAGGTTTTTGACAAATTTAGGCCTCTGTGTTCTGCTGAATAAGCAAATGTTTTCCCCTTGTTACTTTGTTTTGAACTTGGCAAATACAAATGCTTTACATTCTTTTCCATGCAAGGCTTCTGCAGTTCCTACGAGGGCACTGCTCCATCCCTGCTACCTAATAACTCCTTAGTCCACAGGAAGTTCAAATTAATCTCTACATATTTGTGAAATATTTGGTTCTAGAAAGTTAGAGAGGTGGAAAGTACTGGCAGGGCTAGTTGCTGTAGCTTGTGAGATAACCATGAGCTCAGTAGAAGGACAGCCCATTGTTCCAATTGCTCATAATTCCAAAGCCCCAATAGTCCCAAAAATCTCCCACTGGACCAAAAGCCCATTTGTCCAGCAGCCTGTTATCCTGAAAACAGACCTGCAATGCCCCAAAGAGCCATTTCTCTAAATGCACCCTCCCAAGAAGAAGCACATGGCTATAATTAAGCAAAATAATGCCACTGGATCTTCGGGCATGACCCAGCTTATTCTGCTATCTTAGAATTCACAAATCTGCATGTGTGTGAGTCCCATTAGAGATCAGCTGTTTAGTGCATTGCATGATTGTTTTTGAGATACTGGGTAGTCGGTCAAATGGCGTTTTGGTCCAATGGGACATTTTCTAACTATTTGGGTTTTGGAAAACTCGTTAACGTATTCGCTTAGCTTGGTTGTTAATGTGACAGTAATTTTGTACTGTTATTTCTAAAGAAGTATTACATACCATTGACACCTGTGTCATAACAGTCGGTAAAACATTCCCATTTTGATGGACAATACATTAAGAAAATGGTGCAGTACAGTCCATGAGCTATGATAGCTTCCTCCATTTCTGACTCCACGTCCCCTTATAGGTCAACACTGTCAAAACTGATTGCTATTTAGCAATGGTTCAAATCCGTGGGTCAAATTTAATCAAAGTTGAACTCAAGTAAATCCCATAATAAACAGACTAAGCTGTCTCCATTATATAGAACAAAAAAATATAGACATGACAAATGGTTCACAGTTCTGACTGATGGAGACAGACAGAAAGACACATCTATTCATTATAAATGGTATTGAGTCCAACAGAAACATTAATTATTCAATGAAGATAGCAACGACTTCATACTACCCTTACATGAACCAGTAAAACCATAGCAACCACTCCTGACATCCCTGCTCCGGCCTATCAGAACATTTCCAATGCTTGCTCACTCTTGTCAACTCTATTCAGTAATTTGACGTAAACCCAGTAAAATATTAAATGAAGCATGAAAATACAAATATTTCTGGATAACAGGATGAACCACGATATAGTTTCATTTTGAGGTGTGTTATATTCTGGTGGCCTCTGAGCATGTGGGTATGTATATGCATGAGAGGGAGTAGCGATTATCATAATGGAGAAGTGCCAGGAGAGAAAGAGAGAGTGTGTGAGATGGAGTGATGCCAATGAGTCTGGATGGTTCAGCATTAGCTTCAGATCAGAGCATCGTGTCGTGATCCCTCTACAGTTCTGTGTGAGTGCCTGTATGTGTATTTGGCACGGTTAATCGCTATGATAATGATAGCTCCTCTATCCCATCCTGTCTCTCCGTCCTGCCTTGGTTCATCATTCCTTTATCAGCTCTCCGCCTAGCCAATCAGTCTTTTTATAAGCAGGTCACCGACCATGCACACAGACTGGTACCAACTTCTCAAACCAGTCAGTGGACGCTCGCTCATCTTGTTAAACCAAAGAAATGTCAGCTAATGTGTCCTCGTTTGTCATCCAGAGAAAAAGTTTGCTGTAGCCGACGCCATCTCATTTTAACACAATATCCACATCCAGCCCCCTTTGAAAAAAATGATAAAGTTTGCAATGTTGCTTGCTTGCATATTGCACTTACAGTGCAGTATTGCATGTTTTTACAGTGTGGTGAAATGGAGATGATTTCCAAGATTGCATCCTATCAAGCATAAATCTCGCATTTGATCTTCAAATTTGATCCAATACCAGTCCCAGTTTTGGTACCTGGAATTCAGTGCTGGTATCCAATGGTAGCTTTTTTTGGTTCTTTACTTTCTCTGTAATAACAAAAAAAAATATTTTTGAACAATCTGCTGGGGTGATGTAGTAGAGTAAAAAGCAGTTCCTCTGCTCTACAGTTTTCTTATCACACATAGAGACCTGTGTCTGATCTGTCTCTTTGTCTACGTGTGTGAGTGTTTGTGTGTGTGTGTGTGTGTGTGTGTGTGTGTGTGTGTGTGTGTGTGTGTCTGCTCTTCTAGCAGTGACACTAGGCTAGTACTGAAATAATACAGAAAAGGAAATAGACCTGATGCCAAAATATTGCGGCACATAGCTTTAGTTTTGGCTTGCTATAAAGCTGAAGGAGCAGCCGTGGAGCACCATGGCCGGCTTACTGGCTTTGGGGTTCTTCTGCCTCCTGTCTTGAGTTGAACTTGATGGCTCCACAGAGCTCTGTTGCTGGCCTCTGGGCTTTGAAGTGCTTTGCAGCACTTCTGGCTCTTGATAACGCCTGCCTTTCTCAACTAAATACACTCCAGAGTACTGACGTTTGGCACCAATGGATTTACATGAATCAGTACTTGGTAGTCCCCATGTAAGTTGGTTGAACCCTTAAAAGTGCCTATTTCTGCACCCAATGCCAGTGACCAGATGAGGCCACTGAAAAACTTAGGTTGGCCCACCAAAAACAAGAACCAGAACTGCATTTTAGGAATTCTATTTTGCTTTACAGGTATACAGGCTAGTAGAAAGCTATGTCAATGAGAGTTAAGGAATCACATACTGATATGGATTTCTTATTTTACCTAACTGATATTACTAATTATCTGGTCTGCACGGACTAATGCCGGTACATTTATTATTATTATTGAGTTCCACAACAATCCCGTTGTAATGTGTTGTGTTCTATACATGTGTTAGGCAGTTCAATGTTTTTCAAATAGGCTGTTTGTTCTTTTCCTTGAAAAGACAAATATACAGCTTTAATTTGAAGGTGTACATCATTACAAAACATGAGAACAAGTCTACTCAAGTTTAAAAGCACAATACAGAGGCCTTTAGTGGCCCAGCCCACCCTTGGTGACAACAAGATGTCTCAATATTGCTTGAAATTGTAGTTTGTTTGACTTTGCTCCACTCCATTCCTAAAACCCTGGCAAAACAAGTACTTTGACATGGCTACACATCAGTGTGGACTTAAAATGACGCTAGATTCAGGCAGATATATCAGCCTTTGGTGATTGGTTAATAAAAATTATATTGCCGTCCCCCAAAGAAATCAGTCAGAGAGGACGCAATGTCAGACTAATGATTGAAATGGAGTTCGACGAGTTGACAGTTCTGTTTGATATCATACAGCGAAAGTTTAAGTGTCAATAAATTGGTGGCTAATTGGCTGAACGCCACCATCACTGGTAAACCTACTTTTAAATAAGTCTAACTGGTTGCCTTCTCTGTATTAACATCTTTATAGCTAAAATCTTTGTAGTTAATCTCTGAGCTTACACTCAACTAACTTTCAAAAAGATTGTCTCAGAATGCAGTAGTTCGTCAATTTTTCCCATTACAGTAGTCAGTACAGCAAATTACTTACCAGTCGTCAGGCTTTTGTCAGTCTGTCTGCCCCATGTGTTATAAAACATGTCTATGAGTTTTGAAAGTACTTCTTTTGAATATGTGTGACTGGGCGCCATCTTGGCTCCATTGAGCAGCGGTGGACTGGAGCCAAGATGGCAGATAGCTGCATGTCTGCAGGGTTTGGATTCCTACAGGGCCTCTGATACAGCAAACACAGACAACCGGGTGGAGGAAGATGCTGCCCGCATAAGGATGCTGATATTTATTGTCTCTCTCCTTGTTTCACTCTCTCAATCCTTTCCAGTAACCTTTGATTCTCTCCTCCCTGATTCAACATTTTTTTTAGTTTTCCCAACCCATTCCATGTGGTTCTCTTTTGGTTTTTTCCCTTTTGTGTTTTCTGCTTCAATTTTATCATAGATAAGGTGTTCTAGTGCAAAAGAAAACAATATAACACAGGCTGATAATACAGGACCTGAATTTAATGCCCTTCTGTTTTGCTTCTTCCCATTTTAGATGATATATTTTCTCACATCCATTAAAAATGATGTGATTATTGTGTAAATAATCAGATTTAAAGTACTATTCCACATAAGAGAGAAGGATTTTTTCGCTGGCTTGTTTCTCTCTAAGTTTTCCATCCTCATTGCTGCCCATTTTTTATTTGAGCTCTTTTGCTGACGCTCTGATCCGGAGCATTTTGCAGTTACTGCAGCACAGTAAGCTTTAAATTCTTGTACTACTGTCAGTTGCTGATACGAAACACACAAGATGAAGTTCCAGGACAGAAGATTAGATTAAAACTTTGCTGTGCATCTTAGAAAAATTCAATTATCTTCTGCTAAACAAATAGATGAAGAAATGCTGAGCACTGAAACAGGAATTACATGCATAAATATGATTTAGAGATGGTATTAGAGTCGTTTCAGAACTGGGAAAAATTGCTGTTGTGCACCATCAGTATTTATTTCTGTATCCTTTTGTCCTCTCTTTCCTTTTTTTCCTTTATTTCCTCCTCTCTTTTTCCTAATGATATTCTTTCATATATTCTCTTAATATTTCTACCTCTTATCGTCCTTTGTGCTTTCTCTCTCTTTATCCCCTGGTTCTGACTCCATCTCATCCCTCCCAACCTCACAGTCTCTCATCTCTGTATCCAATTCTGATGTTCCATCTCGATTTCTCTCCTGGAGCAACAGTATGTATACACCCGGTTGCTGTGGCAACCAGAGGAGGCCACATGAGCGGGTGGATGAACAAAAGACCCAGAGACCCTCATCCAGAGAAAGAGAGAGAGAGAGGGATAGATGGAGAAAATCAGATTTCATTTTTAGGTGAGGGGTTTGGTATGTGTGGAAAATGAGGAGGTGGAGGAGGAGAAAGGGGGGAGGTGGATAGTGTAGGTGAGGTGAGTTCATAAATGAAAGAGAGAGAGAGAAGGAGAGAGAGAGGGGGAAGGGAGATGTGGTTAACAAAGCTAAAAAAAAAAGGGAAGAGGTTTCTGTGAAAAAAAAAAAGAAAAGCCTAAAAAATGCAACAGTGCATTATGTAAAGCTGCAGCTGTCACACCACCGTGGCCAGCGGTGGTGTCTCACAATTAGAGATCATTTTAAAAACACTTCAAGGTGCCGCAGATTGGCTGTCATTTGATTCTTGTTAAGACCACTTTAAGGTGATTTTATTGTATTGTGAGAAAGAATAAGAGGTGATTTTGAAGGCAATTTGTGTAGAAAAAAAAATCTATTTTCTAAGGATGTCTTTAAGGTATTTCAGTGCGTGTAATTTACAGTAATGACTTCCTCTCACTCATTTGTAGAGCATGTCATATACCAGCAATGTGTAGGGTGTGTAATGTAGGCCACAGACAGGGAACAATACTGACAGGAGTCTGTGAGAGCTGAGCACACAATGCCACAAAGCCATTCGCTTGTTTATCACCGGGAGAGTCTGGTAGGGTACTGGTAGCCAACCTGGGGATTTTTCAACCTCCAGTAAGTTATTAGATAAATCAGAATGGGGATTCATGAGTAGGAAAATAAAGAGGAAGAAATAAACGACGCAGTTTCACTGCCACTGTCAAATATTGACACCTGGTCAGTGGCATCATTTAACAGCAGTATGAAACAGACCGGGCATTTTTGGGTGATTTTAGCAACTACCATAGTATGAAGAGTGAGGACGTCTGTATGGGGTGTTGGGAGGTGTCAAACAAACTCTGAACTTCAAACCAGGAGACAACTGTTTGTGTGAAACCAAAAGTCAGCAAGTTATTTTAATAACACCGTAGTGTACCAGGATGTATATCATACTACACTGGTACATTTTTAGTATTTTTTTTTCTTTTTCAAATTTGTGTTTTTCATGTATACAAGTTCAGCTCAGTTGGCTCTGTGGAACAGTGGATAGCGTAGTACACCTCTAAGGCATGTTGCAATGATTCAAAGGTTGTGTGTTCAAGATTCACCAGAGTTGTACCTGTTAAATTTATCTGTCAGATGGGTCAGTCTGAATCAGTTAAGGTTAGCGCTTACGGTTCATGTTTGTCCTGTTGATAATATAAGCAATACAAAGGCACTGGATTCATCATAAAATGCAAATAGACTATATGATATATAATTATCCTATATAGGCCACCTCATATCTTCCTCTAATTACTGCTGCTGTGAAGAAAACAACTAAATGTCTCTTGTAGCTCCTTTAATCAGCATCCTTAGCTGCATTGCTTTGCTCTTAATTATGTTGCTCTCGTTCGCTCTGAACGAGGTGCAGACATTCATTCAGTCTCAAGTATTAAGCTGTAACCTAGTGATAATTACAGGGGGAAAATTACACTTGAGGAAATGTCGAGTTGATTTCCACTTCAAGCCCTACTCCCATTATCTTTGCTCTTTTTCATCATCATCTTTTTTCATTATTTTTTATTTTATGGATTCTTTCCTTAAAAAAGGCACAGCCACAACTTTGTTAGAGGGCTGAAAAAAATCAAGCGGTTTTCAGTTTCACCTCCTGCGTTTACATTTTTTTAGACATGTGTTCCCTCTCTCAATCGTCTATGAAATGATGACCTCAAACACTCCCTTCAAGTCCATTAACCTCTGAAGTCTATTATTTAACGGTTGAGTTTGTGGTGCTCCTATTTGACTAAGTAAACGTATGGAGCGCTGATCCTCCGCAGGATATACAGATAGGCCCTTCAGGGCACTGGTGGGAAACCATATTCAATTATCCTGCCTATTAAAACTTGTCAGGAGTGTGTATGTGTGTGTGTGTGTTAGCTGAAACAGGACAGCCTTATGCAAATATAATTACGCCAATTAAAGCACAGAGGGGGCTCAGAGGGGGTTTTGGGTGGAAAGACTGGCAGCAGTTGTGTGCAAGTGCTGGTGTGTGTGCCAGTGGGTGTTGTGGTAATAGAACTGGTTCTCCAGTGAGTGTGTGCGTGTATATATGTCAATGTGCACATGTGTGGGTGTTCTGGGAACACTGTTCTTCGCACCCTTTCCTCCATCCCCCCATCAGCACCACCTTCACCCCCATCCCCCCCTGCTTCCCCGTCTGTCTGTCTTCAGGGAGTAAAAGGAGCTCAAAGGAGAAGCTCGAGAGAGATGGTGGAAGTGATGAGAACATGGAGAAAAATGGAAGCAGGAATACAGGGGATAGATTAGATGAAAAAGAGAGGGAATGGGTGAGCCCAGGAGCAGATCTGTGGCCACTCACATAATTGGAAACATAAAAAAATGAGCATTTTCTAATAGTAACGACAGTGTATGACCAGTATTATGTATGAAAGGTCTCATGTTATGTATCAAAACACTAGGGTTACTGTTTTTCTCTTCTTAATGCGTTTAAGTACAGTTATCCTTGACCTTTTTCACTTAATTCGTTAAGTCTGTGCTGCAGGTACAGACAGAGGATTTGGAGCTGAAATAAGTTTTTGGACAAATACGTTTTAGGTGAGTGTATTTTTGTGCCAAGACTGATATTAACATGCCGAATTTTGACTTCTGTCTGATGATATGCCTTTACTCGGTGTAAGGTGCCCTTCTGCCACTTTATTTATTTATTTTTAAAGATTTTTTGGGGCATTTTGACCTTGGATAGAACAGAGAGTAAGTGTGAAAGGAGGAGAGAGAGGGAACGACATGCAGCAAAGTGCCGAGGCTGGAGTCGCATTCCGCGACCACTGCGGCGAGGACTCAGCCTCTGTACATGGGGCGCCTGTTCTATCCACTGAGCCACTGACGCCCCCACTTTATTTTTAAAGAGGAGTCTCGGGCTGAGAAGAAAGAGACCTAACCCCATGTCCAAACTGGACAGGATCCAAGTTTTGCTCAGGTCTAATTGGGCCAAACAGGGTCTCTTTTTACTACCACAGGTCTCCGGTCTGTGTGTCATTACCAGCGGTGATAAAAGCCAACCGTTGGGTCACTTCACTTTGCTTGTGTCTTGGCCAAAAATTCGCACTTGGAACACACTGCAAAGACTACAGCCAATGGCCAGCTAGCACGTACATTCTGTGCCTGTGTGAGAGGAAATAAGTCTCCGTAACAGTGTGTGGCATTAGTCTGTGTTTGTCATTGAAAAATGAAAAAGCAGAAGACATATTTATTTACACGTCATCTTAGAGATGCTGCACTACAAACTGTTTCTGCTAAAGAGCTCAATGTCTGAAAGAAACAATCTTACCTAATAAATAACTGTGATTCAACATGCTAAATCGTGAGAAAATCACGGACAAAGGCCAACTTGTGCCAGCAGTGCAGGACAAAAGAAAAACTGTGGTGACGGACACTCGCCAATGTCCAAACATTGACCTAAGTCTGACTGTTGGCTTGGTGTGTAAGGGCCCTAATATCTGGACTGACTGCATACAGTATAAGCTCTGATCACGCCATATGTCATCCCAGTAGTTGGTGAAAATATTTTATGAGATCAGTAGCACATGTAGAATATCTGTTACTTTAAATGCCATTATACTGGCCTCCTTCACACAATAAACGAATCAATTTTCCTCAAGAAAAGTTCAAGAGGAGATCTGTGTCATAGAGACAGCCAAGGAAGTGTGACAATGTCTGGCTAAACTGATGTAATACTTCTTGACATTCACTGGTGATTTTTATGTGTGTTTTCCCCCGTTTCCTCCTTAACAGATCGGTATTCAGTGGTTTTTGCCCAAGGGGTAACACCAGCAACCATGTCTGTCATGTTAAATTTACCCCTGAGAAACTACCTGTACATACACGCAGAAGAAAAAAATGACAGAATTGTTTCTGGCATTGTCAAAAAAAATCTTTTCAGTCTTGCTCTCATGGGAGATAAACTGTCATTACAATGCAGCAGAGGCGATTGTATCAAAAACATTGTTGTCAAGCTTTCATCTCTGTGTTTTTCCAGAGTACAGTGACAGCATCACACACTCCACTGAGCTTTATAGCATCTGAGACAACTCCATAAAGTGCAGACAGCTTTGAAATCAAGGAAAGTAAATGTTCTTGTGATCACTGTAAGAGAAGGTAACTGAGACTCAGAGTACTTCTCTTAAAGGCTTGTAGCTCATTTGTAAAGCACAAACTGCAGTCACATGTTGGTACTGGATATATTCTAGCTGCTATTTAGCGTTACATGCAATCCCATCTATCCTTACCAGCTTTCTGTGTCGCTACATTTGGGCCAGAATGCCTTTTGTTCGAACAATGTGATTCAAAATTCAAATTCAGCCAATTTGAATTTATTTTATTTCAGCAGATGGAAATTTTTGGGAGATGCTGAACGTTTGTCAAACTCAAATGGCACGATAAACATGATGATCTGAAAGCTTTTTGGCAGGACAGCCTGGCGTGGACATGTACAGAATAAGCAAGTAGCCTTATGTATTTTGCTGGTGTTTCATGCAGCATATTTGTGTCTATCATTCATGCAAAGGTAAGTGGAAACGAAAAGAAAGAGTCCAGAGCCAAGCAAGCATCTCTGTGAGGTTATTCTGAGGCACAGTGAAAGTTTGAGCTAAATGATAGCATCAGCAAGCTAATATGCTTAGTACACACGATATTTACCATGGGAATGACATTCGTTTTGCAGATATTTGTTCATAAATTAAAGTATATGATATATAAAGACTTTGACCTGATAATGGCGCTCGCTAAAAACTAAAGGAATCTCCAGTGTTATCAGAATTTATCATTAGGTACTGTACTGAATTTCATGGCAACCCATTCAAGAGACATTTCTCTAAAAACCACAAATTTGAAACTCAGTGTTCTGCTAAAGGTTAAGTCAATCACATTAATCCTCTGGGGACCATGAATGTTTGTACAATATACCATGGAAATCCATCTAAAAGGATATGAGATATTTCAGTTTGTGCCAAAGAAGTTTACACACCAGTATACCAATATCCCTAGTCATGTCTCTAACACGGCTTAAAATGTCCAAAATTGTGACTTTTTATGTCCCGTGCTGGTGATAGCCGTGGTCGACGGCATTATGTGTTGGTGTTGCCTGGTCATCCGTCTCATTTTTGCGAACGCAATATCTCAAAAAGGGCCTTGAAGAAATTTCCTCAAATTTGGCACAATTGTCAGCTTGGTCAAGGTCACTGTGACCTCACAATACACATTTTTGGCCAAAGTGCAATAATTTAGACACTAATTATGACTCAATTTCAAACAAATGCAGCAATTTTTTGGTCATTGTATAACAGCATAGCTTAGGAACAGAAGGGGAGACAGTTGGTCGGATTCTGAATTGGTGACACTGATCTTGAAACTGTTCTGATTGTATTGATCTTCTCTTTACAACAACATACATATTTGATGGACTGTCAACTGGTTGCATATTAGTCTGGACCAGGGATGATAATCAATCCGTGATCGATGAAATGGTCATTTCGAATTTAACAGAACATGTGAAATTGAATTGATTGATTGATAGGCTATGAAGTGCTGTCAAAATATCTGCCATATGTTGCTGTGAACTTTGTCTGAGGATAAAAATGCACTCGTTATTGTTTGAGATAAGCATTTTTTTTCATGTAACAATGAATCGATTGTTAATTTTACAGATTTATCGATTAAGGAAAGTGCTTACAATTTGAAACCCTAGTCTGTTCAAACATTTATGTAAACTGAAACTTGACTGGTTAGTGAAGGAAAACATCTAAGAGGCAGTAATGATATGAGTTTGACAATCAGTTGCTTTTGGACCACACACCTGATTGCTCTCTCCCTTTCATGCACACACACGTAATATTAGCCAGAGTGAAACATGGGCTCCAAATCCCTTTCCTCATGAGAGATAAACCCTTTTTTTTTCTAGAAAGGGACTTGCAGTTCAATAATATCCTCTCTAATCTCATACAGTTTTAAAGAACATGTGATTTATTTGCTTTACCCACTTTGCCGCATCTATTTTAAGCTCTGAGAAAAACTTTCTCTCCTCTCCTGCTAATCAGTCACCAGATGTTTGGGAGGCACAAACGCCACTCTCTTCCTCCTCCCTCCTGTCCTCCTGTCACTCCTTCTCTCCTTTTTTAATTACCTCCGAATTTCTTCTTTCGATCCCCGGTCATAAAAGCTTAACATGAAGGAGCTGTTGTCATGTGAGCAGACGCCCAGCTGGATTCATCCCTCCCTCCTTCCCTCCACAAACCTGCTCTCCCTCCTGATGAAATTTATTAATCCATATTCATGTGCTGATTATTGGACCATGTCTTTTATTAATAGGTGTGGTGTCCTCAGCCTAACATTACATTTTTCCTCCATGCAAGCTTTTTCCCTTTTCTATGAGCCCAACAACCAGCCACAGCTCCTTATTCCTTGTCCTTATTCCACCCCAACTCCCTTTACCTCTTTGTGTCAACCTCCTTCTCTTTACCTCCATCATTTCATCTTGACCCCGTTTGCTGTTTGCTTTACGAAAGGGTTCACAGAGACAAAGAGAAAGGAGGAAGTTATGGAGAGAAAATCGTAATATAACCAAAGAATACTATGAAATTACATTAAATTAAACTTTTAAATGTTTCATATTGCTTCACGCATGTTCATCACTCTACAGTGGATCTGGTGAATGAAAAAATAAAGTTAGAGGACAACTGGGGTTAACTAACACATGACCAAGGTTACTGAGCCAACATTCATGTGGATTTAATACTGTGGTTTTCTTTGCAAGAGAAGCTGACATTGGTTTCTTTTCATTTATTCCTTTAGTATGAAGCACAAGGACTTTCTGTGAATGCTTCTAGCTAAAGTCCCCTTGAACAGGGAAATGGAAGAAGTGGAGATGCTGGGGATTGAACCCAGGACCTCATACATGCGAAGCATGCGCTCTACCACTGAGCTACATCCCCACTGTGAAGAGCTAATAGCTTTGTAATTGAGGCTTTTCAAAGAGGAAGGCAATATTGATATTGTAACCTTTCTGAGCGCCTGAAATTGATTGTTTCAGTTGTTTCAGATGTATTCAGTTTGGGGAATGTGCAAAGTTACAACCATTTCCTGAACAGCCTTGGACAGTCTGTATCTTGGTATTGAGATCATTTCACAAATTGGAGGGATTAGTTCTTTGCACATTGCCAAGGTAAATAAGAAGTGGAGATTTATGGCTCCATAAATGCTTGTACATGTAGTATTGGATAAATTATCCTTAATCTTAAGAGGCAAGACTGTTGGTGGTAGCATCATCAGTTTTTCTCTATTTTTGGTTTACTGCAGCAATCACTAGCAAGTATGTTGGGAAATTTGACATTTCATTCAATGAATTATAATCTACTTCATTCAAAATTCACGTTGTTCTGTCCCTTCTTCTTCCTTGTGGGGAAATTTGTTGGTGGTTAGCTACAGTTCCTTGTGTGTTTCTGCCAATCAGTGGAATAGTTAGGGAGGAAAAGTACGCCAGTGAATCATGCTAAATACTTGCATATGCATCCTCACTCATGCGCCTGCACAGGGATCCAAAGCAGTACTTTGTGAGTAGTCAAAACCTCCACAGGCTACCTTTAACTCTCTGGTGGCACGTTAATTTCTGTGTTTTTCTACTGAAGATAATTCTGTTACCTACAGTTATAGTTACAGCCCCAAATTAGATATTGATAAAGTAGTGAGACAGTCCAGTGTTTGATTGATTATATCACCGGCTGCTGCTGAGGTACGATAACCCCACTTTGAACAACCGCAACAACAACGCAGAACTGTTTTACACCTTATTACTAGAACCAGCAGTAATAATGATATTGGCAATTTGTCAGGCTCATGTATGATTATGATCACATTTACTGACGATAATTTCAGATACTGGTGTGTCGGTGTGTATGTTATAATTACTGCCTTGCAGTGCACACCACGTGTATAAGCCACAAGGGTTTTGTGTTGTTGTACATCAGAGTCCTTTCGTGATTTAATGAGCAATAAAATGTGTACAAAACATAATCAAAGCCCATTTGCTGTAAAGCATGGTAAAATCTTAAATCTTTCATTTTATGAAACTATACACCCAGAAAGACTATTTTGTAAATCTATAGTAGTAGGGTATATAAAACACAATCATTACAATTTAGCTTGTATATTACAGTAAGTAGGACAAGGAAAATTTGTACTCAATCAACATGAAATAGCCTACATTCACTGTGTGCAATCTGTTTCTTATGTGTACTTATATTGTGTGTTTGTCACTTAATAATATTAATTTTGATGCCAAATAAGACAGATTAATTTTTTCTCCCAAAATATGAGCTTGGGAATGAATTACATTTGCAGTACTGGACACCATTCTAACTTATTATCTTTAACATGTCAGAGTGAAGATTATTATATCTGCAGTCAGTCACACATATGCACAGTGAGTCATTTAATCAGTGATCTATTGTGCAGTATAATCTGTGTAATCAACCACTGAATCAACTGAATGAAATAATTGGTTTCTTCCATATACAGTCATCACAATCTCTTACTCTTTCAACACTGGCTGATGTGTAATTATTATTCCAATGTGATCTGACTGCGATGTAGTTTTTTTCTGTAAATGAGTATGCGAGGCTTTAAATGCATTCGTCTTTTGTCTCGCTACTGCTGGGTTAAAACTGACAGTGTATTTAAGTGGATAAAACCCTCCGAAGTTGGGTATGAGACTCATTGTTGGAGCTGGACTACAGCTCTGTTCTACAGCTCTGACTCCAGTACAGCCAAAGCTCTCCTCTTTCTCAAACAATAAATGCTTTCACACTGAAAGACCTTGAACATTCTCAGCAAAGCAACTCGTCCCTCTGAAATGGGAATATTCCACATCTGCCCAGGCCCACATGGCAGCTCAGTGATAAAGCAAACAGAGGCAGCCCCAGCCAGAGTCATACGCTGTGGTACTGTAAAGGGTTTAAATCTCTCTGCTATCAGCCACCCACAGCAGTATATCTCCCCGCAACTGCGAACTGTGCTTAAAAGCATGTTTCTGCAATAAAAAGATCTACTGTGAAATCTACAATAGTGATGTAACTTGAACGGCATTTCTCCCTGAAATGTGCATTTATTCTTACTATAAAACATGTCAACCAAGCTGCTGCTAATGATGCCCACTGCATCCTCTTGCCGCACCCCTTTTCAATTACTGAGACCCCTTTTTTCCAGCTGGATGAGTGAGGGTCAAAACATGTTGTCAGGATCAGATTAGCACTCTACAGACCTGTCTTATCCTTTCAGAGGCCAGATTTGATCATTAAGAAACAACTAACCTCAATCGCCTCAGATGCCACAATCTACAAGTAAACAGCTTGTCACCTACCATCCTCAGCACTGCCAGACCAATGACACACACACACACACACACACACACACACACACACACACACACAAAATAGCCATTTAGGTTTATAAACCATGGGTGGGTGATTTGAAGGTAAACTAGAAATGTGCATTCAGTAGATTGCAGATCTCTGCCAGGCAGCTGCCCGGTCGAAGCCACTTAAGACAATTCTTGTAATTTAAGCAGACGCACTGCAATTCAGAAGCATCTCAGAAGCTAAAAGAAATATAGGCCTTGTCTATTTTTGACAGAGCTCTAGCACATCACACAAAGCAGATCAAGTTAACTATGCTGTTAACAGGCACTGTATGTGAAATATAGATAGCCTATTATGTAACTGTGAGAATGAATGTATTTTAAATAACTGAAACACAGCCATGAATCTTTGATCCAGCTGAACTTTAAAGGTATTACTGGTTTTTAGGCTACAGCACAACAAATAGTAGAAACTAAAAAAAATTTAAACAAAATAAAAGAAAGTAACTATATAACTACATAGCCTGCTGGTTTACTGATGGCAGAAGCACAAATGACCAAACCAACAAATCTCCAAGTGCACGAAATCAAGCAGACAAAATACTCATGGTAGTGTATGAAGTTTTGTGCTGGATGGAACAAGACTGAGTTGCAGCTAGCTCCCTTGCAGTCAAGATGATGGACAAGATAAAAATTAGGGATTTAAACATCTCATATCGTGCCAAACTCTAGGCGATCATACCATATTGGGTATGGGATTACTCTGCAGATGCTCTGGTTAAAGATAAGACCAAATTTTCCTATGGATGCCAGTTTTTGAGCCACAAAATATGTCCTGCAATGGTCAGTAAGGCTTGTTGTTTTTAGCTTAGCTGATTATAGGAAAACTTGTGGCCCCCACTGGCCAGTTAGGAGGAGTGAGGACTCAGCAATCAATAACAGTGTAAAACAGTCAATAAGTCAAGCTTCTTCTTGTTGTTGTTGTTCTTCCTCTTCTTCTTTTGCCTGGCTGAGATAATTACTGTACTCCAAAGAATAGGAAATACAAAACTGCCTTTAAAAAGCAAGCAAATGAGGAAAGCTGGAAAAAAAAATGTTCATGAACCATATCTCAGTGATAAACGGCCTGCAAACATGACCCATGTATTGAGTAGTCACTTGTAGTTGGCTTGTAGTTGGCATAGTATTAGAAATCTCTCTGTACAACACATTTTGCCTCCCTTGAGGTAAGTGCAGTGCTGCAAATGGTAAAATAACAAAATAATTAAAATGAGATTCCCTTGTAGACTTATTTATATGGAGTCAATCAAGCAAGACTGAAATCAAATTGAGTCATTCATTCATTCTGTTGCTTCTTGGACTGCACAAACAGCACCTGTGGATTGTCTGATCAACTCTGTAAGCAGCTGTAAACCTCAACTTAAACATAGCATAAGCTGGCATTTATATTTGCTTCCTCTTCCTCCTGCACCCCCACATTCACAATCCTGTTTTTCAGATTTATACGCTGCGGATCACAGACTTTTTTTTTTTTTTTTAAACACTAGTCATGTATTAATGTCGCAGTGAGCCGAGGAGCTTCACTTTGTACCCAGCACTTGTTTCTTCAATTAGATCTCAGTGGGGTGGAGGGGTACAATGTCATACTTGCCAGAGGCGCTCTCCTACTCTTGCTGCTTCTCCACACAGCTAGAGTGGGTTAACAGGATTAAGGGGACATTTGCATTGGGTTGGGTGTAACGCTGAATACGTTGGCAGGAACTCCATCATGGTATGTAGTCAGATAGCGTTCAGAGAGCTCGACGTGTAGCGTATTTAGGTCAGATTTGAAAATTGCATACATAAACACACACACAAATAAACCCAGAGGATGTTAACGACTTAAGACCTGCAGGAAGAACGTAGATAGATAGAAACATAGATAGATAGATAGATAGATAGCTAGATCCCATGAGAGATAAGAGTGACACTGTTTAAAAGAGGGTTAAGCAGGCGGTGTTGGGGGGTGTGCATCATGATGTTGTATGTTGATCTAAGAAACTGAGTCCGGATCATAAGGGAGTTGATGTTGGCATAATCTACTTAATCTGATTGAGGGCAGCGTCGTCTTCACAGGCTCAATAATTGATAGCACCATCTGCCGTGGTATCAATCTACCAGAATGCCACACAAGAATTGGGTTATAGCAATGCTGGGTAATTACATTTAACCTTTATTTGCCATAAGGAGATAGTGGGTAATTATATTAACATTTCATCATAGTCACAACAGGATGGATGAGCATGTAGTTGTTGAGTTTGTGGGTGTGTCTG
Source organism: Plectropomus leopardus (assembly GCF_026936395.1). Taxonomy (NCBI): domain Eukaryota; kingdom Metazoa; phylum Chordata; class Actinopteri; order Perciformes; family Serranidae; genus Plectropomus; species Plectropomus leopardus. Next base: position 8,212,596 of record NC_142198.1, on the reverse strand, counting down.
CTGCAAGACTACATATGAAAATGAGAGTGGATGAACTCAGCACATCAGCATGCATTAAATAAGTTGTTTGCATTTTTTTTTTCATCAGACATACTTCAACAGCACTGTCTGACGAATTCAAGCACCACCCCATTTGCAACATGACAGGTAGGGCACCTGTCATGTTGCAAATGGGCTCATCTGAATAGATTTTAAACTCAAAGATTACTTTTGTGCTCACTTACATAGAGTAGCTGTTCAGGTGTTATTTAAAATGGACTTAATTTCGTGTCTTTTTTTTTTATTTCTCAAGCTACTTCACAATATTCCCATGCACCTCCTGGCCATTACTGCAGTACCTCATGGGAACAAGATTGGGAATCAAGGTTGGGAGTCAGTTCATTAGATGATTACATTTAGTATTCAATTAAAGTGACCAGCTTTTATTGAATAGCAGCATTTGTGTTTCACAAAGCACTTCTTGGTTCTTTGAAGGATGAGGCTAATGATTAAATTTCAGCTCAGACTGAAGAATGGCTGCACCACAGACGTACAGGCTAATCATAGCTGCAACGATCTCTTTAATTAGACTGGGCTTTTTAATAAGATATGGTGTGTGAGTTTTTGTGCATTCATGTATGTGTTTGCTGTCTAGATTGTGTTTGTGTGTCTGACATGTAAATAATTGATTGCTTCGCATTGTTTGAGCATCTTTAATTCACAGTACGGGCATGAATAGCACACACAGTTCTCCTGTGTGACTACATGAAAGAAGGGCCTGCAAACATGCTAATGTGTGATGTATTCAAACACTTTAATTTACACTGAAAACATGCACAACGTACTGTATGTGATAATACCAGACAGCTTCCTCTGCCAAGCATTGTGTTGTAACACCTCAGCAGGTGCAGCTGTAGCCACAGGAGAAGCCTCTCAGCATGAATCCATGTTTCTTGGAAGCGTCAGTCATGTTGTGGTCATGTCACGTTGGAGAAAGTGAAGGAACAGGTTGACAGATTAATGCAACTTGTAAATGCGGGCTGCATTTTTACCCATGGATTTAAAAACACCAGAGGGTAGGTAGGAAGAATTCTTTGGTTGCTTCCAATTATATTACATCCCATGTGACATGCATGTGACATGCATGTAGTAAAGCCAGGAAGGATTCATGAGCATTAAAGTCAAAATGAAGTGAACAATCACTGCGTGTCTTAGATTAGTCCCCTCTATATGTAGGTAGAAAAACAGAAATTATGTCATATTCTTACAGGTCTTAATGTGGAGGAATCGATGCCCAGCAAAACTGATTCCTTTAAAAATATTACCACAATTACTGACTTTAGTCACTCCGTTCTTAACTTTTTTTTTTCTTATGAGAACCAAAGACACTCTCTCTTTTCATTTCATCCTGCCCGCTATTTGCTATTTTCATAAGAAAATGACCAGCAAGGACCTAAAGAAGAGGGAGAAAGGAGGACAGAGATGATGAGCTAAGTCTGAGATAAAATGACTGCACCAAACTCTCATATCACTGTACTCATAATGCCACAGTTTATCTATTGAATGAACGATATTCGGTTGGAGGACGACAAACTGATGAAGGCCATTTCACTTAGAGAGAATGCATGATTGTTCCTGTGATGAATGCATTTACCTTAAACACCCTTACAGGCTTTTATTGTAGCCTGAAGGTAACCCTGTAACCCTGTTATGATTCCTGCTTTAGTTATGCTGTAACAGAAATGGAGATGCTGGGGATTGAACCCAGGACCTCATACATGCGAAGCATGCGCTCTACCACTGAGCTACATCCCCCTGAATGCAAAATGTCTCAGTGGTCAAAGATGTTTGCATGGATGGATTGATTCAAGGGAATAGGTTTAGTTTCTGCACTGGGGGTAGAGAAAGAGTTTGGGAAGCCTCAAACCAGACCAGAAAATTTTGAGCATTAAACATTAAATTTCCCACATTTTGGTGAGTTTTTATGCAACAATCTGTGCCCTCTCTGTTTGAGAGCAAGGTGGATAAAACAGGGTCGTAAAAATTGACTTTGGGCATTTCTGACTGGCAAGTAAAAAAACATTGTTTAGACCTGCTATATGTATATATTCATGATTCCACTGTGTATGTGGTAAAAGAAAAGAGCAGTTGGAAGAAAGATTGACCTATTGAAGGGTATTATAACCAGAAAGCACCATGGATTCAACTTTTTCCTATCTTAGCATCAGGAGCTTCTTACTTTAGCTATGTCTTGATCGTCTACCTTGCGCTTACTGTGTTTTAGTAATAGCATCCAAACCATCGATTGTTGGAGTTCCTCTGAAGATAAGAAGTGGAGATGCTGGGGATTGATCCCAGGACCTCATACATGCGAAGCATGCGCTCTACCACTGAGCTACATCCCCCTGCTGAAATTCATGGAATTATACTGGGTCTTAAATCCATTTATTGGTTTTACATATATGGTTATGATGGATTCAGTGATTCAGCTTATCGTACTTTTGTGAAATCAATAACTTTATTAACCTTTTAGTGACCGGTTAAAACTTCTGTATGTCTTATGTAACCTGGAGAAGAAATACCCTCATTCATGACTCATTTGGGTGGAATAAACCCAATCGAACGCTTCAACTTGAGCGTTGATCCAAATCTCCAGGTTTACCTGGGCTCAGCACAACAGTTCAGGCCCACTGCCTGAATGCCCCTCCGTGTCCACCCTCAATAAAACAGCAGAATCCATTGTGTGGGGGATTAGAGGAAAAGGTTTTGGGCGGTTTCTTCCATTTCCTCCTCAGCAGAGGTAAGGGATGGGGGGTAAATCAGTTGGCGACCAGCCAGCCGCGATGCAAACACAGAGCAGTGAACAGCACAGGGTGGGGATTGACCTGCGTCTTGTAATCTGTTTTAGTCAATGCGGGTGAAATGCTCACATTCTGTACAGGATTTCTGCTCTACGGTTTAGATTGACAGATTGATTGACACATTTATTCAGAGGGATGGAGGGGAAATTTGTGCAGATGCAGCAGGAGAGGTGGAAAATGGAAAGGGAAACAGAGTCGTGGGGACAAGAGAGGTTAGAGGGTCCAGGGAGGGGGAGATAGGGAAAATCAGGGCGCACTATATCTGCAGTTTAATTAGAGAAATGAAAGCTGTTAACTAAATGAGTGTTTTGTGTGTGAGTGTGAGTGCATGTGGCCCCTCTGCTCCTCAGGGCAGAAGTCCCCTGCCTTTCATGACCCCCCTACTCCTCTTTCTCAGACACACACACACACACACACACACACACACACACACTTACACAGGCTGCTACTGAATAAGTGAGAGAACAAAATTAGCCGTGACTTCATGCATTACTTATCCAAATTAATAGATCAGTCACAAATTTGCTAGATTTAATGCTAATAATATTTTCATCTGTTTAAGAAAAAGAACTGTTCCCCTGCCTACCCTGATGTCAATGGACAAGGTCAATGTCACATATTTGTGTGTGTGTGTGCACGCCTGGCCTAAAGCTGATCAAGGACCAGCTGCTCAGTGATTCTGAGCCATATAATTACATTTGCTGGAGGTGGTGGCTCGTCTGTCTCTCTCCATCTCTTTCCTCTGTCAGATTTTCTTTTTTTTTCCATCATCGTCTTCACCCATTTCAACCAGAGATCCCCAACCATTAGTCACACACACATATAAAAACCTTTGGCCTAACCCAGTGTCTGGCCTTCGCTGACATGCACGTGCATTTGCTCACAAAAAATATGTGCAAGCATGCATGAAAGCATGCACACACAAGCTGTGCATTTTTTTTTCAAAAGACACATTTACAGACTTGTGACAATGCATTGACAGGCATGCACCCAGATTAACAGAAGGAGTGCAGGGTCACGGATTGCAGCCTCCTTACATCAGGGTCTGAATATTAATGTGCGGTGACAGATAAGCAGCCGTGGCAATCCCTTTAAGGCCATACTCCTCTGTGGTTGGTGCTTCTCGTTAATTTATGCCCAAGTTATGCAAATTGTGTTTCAGTTTGAGCCAGTGTGTGTGGAGTCGTCTGAAGACTTCTATCAATCTGAGTGTGTCTGTGCATATTGCTTTGTTTCTGCTCGTCAGACCATTTCATATGTTGTGTCTTTTCTTAGCACTTGCTTCACCTGTCCAGCAGGGGGCAGCAGTTAAGCTTCAGTTCAGCTTAAAGAAATTTAGATTCTGAATCAGAATGTCAACACCCTCCTTTTTTGCTTTGTCCTCGAGGAACTGCAGTTAGTTCATTTCCCGACTAGTCCTGCTGCAGGGTTCAGATTCCTCAATTATTATTAATTCAAGGTCCACACATTAGATAAAATGCAACACTTTCAATTTTATTTCACAAAACGAAAACAACACATTTGCTTAGAATGAACAAACAGAAACGGCACGTCAAAATAAAATCTATGTGTCAAATATTAACTGTATTTTAAAATACACATTCACATGCCACTTTTGGTCGATTCCGATTGGACCTGCGAGCCGCTTTTCAACCGTGACCCACCAGTTGGGAACCACTGCACTAAACAGTAGCTGAGTCAGATCTGGACCTCCATACTGACATTGATGAATATACTAGCCACCCAAAAGTCACGGGTGAAGGCACTGTGGCGTTTTCCCCAGCGCCCTCATCTCCAACGGCCGCCACACATGCCACTGATGAAGACATTCATTGTGATTCTGAATGATGTTTGGTCATTCAAAAGTCATTGGCCGCATAAAGATGAGACACGCACAGTGTGAGCTTAATCAGGCTCGATTAGCGACGGCGCCGTTCACTTCTTAGCTCCGTTTGGCTTTTCTTTATCATCGCTCTCTTACCTCTGACCCCTGTCCCCCTCCTTCCCCCCTCCTCGTATACCAAATCCTTTAATCCACGCTCCTCTATGACCCCTCCCTTTTGTCCCGAAGTCGGGGTACATGTCTGCACCCCCGCCCCGTGAAATTGGCCGGTCAGCACTGCCAGCCGTTCTGCTCTCCTCCTTAGAGCGAGACAGAGAGATTGAGCGGGAAAGAGAGAGCTTTCAGTATTGCAGCAGTTAATCCAGAAATGTAAGAATCACAACACAGGCGTGAGCGGTTTCTAAAGATTGCAATGTTTTGTTTTTCGAATAACTGTGTGTCATCAGTACCTCAAATCACACTGAGGTTTATATTTGAAGTGCTTAAGGAGCAAATGTCAAGATAAATTAATAACACATGGCAGAAAACAATCTGCCTGTGGATTATTAGTGTGGTTAAGGCCTGCAGACCATTGACCTCACATCTACTGTTTAATCATCTTTACTTTAGAAGCTCCGCCCACGCATGATGTCAGATGACTGACAGGTGGATTAAGGAAACTAGACCACAGGAGCAGAGTTACAAGGAGCATAGAGAACATGCCTTGACATATGTACCTTTTGTAAATTGATATTTTGAGTGAGTATATATGAATAATGTCAAAAACCTAAAAAAAACCCCAAAAAACATGTAATGTCTGGTAGAAAAAAGAGCTAACAGAAATATTCAGTAATAATTAGATTTTTACACTGTTACCCCCCTCATGTGGAGTTCCAGTATTTCAGCAATAGTTATATACTGTATGAAGGGTCATCTAGTTCAGTCTGGGGAAATCCCGAGTAAAGCATTGGATCAGACACAGCGGCTGATCCTATTCAATACTAAGGGGATAATTCAAATAGCTCCTGTTATATTATATAGCGTGACCAATAACGAATTTTTGAGGCCAATACCGCAGGGTGTGGGTTTTTTTTTCAACATAGGGGGTGCAAACATATGAAACATGGGTGGGGAATTTTTCAAACAATTATTTCCTTCATTTTGGTAATTTTTTTTTCATCAATTTTACCTTTTTGCCCCAATTAATGCTGGAAATGTCTTTAATTTAGTCAAAATAAAAGTCTTCTTCTTTCATGTTGGTATTTGAGTGGACAAATGCACATCCTAAATATTGAGGGGGGCGTGTCCCCTACTTTTCCTCAAAATCTACACCTATACTGATATGGATGCTGATACAGACACTAGAGGGTTCTAAAAAAAAAAATGATAATATTTTGACCAAAGGCATTTTTAACACAAACTTACGATACATATTATAATACAGTCAGTAAGATACATATTGCAGTATTTCTCTAAAGACTGGGAAAATGTATCCATATGTTTAAAAAGTTAAAAACCAATTTGGGAAAAATACCTGTTTGTCTTCAGCCTGGCTAATTTTAACACTTTAAAAAGCCAAATCTCAGTTTGATTTCAAAACGTTGCATGCATCCTCCAGGTTTTAGGACAACAGCAATGACAGGTTTCACTGTAACCACTACATGCTTTTATGTCATTATATGAAAAGCCAGACTGTACCATAATAGGATAATAGTCCAGTGATCACAGTGAGACCTATTATTACTCTCTGACCCCGCTGCCTGTCATTTCCGCACGTGAAATGAATCCGTAGTTCCAAAGAACCTCACAAAAACAACTTGACTTTATTTAAAAGTTTATTATCAGTCACTTGCAGCGTTTCTGAGGAAAGATTCAGTCTGCACCTGCCGTGACATCATCCTCTTACCTGTTGTGTACACTCGCGCTGCCTTTTCCGGAGGGCGGGGCGCGAGACGGCTGGCTCTCCTCAGTCAGCGCTCGAGCCTTCTCGCAGTACATCCTCGAGCCGGTCACTCGCTTTCATACCACTTTGCACCGTGCCAGCGCTCGAGCTCCAGCGACACAGCGCGCGCTCGGAATTTGGTTTCACTTCGCGGACGTTAACGTGATTTTCTTGCTTTAATTTACGCAAATAATTTTAAATTTGAGACGAACGGTGTTTTTTTTTCTCTACCAGCGGGACAAGCTCGGCGACACCGGGGCACAGAGCGGGGATAAGCGCGAGGCTGCAGCTTATTACAACCCAGGACACTGGACATTATTTCTGCACGAGAGGACGCTACTTTGGATTACTTTGACACACAGTTTGTGACTGGAATACACCAAAAATATAACTACAATAATGTGCCCTGTGTTTCTCAGCATGTCGCTTTTCTTTAGTAGATAATACAAGCCTCACATTGCGCTCAGCGGATGCATGCACTTCTGCGCGCTTTGTGCAGATTTTAGCTAAGGAAAAGCAGTAACCTTTCGCAGAAAAGCAAAATAAATATTTCAGGAAGCATTTATTTTGTTGAGAAATATCCCGTCAACTTATTTAACGTTGCCGTGGACCGAGCTCTGCACCTTTTTTGAACTCAGAAAAACCTGCGAAGCCCGGACCAGGATCAGGATGCATCACAGCTGAAACCACGAGTCCGGGACTTTGGTTTTGAAATCAGATCGGACGGACCTCCACCTCTGTCCTGGACCAGGACAACAGCCTAATCATGATGAGTCCTGGCGGTGTGATGTTGATCCTGCTCCCGGTGCTGTTTCTGCTCTCTGGATCCTCCTGGGCAGCGACCCTGGGCGGGCTGAGAGGTGAGTGCAACCGCCAAGGAGGAGGAAAACAAACATTCACGAGGGCAATATTTGTGATGATCAAAGCTGAAGTAATCATTTAAAAAGCAGATTTTTCTTTGGGAGGACTGTCTCCACTTTGGTGGGCCGGATTATGAAATTGTTAGTGTGTTGATATCTATTTGCCATTGAAAAGATGTTCAGGTGGTTTCATCACAACAGCATAATGATGATGATTATAACAGGTATCAAAACAATAACATGCATGAGGCTGGTGCATCATCTGCAACTTCAGCATATTTTACAACGTTGCTTCATGTCATCTAACCATATGCACAGCCCAAAGAGTTCCCCCAAAATGATGTGTGATCAGCTTTGGCATTGTTTGTCACAAAATATGATTTAACCCTAACTTAAACCTGCATTTATGTCAACCTCTGCTTTGCGCTGCTGTTTTACGCACCCGGGGCACAGTGCCAAGGGGCTGCCTTCAGCCTTTATTGTGGCTTGATAAATGGTGATGCTGGCGAAGCAAGCAGGTGCCAGACATGTTCTGCTGAACGCCAACAAGTGCACAGACTGGGCAGAAACGCTGGGCTGCTCGCTCATCCAGACACGTAGCAGCTTTCAAACTTAAAGGGACAGTTCAGTCAAATGCGCTTCCCTGCTGGAGGGATTGGGAATTTGTCTTTTCATTTGGCCTCTTACAGAGATGGCAGGGGTCAGGATCAGTGGAAGCTGGCGGTGATTCAGCATCTTGCTCAGGGACACTTCAGCAGAGTGGTTGTCGGAGCTTGACCGTTGGTCTCGAAAAGGACCTCAAAACAGCACTTTGACAGTGCCAAAGTGGTTGTGAGAATTGCATACACACAATACTGAAGAATGAGAGAGAAGCAGACATAGATTCAGATGACTGTAAGTCAGAGAGTGAATAAAAAAACAAGCCCAGCTCTCTAACAAGCTCAGTCTTTGTGTCAGGGTCAGCACTCTCCAGCCTTCCTGTTTTCTGGAAACTGACTGACAGTTCGGATGAAAAGCAGAAAAATGAGAGGAGACATCCATCACAACAAAATAATAAGAAACTTATGGGGCAGCAGTCCGACAGAGTCATTTTGTGACCTTTTAGGGATTGGATTGCAGTCTGTGTGGGTGTGTGTATATCTCCATTTGTCCACATTTCGAATGTTTTCTCTTTGTTTGCAGAGCAATAACTATCCTGCTGTATGTTAGTGCTCTTGTATTCCTCCTTTAATATTCTGTGCCTGATTATTTGCCCTGCCTTCGTCCCCTCCCTACCATGTGATGGTGTTTACACCCTGATGCAGTGAGGAGGAAAAGATTTAGAGGCTGCGTCACTGTGTCCATTGACCATTAGCCTGTACTCCAGTCACCTGACTGTATTAATTTGCTCCGCAGGTGTGCTCTGCACCAGAGCTTATTGTACTTGAACCCCTTTGTTTTTTCCAACCTGTGATTGAGGCTCAGCTAAATTCTTACTTCAGACAGCCGCTGCTGGCTGTTGATTCAGGCTCATTTGCTGAATGAATGCAGTGTCTGTTAAGTTAGCTCCCTGTCTCTGTGTGTCATTATGCAACTGTGGCCTGTGGCACGCTGGCCCCACAACAAATACAGTTGGAACGAGCTCCAGCAAACAGCAATGAGAGAGACACAGGGAGGAAGAGTTTTGGATATGACTCCCCACAGAGAAGTCTTTTTATTTGTACAAAACAATTGCACATTAAGAAATACGTCAACAATTTGTATTTCTTGTTGCATCGCTGTCTTTCTGTTTTTTTTGCTACAGTTACATCAGACACCTCAGAGCTTCCCTGCTAAGTGCAAATACGCATGCCTGTTATCTTGATCCAAGTCAGAACATTTGATTGTCACAGATGAAATTTGTGGTTGCCATCCTCAACAGGGTGTGTGTTCACATGTGTGCATGCTTGTGTATTTGCACATGTGTTGTTATATCTAAAGAGAAACTCTTATGTAAGACAGTGTTGTTGTGAGCAACGGGTCAGGTGGTGTGTGTGTTTGTCTGTGTGTGTTAAGCTTGGTTTGCGTGTACTATGATATCTAAGCGACAACCTGCAGAGCTGAGTGTTGAAGAGAGAGCACTCTGGCTTCAGAAGCAGTTCTGGTAAAAACATGTAAAAGCACATAACGTAGATACTGTCTGACATGTGGTCACTAGGGGGTGTATCCTGCAGAGTTTGGTGGTAAACTTAATACTGAATTTCCTGCCAGCCTCAGCTGTATTTTGAAATAGATGTGGGTCTTCATCTGGCATCATCCTTAAGGCTTAACTTTGAATCAAAGTTAACAAAGTCTTGTTTGAAGATACTCTTTTTTTTGTGTGGCATCTGGCAGTAACGACTCAAACTAGCTGAAACCTCTGGTTAGAATTCCTTCTGTGTTTTTTTTTGTTTTGTTTTTTTAAACCAATTTCCTTAAACCAAGGAAAAAAGTGAATAATACAGTTTCACATTTCAAATTAGTGTTTCACCTGCAAATGTGAGCTCACATATTTTCTGATAACATAAGATCCAGTTGTTTAGGAGTTTGTTAGGAGTTTGTTTTTAGAGGGAGCTGAATTGTCTGCAGAGGTGTCTTTTCAAAATAACAGACCTGCTAATTGCAACCAGTAAAAACACGGAATAAATCAGTTTCACCTCACAAATCAGTGTTTCTGCGAAGCTGTTGCGCCCTCCTAAACATAGAACAAGGTGATCTAAACCAGTAAAAGCACTACAAAACAGTTTATGCCTTGCATCACAAACATGTTTATTTCTCACTGCCTCATTGCTGTTATGATACATTTGTATTTGTCGTGCTTGTTAGATGCAATATTTAATGGTTGGGTGGCTAATTAGGCTGATGTGGAATTGTTCCAACTCTCTGGTTAAGTGTTTTGGGAGAAGTCATAAAACTGCTAGGCTGAAATTACCCGCTGCATAATGAAGTTACCATCAGAGTGTGGGATTTTAGTTTGAAGAAATCCCAAACAAACCTATTAAGTTAATCAGAATTGTGTTTTTGCATGTGGCTCAGCAATAGCGAAACATATTCATAAAGTGTGCGTTTTATTGTAAAATTTTAGTCAAGAAAACCTTGATGTATAGTTATAGAATAATGATGCTAATATATTTTCTGTGATAATCACAGAAATGGGAATAATAATTAAATAGCACTACTTTTGAATACTAAACTTCATCTGGCTTTGCATTACATGTATGTTGTGACTGGATCAGAGAACGCCCTACTGCCAGCTCCAGTCAGTTTCACTGGTCTAGCAGCCGCTTTAATGCTCCTCACATGAAACTCATTAGGGTGTCGGCACACAAGGGAGGGCCTGGCTCCCAGCGGCGCACCCACTGCATGGATCAGGGTCCATTTACTGTGAAGGAGTGATGGGGTTTGTCTTATTTGATTAGCTTGGTTAGTGGGAAACAACGCAGGTATATACGCATTAGCAGGCCACCCAGTGTCCATCCACTGTACCACCTGCAGTTTGCCTGCCTGCTCACCAAAACTATACTTTCCCTTTGTTTGTAGTCAACAGGAGCTTAACAAAATCTCTATTCAAACATTTGTCACTCCAGTAGCTCTCTGTGATAGAAGACGTATTACTCTATTGTAATTTTCTGTTTTTGTGCCAACATTTGCTCTTGGCTGCTGGTGAACTATGTGTGGGTGTATGGGAGTCCCATATAACAAAGACTAATCAAAGCAGGCTGGAAATACAGTTATCGACTTGATTTCACTACTGTTGCATGGTGGGTGGGGCCAGGGGCTCTGTGTGGCTTGTCACGGCTGTTCTGTGCTTCCTGTGAATTTTGCTTGCCAAACTGTTGCTTCACACTAAATTATTTGGCAAACAGGGAAGCATCCGCCTCTTTTTGGCCGTCAAGCTAAGATGAATTCTGCAGTTCACATGATTTTTTTCAGCTGCTCATCTACTGGTTGTACCTCTTGTTTTGAGGTGAAACAGAAGAGTGCTGAATCACTTGAGGGCTTTGGATCTTTCAAAAAGCTGTGATGGGCAAAAAATGAGTCAGAATTCAGAAAAGAATAGATTTCAGGGCTTCCCTCTGGAAATTGTTTAGCCCTGAAGCATTTCAACTTGTGATTTTTTTTTAATAAGCAGATGACGGCCTAAACAAAAGCTACATTGTTCATTTAATTAAATGTATACATTTTTCATTCAGTTACTGGAGGTGGTGTTTGTTTCAAATGAGGTAGCCCACTACCAACATAACTTGGTAATGTCAGTACTCCCTCTTTTGTCATTCTTTGTCCCCTCTTTCAGTGTTTCTTGTGGAATGACAGCATATGTGTGGCAATAGCTGTTGTTATTTTTTTTCTATTATGTTATCTGAAGTCCGACCTTATATAGCGATCCCTGAATGCAGTGCAGCAGTCGGAGTTTCCATACCGTCTTTTTTTCCTCCTCCGCATTGTTTTCACCCACAGGGTGGATAATTGATCTGTAACTCACGTCACAGCTGAGCAGATCACATCAGTGGATGAGAGGAGCTGTTTGCAGATGTTTGTAAGTAAAATAAAAATTTTAGACCCAACAGAATGAATGATTAAGTTTCATTTTCAATGCCCCTAACGTTCTCCTGCACTGTCTGTGCAGCAAGTGCACCTTGAATATCTGAACAGTACATATATACTCCAGTAGTCTTTCAAATTAACAGTCCAGCTCCAAACATCTGCCTGTGGATGATTTAGAGAAATTAGTTGCAGGGGCCCACCACAAATAAATGAATGTGTGTAATCCCTGCTTCTCTAAATTCAGATTTTTTTGCAAGTCTGTGAATGCAGCGCAGGTGGAACTCTTCATTAGTTCTGTTTTTTTCCTTAGCAGCAGTTTTATGAGTTCGAGTTGCTAATTGATTGACCAGAATTGATCGAATCAGTTCGATGGAAGAGAGGAGCAGCTGCTGTAGACTTTTAGACCCAGTGGTTAAGTTTCACTGTCAATGCACCTGGCATTCTGCTTCTCCGTCTGTGCCGGGAACTCCCTGCACCCCGAGAGTGTGGTGCATGTAACCAAAGCATGTATATATATATTCCAAAAGCGCTCCTATGACAGTTCAGCTCCAAAAATATAAAAATCATTACTTTCTTGGGTTGTTTTAATTTGGCAGGCTACAACAAATAAATGAATGTGTGGGAAACCCTGTGTCTTGAGCAAATGACCATAAATAAGGAAATGTGACACAATATGACATCATATAGTAGCCAGAGTAGAAAAACTAAATGGAAACAGAGTATACAGAACACAAGGAATCCTGAAGTTTTTGCTCACTTTCTACAAAAGTTTACTTCATTGTAACACTATTTTAAAGACACAAAATATGGAAAAGCATAATAGTTCCCCTTTAGTGAGGTGATAATGTGCTTTGCTCCATAACAAAATTATACTTTTTAATGCCTGGCGTACTTCTAGTGTAGCTAAGGAAATGTATGCATCCTATTTATTTCAGATTTACGCAGTCATGGTTTGGAACCCCAATGGTTTTATGTTATGCATATATATGCAATAAAGATACTCCACATGTGGCTATAGGGCTTTTATGCTGTTTCCAAAGATACATACTTTGGAGGGATGATCTGCAAAGTTCTGATCCCTGCATACTTTCATTTCAGAGAAATGCCGTGGGATTAGACCAGGGAGCGCGTAACCACTAAACTGTCTAAACCGGGGCTTTGCCTGTGAGAATACATGTGGACTACAGTAGATTATGGGTTTGAGGCTGCATTGTTGTCTCCCACCAGGGAGTATGCAGTGGTTATCCAAAGACAAGAGAGCAGTCTCTCCTCTCTCTCATCCCTGCATCCCATTCTCTCTCTGTCTCTTTGTCATTCTTTTCCAGCCCTCATCCCTCTCTTTCTTCTAAGTTGATGGGGCCTGATAGAGCTGAGTGGTACCATGGGAGTGGAGATCAGAAATGCTTTTTGCATTTCCGTCAATTTTGTCTGATAATCTCTCACTTTTTGCTGGCCGTAGCTTGAGTGCATAACGGAAAGCTGCAGCATTTTAAAACCCTGTCTTTATATCTGTATCTCTCTTTGGCTGTCAGAAATACCTCAAGTGGTTTAAAAGTTTCCACTCTAGTTTGTCTGCTTCGTGTAGTTATTTTTCTGCCTCCCCTTCTTTCTTACATTCTCTTATCCTCTAAATCCCTCCTTTCTTTTTCTCTCTGACATGTGGAATATTTCACCAAAAGAGGGCATTCAATTGCACTGAAACCAAAATGAGTAAACCCTTTGAAACCTGGAAAGACATCACTTTTCTTTTTTGCTGCTTACAGGTGCCTTTCACAAGTATTTCAAACCTTTGAACACCAAGCAAGATTGGTGCAATTGCTTTCAAAATCATGATTAGCAACTTGTTAAGAAATGTTCTACAAATTTTAAGAAATTAGTAGATTTAGAGATTATTTTTTTTAAAAGCTAGGAAAAGGCTCATTTCCTCCTTCCCCTGTTTTTGAAAGAAATCAAGCCAATTTGCTCTGGTTTTAAAGGGTTAAACATTAAGGAGAGGAAGAGGAGAATGTGAGTGAAAGGAGTTAACTCTCAACTGTCATCGGCCTCCTACAGAAAATATCCTCTCACTCCTTACATTCGTCAGCAAAGTTCATTAGCTTCTCATGCGCCGTTACCCATAAAGCGCTCTTTATGAAGCCCCGACATTGTCTCCGATTCTTGAGAATGACATTAGTGGCGTGCACGCACATGATTGTTCATGCACTCTCCTACATTGTTTGTGAATGGTCTGCCCACACAGGCACTCCTGTGACTGCAGCTTGTCAGATTAAAGGTCACACCGAGTCAGATGTCAAAGGCCACGCACACTCACACACACAGTCGACGCAAGCAGATTCCCTTGGTTGCGTTCCCAGGAGGATTTTGTGATTGGGATTCTTGGTGGCTTTTTGTGGCCAGTCCTAATTGTGCATCTCTTGCTCTGATACGTCTGTCCCCATGTAGTGTGACTGCTGTGAGCAGTTTAAACACAAGGCACGTAGAGGTCAAGGACATGGTGGGCTATTGTAGGTGGGTGGGTGGAATTCTCCATTCATTCCATCCTTGTTCTCACTCCCTCGTTCATAAAAATCCTCAAAGAAATGTGCTGCGTCATGACTTCAAATTCAGCTACTTTTAAAGTGTTTCTGTAGTTAAAGTCTTGAAGCGTGTAGCAGGGAGTACATGTGCGTCAGTGTGTCTTGTGTCTATTACCTACGGAGCACTTTAGAAGAAATGATTGCAGTGCAGGGCTTGGGCATGTATCTTCAGCTCATTGGGATTCACTCCTGCTTCCTGCCCTCATCTCTTTCCTCTCTCTAGCCCTCCGTTGCGTGAAAATCCCATCTGATAGAATGCAAGTTGAAACCAATTATAATGCATGGAGAACGCTTTTCTGCATTTAGACACAGAGGGTGCACTTAACTTTTTCTACCCCTTGTTCTATTAATTTCAAAGTTAAAGTGAAGCCGTTTTAGCATTTTAATCAAACCTGGACAGTCCCGGGGGCATTATGAATTAAAAAACTTGACTTCATGTAATGAAATCTGAAGTGAGTTAAAGGAGTTTTTCTCATCTGAGAGGCCACACTGTTCAATATTGCTGACTGTTGTCTGGGACCATCGTCAATCATATAAATCAGTATTGATTTTATTGCTTGCCTACTCAAGGTGAAGTCAAGGAGAACAGGAATGGAAAGAGAGGAGGCACCGATTACTTAATGACTGTTGAATGTGGTTGAATTTTGGCCCAAGTAAAGATTGCTAAAAAGAATGAAAAGGAAAATTAAATCTGATCTTATGAGCTTTGGGAAAAGAGTCAGAAACTAATAGTTATTGATGAAATACAACACAAAAAAGAGGATGTAATTGATCCGTCTGGTCCGGGACAAACCAAACCAGACAGACAGGAGGTGATGGGCGTCACAGGTTTCAGATAAGGTCAGAGGTCACCTTGCTAACGTTGAGGCTCTGACAGCATCCACTTAACCTGTTAGGTCACACACAGACACAGACACTGCAGTCACAATGAGAGGATCCTCAGAGAGTTGGTGGCTGTTTACGCAGACTGATTGGAAGTCTGGAACCAACAAAAGTCATCAATCGATTGGCACGTCAGTCCATCTGTATGTCAGGACATGTGTGTGTCTCTTCAGGTCTGCGAGCACGTTCTTTAACCCTTTGAAACCAGAACCGACATCAGTTTTCTTATGCTGGATTCGGATGCCTTTAACAAGCTGTTTCTTTCTTTTGAAAACATGGCGGCAAAGACAATGAGGCAAAAAAAGTCCCACAAATTGCAAGGACTAAGTAAAAAAGTGACAAAAAAGACCAGATTCCTTTTAAAGGGGAGAAATAAAAAAAAAAAAAATACATTTATAATTATTGTAATTATATATTAAAAATTATGTTACAGATTATTTCTTTCCAAATCTAAGCTTTTTTAAAATTATTTTTTGTTTGTTTTAGTTTAATTTAGCCTATATATTTTGTTTATTTTCAAGTAATTTACTTAAAATTGTTTGCCACTTTATTTGTCATTTTCCGGCCATGTCTTATTCAGTTGGTCATTGCATTCTCCTCATGTGTTCAAAAGAAATCAAAACAATTTGCTTTGATATCAAAAGGTTAATAAAAGGACTGTAATGTGAGAGCAGCATGAAACTTTACATCACTGCATTCATAATAAATTAGTATGGATTTAATTTAGTCATAATTGAAGGTGATTCAAAGGTGAATTATTTACATTTAAGGCTAGCTATAATGCTTTGAGTGTGTGTGCTGCTCTTTGTGCAGGATCTGTATCAGCAATAAAGCAAAGGGAGGAGTGTGGGAGGGGAAGGAAGGAAACACACACACACACACACACACACACACACACACACACACACACAGCTCTCTTTTTCTCTGTCTCCTCGTGAGTAGAATACTACACTTCCTTTGGCCCTTTCCTCTTAGACACACACACAAACAAACAAACAAACACACACTTCATCTCACCACGCTTGTTTTTGCTCGTTGATCTCCACAGTTCAGCTGCCTCTCTGCCTCCAGCAGCCACAAACAAATACAAGGCTACGTGAACAGTATGTAGTTGTCTTGGTGTTTGTGTCAGAAGAGGATGTCTTAAAGCTGGACACTCTTTTTTTTGCCATGAAACTCCTCTCACCAGCGCTGCAGTAGCGAACAGTCAGCTTATTCCAGATTTGTGCCTGTTGGCATTTTTTTTTTTTTTACTCCTGGTGACAGTTGGACGCTTGAAGAAGCCACCGTGTGCAGACTGCTGAGTTCGAGTGCAGAGGAAATCTTGTACATCCCAGTGTTACTGCTTCCTTAAAGCAATTATATTTCTGTTTCCAGTAGAGGCTGGACCTGAATATTAGGCTGATGGATATTCATTAATTGGTTAGGTATTAAGTTTTCAATATTGGAATCCAAATATTCTTTTTTTTTGTCATTTCAATATTTGTGAGAAAAAGTAGATACACACTTTAGACTTTACATACACTTTAGATGTGTTGTAGTTAGTTTGCTCTGCCTTTGTTTGCATAAAAATGTCATTGAATCCAACACCTCAGGAGTTTGAGTTGGTCCACTCAGCGTGAAGTTTTTTGTAAACGCCTTGCCTTTTATTTTGTTTTCTCTTTGCTTTGCTAACAGACGGCTGTCTGGCTGTGCTAACATGCGAAAACGTAGTGCTCACTTCCCACCCTAGCTAATGTTAGCCTTGGCCGCTCAACACTGCGTACCACTTGGTTCAGGTCGGAGCTAGTTAGAGGCGCTGCTCATTCAGAGATTAACGCTGGTAACACCATCCCGGTGGCAGGATATGTTACTATGGAAACACAGCCAGCCTCCAGTCTACCCCGAGGTCACCTTCATTTTGAGCTTCAAAACCCCTTAAGCATTGATAAATATATCAGTAGCAGTAGCTGTGCTGACATTGCTAGTGGTGCTGACAGAGCTAACAGTGATAACACAGTTAAAATTGCTAAAGGGGGATTGTGATTCAAAATCGTGTGGCTTACTCACTGGAACGACCTGGGGGGCTGACTGAAGGTGCACAACATTTCAGCAACATAGTTAGGTCAGAACAGCATTACTAGTGAGCAGAATGAGCTGCAATGCTAGATGACCTCCACCAGACCTGGGTGGTGCACAGTGCAGTAAACCGAAGAGTACAATTAGCAAAATTAACCATAAACTGGTCAAATATATTCTTGGCAGTTAACCATTGGTTAACTTTTGATATCTCTAATCTGCCTCTTTTCCTTCTAGCAGTTTGATCTTTCCATGTCTGAATTGTTTGAAGTCTGTTCAGTGTTCTCTGGAGAGACAAATTATAAGCAGTGAGTGTGTGAAGCACAAGCCTATTCATCTACTTTTGTTTATACTTGCTATGACTATGAAGAATAATATAAACTTCTTCCTCCACCCTCCATATCTGTATGGATATTATTAGTCAGGCCAACAAAGTAAACACACGGGAAAGACAGCTAATTACACACACTCATCTGCTCTGAAATTTCACCTCCCCTCAGAACTGGACCATCAGGTTGAACTGGCTCACAGTGGTTAACATGACATCTTTTAGTTTAACTGGTTTACGCAGAAAAAAGAAATACGCCGTAGATGGTATTCTGTTAATTTACAGTTCAATGAAGCTAGGAAAGTAAGAGTGTTCTCAAAAACACACACCACAGGGTGTTTGATGTGTCATGCAGAGCAAGTTACAGCCCCTGCTATGATCAAGGTAACACGCCTGGTCATAAAGTCTGCACAGTGACTCCCGTCTGGAATACACACACACACTGGTAGTCTTAAAACAGAAGCTGAGTAATGGACCTCCTAAAAAAAGGATAAACTGATAACACTGTCTGAGGCTTTGTGTGTGTGTGTTTGTGTGTGTGTGTGTGTGTGTGTGTGTGTGTGTGTGTGTGTGTATAATGAACCAAGATATCTATTTCCTCTTTGTATATTGTGCTCGTTCTCTCTTTGGCAGCCCAGTAAATCAAACCACCTCTCTGCAGTCCTTCTCTCTCACCCTTTGTATGTGTGTGTGTGTGTGTGTGTGTGTGTGTGTGTGTGTGTTTGTCTTTTGGCAGTCTTGGTTGGCACTCCACCACAAGGCCCATTTCGTTTTTGCACACACACACACACTCACACTCACACTCACACTCACACAAAGACTGCTTGACAGTAAGGGCTACCCTGCTGTTCCTACTTTGTGTTTATTGATTGTTAGTGTCTTCCGCTGCAGAGAGGGCTTCTTTGGTAAGATTTTGTGTGTGTGTGTGTGTGTGTGTGTGTGTGTGTGTGTGTGTGTGTTGGTCACTTTTTAAAGCACATATCGACTGTGTTGTTTCCTCTCTCTCCATGTTGTCTCCATGACTTGTTGATCTCCAATTCCCTCTTTTTAAAAATCATCTTCTCTCTCCGTATTGACCCTCTGTGTCTTACTTTTTTCGTGTGTGTGTGTGTGTGTGTGTGTGTGTGTGTGTGTGTGCTTGCGTGCGTGCGTGTGTGTGTGCCTGTGTGCTTTTAAGGAAAGCAGAGTAACTTTGGGAACCTTAGTGGCAGGAAACAGGCTTGGGCAAAACACAAAGGAAAAACTGTCAGCAGCAGTCTCGCTCTCTCTCTCTCTCTCTGTCACACACACACACACGCACACACACACACACAGATGTGTGCAGATGGGCACACACATGCACATGCTTCCTGCTCTTTTTAAATTCACTTTTACGTTCAGCGTAAAACGTTTTTAGAAAGGCTTAAAAATGTTGTATTACCTGCATGTTACTAGTTTTGGAGTGTATGTTTCCATGTATATGAGTGTGTTTGTATGTGTGTGGACAAACCTCTCATTAAATCCCCCCCTCTGTCTCTCTCCCTGCCGTCCCCGCTCTCTTCCCCTTACCATACCTCGCTCTCCCTCCTCTGCTCTCTTTATTGTGGTTTCTTTTAATTGGAGTCTGAGGTGGTAATTACAGTGTGGGAGGGAGTCTGGGAAAGGAGGAGGAAGGAGGCAGGAGGGGCGGGAGGAAGAAGGAGGGAAGGCGAGGAGGAAGAAACAGCAGGGTTGTGATGACAGAGCTGTGATGAGGAGACATCTTTTTAAGAGCTGTTGAGAACTGACCGAAAAACGTTTTCTCAAAACTGTGTACTTCGACCACACTTGTTGATGCTTCTTACACTACATACAATCCATGTTTGAAGGACAGTTTTTATTCTAGGAGGTGAGGTTTGGGTTCATTTAGTTCCATTTTTTATTATTTTGTGCGCAATTTCTGAATATTTCGTTATTCAGAAGGTCTATTTCTGAAGTGGCTAAGGCTGGGCTGTTTTGCACTGCTGCATATTCTTTGTATGTGAATTATTGTGATTTTTTTTGTGTTTTACATTATTTAGATAGTATAATCTGAGTTTTTCTCGCCCAAATTCAAGGCCATCTGGACTGCTGAAAGGCTCAGATAAAGACAGACTGAAAAACACACACAGGGTTCATCTCCTTGAGGCCTGTGTGTTTTTGAAGTGAAGCACTAGAATCCTTGCACTTAACTTTCTTTGTCTTACTTGATCATTCTCTCAGCGGACACAGGCTTCAGAATTTTCCTGAATCTTCTAATCTTCCCGTTTGTCAATATTTTCCTTTGTGGCATCCATGAGAAACTTTCGTTCTAGCAGTGTTTTTGTATGTGTTTATCTTGTGTGTGTGTTAAAGAAATCCTGACGGCCTCTGTATTTGGCTTTCCTGGCTGGAGTAACCTGTGTTAAATGAGATACAGTAGCTGCCCCTCCTCTCCTGCTGTCTGGGACACACACACACACACACACACACACACACACACACACACACACACACACACACACACACACACACACACACACACACACGACATTGTAGAAAGCCAGCCGTGCTGTAAGGATACATTAATGCTGATCCACATTATCATAATTGAGGTGTCTGCAGAGCCTGTATGCGTATTTTGTGTGTGTGAGTGAGTGTGTGTGCGTCTAGGGGGAATACAGAAAGAGAGAGAGAGAGGGTCTTTAGAGCCAGACAGACACCATACTTTCATCTTTTAGCTCGACATTACAATGGAAGACAGGCTGCATAAAATGTGTGGCCGTGTGTGTGCATGTGTGTGCATGTGTGTGCATGTGTGTGCATGAAACATCACTAAGCAGGAAAAGCCTCCCTAAAAGCATCATCACACTGATCTAGAAAGCATGTCGACATTACAAAGCATACAGACGTAGACAGAAACGGTGGCATCACAGTAAGAGCACATTAGCTGGGCCTTTGTTTGAATGGAGGAGAGTGCAGATCAAAGCTCAGACAATCAGTGATCATTCAAAAAATGACAAAAAACAATACTTTTTGGGCTCTCTGATTTTAAATTAAATGGAATACATGGTAATGAATGTATCTATTGTGACATTATATCCGCTGTGACATGTGAAGTCACACACAGTATGAAACAATCGCACCGCAGAACACTGATCCAATTATGATTTAAAGTTATAAGTCCCCCAATGTGACATCATGGCACAGAGTGTCCAGTCAGATGGCATCATGACATCACAGCGTCTTGGGCCATCTCATCAGCTTAAGTGCTTTTATGTAACGGCCCCCTCATCCACATGGGACCGAATGGAAATGAGATCCCGGCTGTCCAGATCGGATTAATATCATGCTGACTGATATATGTTTCACAGGCTCTGAGGAAAACGTGTACAAATGTATGTGGGCGCGTACACACACGTGCATGGAAATATTTTGCATAAGTAAAAGCACGTTTACCGAAATACATAAAACACTTTTTGAAACATAAACCAAATCCTTTCAGTGTTATTGTTTTTTATCTGTGGCTGGAGGCTTCATGTTTTCAGGTTGTCTGTCTGTACAACCCAATTTTGTGATGTGGGAATTTCTTCAGATTTGACACAAAAGTCCACCTGTACTCACCGCTAAATTAATTTGATTTTGGTGGTCAAACTAAAAGTTCACTGTGACCTCTTCTGTCTTTTCTTGTGACGCTATATCTCAAGAACACCTTAAGGGAATTTCCTCAAATTTTGCACAAACGTCTTGGTCAGAGGTCAAGGTCACTTCTACCTCGCAAAACATCATAGGACAATAGGATGAAATGATGACATTAACCATGACGCGGTAATTCTATTTATTTATTCAGTTTTTCTAACATTAAATGGGCTAAATGATACAATAATTGTGAAAAACGATGACTAGTTAAGTTGTTAACAGAATGATTAGTGAGTTGCAGCCATAGTGTGAGCATCTAAAGTGCAAGTGGCTGTTTGGTTTGAGCAAACGCCTGCAGCCATTTAAATTTAGATCATGGAGGCCTTCAGCCACTGAACTAATAGGTATTGAATAGACAGCAATCTCTTAATGGGGCTGTTTGTGTTTGTGTGTGTGTGGGTGTGTTTGTGTAGAGCCCAGCGATTGCACTAATAGGGCACTGAAAGAAAGGACTTAATGCATTAAAGACACTAAGAGGTGAAGTGGGCTTATCCCACCCAAACATATGGGTGAGGTCAAACTGCGTGTGTGTGTGTGTGTGTGTGTGTGTGTGTGTGTGTGTGTGTGTATTCCCTTAAGAGGGAATAAGCTTGTAGTTTGGAACCTAATGTGAATTACTTTGCAAATACTCTAAGCTTGTGTGTGTGTGTACTGTGATGATATTATGCGCTTCGTAGGTGGCTACTTTAAGAACCACTGACAAGCTGTTAATGTACTGCTTATTATTGAGCGTGTCCATGTGCGTCCTTATTCTCACAAAAGCAACCGCACACATTGGGCTTTGTGTTGGCAGGATCTGCTATGTGTTTATGAGCAGAGGAAGTCTGTGTGTGTGTGTGTGTGTGTGTGTGTGTGTGAGAGAGAGAGAATAGGAAGTCAGCCTTAGTCAGGTGACCTAGTTACACACATGTCAGGAAACACACAACAGTAGGCAGAACTGGTAGACTCGCTCCGTTGTTATTTGCCTCAAGTTTTCAGCGTTAATGAATGATTAACAGTATTAATGGCTTATTCATGGAGCCAAGGGAGCTGTTATGTACCTACCTGTGCAAATAATCTCCCCAAATACACAATAATGAGCTACACCATGTACCATGCTGGGTAACAGGATTTGAACTGCTTAACATCCCTGTAATTTTAACTCTTGTAGTCGGCTATTTCAACAGGTAGAGCGAGTGATTTCAGCCAGTGGAGATCAGTCCTTGCATTGGAAAATGACATTGATAATAAAAACCGAACAATATTGTGGAAAACTATATATTTTACAGTCTAGTGCATTGTTTTATGTGCTTATATTGTAAAAAATAAAAGAACTGCATTTTGATCCAAAGCTTAAAATTAGAAATAGATATGTTTTCCATGTAAACTTGTTAAAATCTTTATGGGTTTTGTGAGAAAGCTGTTGTAAGATTTCTATTTAATCATCCTTTCTCCCTCAATATGCCTGCCAGTACCAAGCACCAACACCCTGGGAAAAATTTGCACGTTTGCTTGCATGCACTTTTTTACCCATCCTCTGGTTGTGTTCATATAGTATATTCCTGTGTGTGCATTCTAGCATATGTGTGTGTGTTTGTAGCATCAAGTACAATGCACCGTCAGCTGACCTCAACCCTGCCCACAAATCTTTTTTTCTTTTACGGTAAGAAAATTCACACATATTACAGTCAGTGGTGTTGACAGTTGAAGGTGAAGAGCAGGACAGACAAAGTGCTACATTCATTTAGTTTTAAAGGCACCGCTCCATTAATAACCTCTATAAATGTCTTTTATGAGCCTATTTATAGTGGCCAAGAGTTAAAGAGTAGAGACTAAAGGCCAACTGAAGGTTGACCAAGGGTGTAAGAGACAAATTACTAGTTCAGCTCAAGCACGTTATACACTGATAATGAGACAGAGTTATCTGCTTAAACTGTAAGTCTTTAAAATCTTTAGTATTATAAAAGTAAGCAGAGTTGTTTAAGACAGTAATTGAGGTTAGCTTTTGTCCTGGGACAGTTCAGTGAAGTTTGCCTCTTAAAATATTAAAAAAGTAAGCTTAAGTTTGGTTCCTGACTGTGCAGACTTGTTTGCTGGTTCTCTTCACTATATTTTGTCTATGTCACATTGAACACCACAGGTTTGTTTAATTTTAATCAGGGTTCGGGTTTCGTCAGTCTGACTGCTTTGCATTATGGATGTTTAGTGAGTTTGCATGTCATCATTGTTTTAGTTCAAACAGAGACGCCCTCAGAGGTACATTTGAAAGAGAGTGAAAGAGAACAGTCATTACTTAATATAGTGTCAGGTTATATTATTGCTTCTAATTTAAGTTGCTTTGGAAGCTAAACTGTAAATTTGTGTCAGATCATGTTAATGAAAAGGAGAACAAAAACTGCTTGGTATGTGACTTTTCAAAGGATTTCAACTGGTATTTAGTGATGCAATGAAGTGTGTAGGCTACTTGTTGTTGGATAAGTAGCTCCTGATCACCCTTTCCTCTGAGCAATTTCTATCTATTTTCCCTTACTGCCTCCTTGTTGTTTCAGATAGAGGCTTCCTTTGTACATGTGGTGCAGAAAATCTTGGCTGTCATTTTAAAATTAGGATGAAACTTAAAAAAAAACATTCTCCACTCATTTAACTGCTGATTTCAGTACAGGGAAGTACAGAAATGGCTAAAAAAAGTATGAACAACAGCTCTGTTTTTAACAGAATTCAAAATTAAATGCACTAAATGGGCCAGTTGAACAAGAATCACTTTATTATCCAACATTGCTGGACTTTGGGATTGGGCTTCCAACCATTCTGCATCCATAAAAAGACAAGAGTGAAAACAGCAGAAAGATATCTAATACTCTCGTGCTGAATAGATAAAAACCTATTAAAAAAGCCCTGCATCTGGAAACAAGTCACCCATGCAGATAACACAAAACTACAGATTTCAACATGGAAATAAAGCTTCAGATTTCAGCTGTAAGTCTAAAACTGAAGCTTAAAAGCAATGTAGAGTCAAACACATGGGTTTGAGAGACAGAGATGAGGTACAGAAAGAGAGAAAGCTAACAGACTTGTCAATTATTCACTTCTAACCTTTTTTCGCGCCTGTTATTTTAGTGGATCGCTTTAGACAAGCTTCAATTGTTTTTTGTGGAGTGTGTTTGTGTCTTCACAAGAGCCATACATGCTGTATGATGAGTATTTACAAGCCGCTTGGTTCTGATTTAGTGAATAAATAGTCCTTATGACGTATACATTACTGAGCCATAGTAACCCCACACTGTTGGCCCAAATTCAATCTTTATAACCGTGTTTGCGTTCCTGCACGAGGTGTGATGTTTTACACTGTGCGCACTTTTTAGTGTGTTCATGTGTTTTTTTCAGCGTCTTTGTGCCTTTGCTTATCTGTATGTGTGTTAGCTGATTTCTTGTCACCAGGCCAGCACAGCCATTGTGAAGCAGTCCCTGCAGTTTCATTGGCCTCGCAGCTATCAAGCACTGATAAAGATGTCAAATAACATGCACTGCTAATGTTATCAAAATAACTCGGTAGACCATAGAGGAAGCTGTCGGCCAGGCCAAGTTTTATTTTAGACAAGCTCAACTGAGACTTCATTTAGTCAAGTATAATTTTATGTAGTATGCCACTGATGTACTTGCAATTTAAAGGTGCCAGTTACTGTTTAAAGGGACACTCAGCCCCTAAATCAAAATTACATCTTAGATATTTTTCCTCTTACCTGTAGTACTTTTTGTAGTGAACTTTCCCTTTAAATTCTGATTTACAAAGTATTATAATTCTTCCCCATTGCACACACACATACAGAAGCTGATCAGCAGGTTGAGGTGCAGCTAAAAGCCATTACACAGACAAAGCTTTCCTTGTTAGGTCAGCTGCACACTCACGCACACACACACAGACACACACCACACGCGCGCACACACACATAGACACATGGATCTTAGTGTTTGCCAGGAGTGAGCTAAGGGTCATTAATCTTGCGTTGCTTGGAGCAAACTCCCCAAATTCACCCTCACACACACACACACGGATGCGCACACAAGCTGGCAGGCACAAAAAATGAACCTCTCTCGCTAAAGTCTTTTAAAATTTTGTTTTTCACTTGTCTCTTGTTTCATTTCTGTTCACTCTGGAGAGCATGTCTGTGAGGCTCCTCCCTCCAGGTGTGTTCCCGTATGCAGGTGCAAACCATGTGCATGTATGTGTGTGTTGTTATGCGTAAATAAATAGAGCTAGACAGGGTGGTGCAGCTCTGTTGGAATTCCACTGGTTTTGTTTTGCACCAGTCACCTTTTGAATGTGCATCAGTATTTGTTCATCTGTGTGTGTTATGCAAGTGTGTTCTACACAAACCCAGAAAAACAAATCAGACCTGCCAGATGATTGTTTGGTGGTGAACAGGGATTTTCGGCTGTGGAGCGGCTGCAGTGAACAAGAGGATTTGAGTCCTTTTAGCGCTTATGAAGGCAGGGGGTACACAAGATTAAAATAGTTATTTCCCCCTTTACAGCTGGGCGGAAGCTGTTCTTTTACATTTGTTTATTTTTTTTACTTATTAAGGCTATTCATTAGAGCCTAACCAAGGCATTGGCATAGCTGGTATTATTCGCTAATTTTAGCTTAACACAAATATATTGTGTTAGAATATTCATGTCAGCCACCAGACAGAAATGGAAATTCAAATCATTTACTTAAAGGGCAACTCCAATATTGTTTTTAACTTGGAGCCTATTTTATAATGTTTTAAATGACTACGGGAGACAACAGTGTTTGAAAGTGGTCCTGTATTAGGCCAGAGCATTGCAGAAAGCTGTGTTAAAACAGCAATGTAACGTTATTGGGAAATTGTACAACATCAGTCAGCATCTATTAAATTAACTTGTGTTTGCCACCGATAGACTTGGATTATTATTCTCAGTGTTTGACAACATTATGCAAATAATCCCTACAGTGATAGATGTTTTTGTTAAAGCCACCAGATTTAAATAAACAGTCATTTTATCATCGTAAAAGTTCACTCAAAGTCGCAAGAAACAAAATAAAACCATTTTTGCAACAATCACCAACTCTGGTCTGTTTAAGAACAAACTCTGAAGTCACCCAGTTAGATGTGAAAATATGCTGTCACTATACGTGCTGAAATTACTGTTTATTTGAATTGAGTCTGCTGTGTTTGGTGATATAGATTTCAGGGCTGTTTCCTGCAAAAACAAACAAACAAACAAAAAGTTTTAACTCTTTAACAAAAAGGTCTGTCTCTGTAGGCATCATTCCCACAATACTGTCAGACTGGTACTTATAATAATAATAATCTGAACCTGTTAGTTGCAAAACAAGTTGTTGCAGCACTTAATACCAGACCGATTTTTAAAAATATTGTTTTCATTAGTCACTTTGACATAAAAACAATGTAAAAAAATCTTAAAGTAATTACTGTAGAAGTTACAGCTGTTAATATATGCAGTGCAGTATATATACCTCAGTATGTTTTGATTAGCAAAAGAATCAAATGTTATTGCTTTTTCCTTAAAAAAAAAGTTCCTTGTGTTTTTTACCTTGTTTTTGCAGTGGCTGCATAAAGTATCAATATTGGTAAGGCTGTAGCTACTCTATTAATATGGTATTTTTAAATGCTTGGAATACAGCAGGAGATACAAAGAATCATTATAGAAGAATTCTATGGAGAATTTTCAATGTAGAAGTATGATGGAGCCATGAAAAGGATGAGTGAGGTGTTTCCAGGATTAGAGGATGAGAGTGAATATGAGGTGCAGAAAGGTGGAAAGAAAATGAGATAAAAGAGTCTTTTGTCTTGTGTCCATGTATAGAGGGGTTAAAGTGGAAAATGTAGGAAGAGAGAGATACAGAGAGGCTGAGAGGACATTTTCTCATCACCGGGAGAAATGAAAACTGGATGGGATGAGAGATGAGGAACAAGGGCAGGAAGTCAAGACGAGCTGTCATGTCCTGTAGACCGACAGCAGCCTGAGAGGAGGAGAGATAAAAAGAGTTTTTGCCCTCTCTACCCGCCTCACCCTCTCCCTCCCTCTCTTGCTGTGTGACCCGCTCTGTCTCTCCCTTTGGGTTTAATCAAGCAGACAGTTGGTTCGACCCGTTCCGGGGGGGATTTATCATCAGTGGGCATTAATCTGTGTGACAGGAGCTTATTAGATGAGAGTGACCACCCCTGCTGGCTCGCACAGTGGATGGAGCCGACTCTGACAGAGAGAGGTGGCTGAGGGGAAAGTCGCACTGTGGGGAGGGCAGAAGAAAGAGGGACGGCATTTTTTGACTTTAGGAAACTACCTTGTTCCTCAGAGGAAGGCGAAAGTGACGTGAAGGGAGGAATTCATATTAATTTACTTTGACAGCAGAAGTTCAACGTCAGTTAATCAGTGCACGGCTCTGTGTGTGCATGAGTGAGAGAGAGAGGGATCAGTTTGTACACATTCTGTATTGTAAAGTTTGTACACATTGTGTTGTGTGTGTCTCCTCCCCACACACACACACTGTCCTCACACATGAATGCCTGATCTTTAGTGCTGATTACGTAATGACACAGCAGCTCTGCAGAGTTTTTGTTCCAGCACAGAGTCTCCTCAGGCTAAGGGAGGATGTAATGAGACTCATCCTTTCAATACTTTATAAAGTCCCGGCTGCAGCTTCTTCTGCAGCTGAGTGAGTTCCTTTCACTCATGTGGAGTTATGGGTTGGTAGTTTTGCTGCAGAAGGAAGCTGAAGGCAACGTAAATCACCTGCGTTGTGATGCTGCGCTGTGCTGACTCACGCCTCTTTGTGCAAACGAAGCAGTATACACACCGGGACGACTGGGGAGGGAACACTGTGATCTGTGGCACCATAGTGACAGCGTGAAAAACAGTTTAATGAACCATGCTACATGCTGGTCAATATCCTGTATGCTGCTCTGCAGTGTGCTCATATTTAAATGAATTGGCTTTATTCATGCAGTTATGTTTGAAAACATTTATAGCACTCTTAATTTAACGGTTTAAATGTTAAGCTGCTGTGTTTATGTAGCTGCATTGCTTTCATCGGGTAAACAAGTGAGAATTTTGTGTGATTTCAAAGATGGTTGAATGCAGCATTCACAGGCACAATGAGGGACATTTACTCCTCACTTCAAAATCCTAAGTTTGTCTTAATTTAAGTTGCTCACCAAAATCTCTTGTGAAAATGAGAGATGCTCACACAAAGTTGCTCATCTGCTTTTCCTCTGTCATATCTGTTACATCTGTGACAGTGCGCGCACAGCCGTAAGATCCACACGCAGCAGGGAGAGCTTGGTGGACTTTTTTGCTCGTAAATCAAACATTTGATTAAATGATTTCTTTCTGTAAAAACTCAGAGGGGGTTGTCATAGTTTTTCATGCCCTGAGAAATAACTACAGGCTTTCTCTCAGGCTGTTTACGGCCCCAACAAGCTCCAACAATCTGCAGATATGTGCCAAATCCTTTACTGATTCTAGGCAGTCTCTGAGTGTGTGGCGTGTTCAAACTCAAAACAGTTAGCTTGCATACTAAAAAAATTGATTTTTGAGCGTGCTGACGAGAATTCCTGCAATGCATTGCACAAAAGAAAATTAAGGAACTTAAAAAAATGAAACTGTTATTTTTTTTTAACTTAGAACACGACTTTCTGATTGTATAAACAGTAATTTATGTTGCTTTATGCATACTACCTGCTAAAAACGGTACACTATAAAGATTACTACCTAGGATATACTGTATGTTATACGAATATAGTATGGTTGTTGGAGCTGTATGCTCCCAGAGAGGAAGACTGTAGTGGTCTGTGGGCAAAAACAGACCACGCCAACCTCCTCAGATTTTTAAAAAGAAATTATTCAATCAAAATGTTATTAACAGGCCACTATATAAGATTATCTGCACATGAACTTGAATTAATTAAGTTGATGAAAGATGCGGCAGTAAAGGACAGTGGTGCGAATATATGTATCATTATTAATTGAACTAAAAGTGATTTTAATTACAGTGAGTGTATTGTTATGCTAGACAATTTCATCACTCTGTGTTGATATATTGTATGTTAATTCACACCCTTGACACCATTATTTACCGTACAAGTTTACAATTCGACACAGCCTTTCTCTCCACCAGTGATGCAAACAGAGCAAACAAATCAGCATACAAATACATTAATCTAATTCATGGGAAATAAATCAGCGCTGTCAAACTCTTGCTGAACTTGAAGTTGTACACAGAGTTTATGAGGTTGATGCACTTAAAAAGGAGGTCAAATTTAAACTGCAGAATATCTGTTAGTCACCAGGCAGTTAGGAGGAAACACATGGAGGATGTTGCCACTATAAAAGTTGCATTCCAGGAAAAGACTCAGGCTAATGCAATTAGCTACCTTACACTGCAGCACAACCATAAATGGCCCGTCTCCTCCTTTCTCTCTCTTCCCTATCTTGTTTCTTGGCACTGCAACAAGCTGGCAGGTTGCGGCTGATGATTGACCCCCCACCCCCACCCCCCCGAGCTGACCCAATTTTAGTGTTTCACAGCACACAGACACACACGCAGTTGTAGAGCAGGTCCTGCAGGTGTGTGATTGGCAGGAATGAGTGAGGGGGAGGATAGTACCTGGGGATACAGGTTCTCCACAACAGCCTAAAGGCAAGTGTACAGTATGTATGTAAGAGGGTTTGTCTCCTATAGTGAACACCATGTGTTGACGTTAAATCTTCTCTTTGTCTTGTGTGTGCGTTTGTCATACTTAGCTATCTTTAGATAATCACAGATATTCAAGATGTCAGTTTTACTGTTAAAAACAAAAAACAAAAAATGAAATGGCAAACATTATGTAGTAGTTGGTTTTTTTTACTTTATTTTTCATTTTTAGATATAACATATACAAGAGGCATCACGGTTGTACGTGTGACACACAAATCTGCTACTGTAACAAGTGTTTATTCAAATTATTATTAATAATAATGATAATAATAATAATAATAATAATAATAACAATAATAAATAAATAGCATTAAAATATAGACATACAGTATATACATGTATAAATAAAAAATAGATATCTAAATAAGATAATACTAGCAATAATATATGTTTCTAGAAAAAAGGGGGAAAAATGAAAAGTAATTAAATATATCCTTATGTGGTTCAACTTTTTTTTTAACTTCTGTAGTGGGATTCTGGTGCATAATCATCAGTCCATTTGTGTTTTCTCCTTTATTAGTTTTTTCGCCTTATTACTGGAAGCTGTGCTCATCCCAAGAGGACCTCATTTGATCTTGTAGACTATAGTGGTCAACATCTTCTTGCAACAGGAAATACAAATACTTTTAAGTGCATTGGGACACTGATCTGTTTGAATCAATGTGCTCCTTGAAAAGCCAAAAAAAAAACAGGGGATTGTCCTGTGAAAATCTGTGAAATCAAAAACCATTAAGACTTCATGAACTTCATCTGTGTATTTGTGTGTGTGTGACCTTACATACACTGACAGTCCTTCACTAGTTTCTCGGAAGAGATGGATCACATGAGTTACAAGAGAAGCACTAAAGAGCAGCCAAACTTGTTTTCTTCACTTAACCTGAGAGGATTAGTTTACCGGACGTCCACAGGCTGTTTCCACTGAATATGTCGGTAATATTATCTTCAGAAAAGAACGGAAATTTCCTAATCTGTGCCAGTTTTTAATATGCCATCTTTGGTACCAAACAGCTCTTTCCATCTCACCTTACCTGCCCTCTAATGACATGTCAACCAGACAGCGCAGTCATTTGGGTCTTTTTTTTTTGTGTCTCAGAAACTGAACCAAAGCCTTCAAGCTTCTGCTTTCTGAGGATGCCTGTTCTTCAGATTTACCTACTGTACTTCCTGTTGCATGTGGAACTAACCCTGAAAATGTTGGTTTGTTTCCTTGTTTGTATTTATGAAACCCCCCCCCCCCAACATGAACAACGTGTGGAGTTCATAAAGCTTCAAAAACAAAACGCACATTTACTTCCACACAGATTTTGCATAAACCCTTGAGAGAGCTTTTCCCGCACTAACCAAAACAGTGTGTGTATGTGTGTCTCCATTGTATTGGAGATGGGGTCAGGAAGGAAAGCCCCGCCTCTTTATTTCCCCTTGTCGCCCAGAGTGACGATGACATCACAGAGGAGCTTGGAGCTGCGGGGCATCGTGGGAAATGACCTTTTAGACCCCAGCACACGAAGATGCACGCAGGCGCGCACACAAACAAGTTTACAGACAGTATGAGTGCACTGTGTTTATGTGATAGTGTGACCCAAGAGAGGTAGAAAAAGAGAGGGAGATACATGAAATCAGGTTAGGGGGCTGCACTTGAGGGACTAGGAACCTCATCTCCAGATGCAGGAATATTCTACCCATGTCAGCAATTTGTCACTGTGTGTGTGTGCGTGTGTGTTTGAGAGAGGGGGTGAGGAGATAGATAAATGGATTGAGGCAATTCCTCTGACATGATTAACGACTAGACGTGCTGCGTTTAAGTGTGTGTGTGTGGGTGTGTGTGTGTGTTGCTGTGTTGAATCCAACCTCAATCTGCACGTGTCAGGATTCCATTAACATTAATCGAAGCCCATGAAAATAAACTCGGCTGCTGTGCACGGTAAGCAACATGTTCCGTGCATCAACTGTAACTGAGCTCCTTAGTGTGTAGCCACATCTACATGATGAATACACACTGAGCAAAAGTGTGCATGAATAATAGTCTGTATCGTCTCCAACATTTGCAACCTCTATCGATCACACAGTAGTTGTTTGTCCTTTAGCCTGGTATAGTATTAACAC
Organism: Plectropomus leopardus; assembly: GCF_026936395.1. Classification (NCBI taxonomy): domain Eukaryota; kingdom Metazoa; phylum Chordata; class Actinopteri; order Perciformes; family Serranidae; genus Plectropomus; species Plectropomus leopardus. Next base: position 8,180,249 of record NC_142198.1, on the reverse strand, counting down.
AGCAATAAAAAGACTATTGAAGTTGGTTGCACATATAAACCTATATTATTGACATTAGTGACATCACTGATGTTTAAAGTAGTGTTTTCTTACTCATTACAGCCTGTATGTTGTATTTGAAAAGGAAGATTTAGGGTTGCCTTTGAGACTCAATATTTAAAGGGGGGCATCATCTAAATGAAGAATTCCAGTATGTTATTTCTATGTCCGAGGAAAGTTCAATCAATATCTGTGATCATGAGCTATTCTCTCACAGGGCCAGAAACCAGAGAAGTTTTAAACTTGTGATGTCATAGGGTATAAAGTCTGGAGCTGCTCCATAGACAATTAATGAATTATACCCGTATTGGCTTTATTCAGTTGTAGTGTTCTCAGTTCTGAAATAGAAAATGTCCCCATATACTCTGGGTGCTCTCGGTGTCATCTATAACAGCTTTCACCATTCATTTCAGGGCAGCAGCTCCAGACTTTATACCCCATGACATGTTAGCACTCAGTCTTACTAACATGTTCGGACGGTCTCGGACCATAGGAGTAACATGTATGAATTTTGAAAATGGGTATAGTTCTCCTTTAAGTTGCAGCCAAAATGTGTCCAAAGCACCAACTATCAAAATCTCTCTAGTACCAAAAGTTGATTTTAAGTGATTTCCAGTGTCATATTTGTGGTGTTTTTGCTTATTCTTTGGTAAGACAATTCCTCTGTTAAATCATAGTTGTGTGCATTTTTTAGATTTTATTAACATCGTAGGATACTTCTTTTGGGGGTTCTTGTGGTCTGTATTATATACTAATGCATTCGAAACATTTGGTCTCCAAAAAAAAAATCTAATAATATTTAGCCGTAGTTTGTTTATCCCTGATGATCGCTGATGTTACCTGCCTAAATCCATAAATTCTCAAGTTTGCTTGATTGCAGATAGAAATCAAAAATTTACATGTTGTCCTCATAAGTTCCGGATAATATTTTTTATATATAAATTGCATCACTACACCAGTCATGTCTGCTAAAATTCCCTTTAATCACAGACTTCTAATAAAAAAAATCTGCAGTTTCGCTGGTGGTAGTTTAAAATAGTTTGGTAAAAACAGCAAAAGACTGGATTTAATTAATTTATAAAGCATTTAAAAAGATATACTGACAGCAGCAGAGGCTAAAAAGTGTATTTTGGGGAAAGCACTCTTTAATATACACTATTTTAAAAAGCCTCATGCCATAAAAGAGCCAAGTATACAGAGAAAGATATGAGCATATACATAAATATCAGGTTGTATACAGGGTTTGAGTGTGGGGGAGGAAAATAGCTTATGGGTAATGCAGTCTTGAGGGATATAGCACGCCTGCTCTGGAGGTGAAATGCACCACCCCTCTAACACATCCCTGCGTATGTGTGTGTGAGCACAGTATGTGTGTAGCTGCCTCTATCTCCCTCTCAACAACTGATATTTTCCAAATGTCAAACTTACATTATCTCACCCCTGCAGGCAAATATAGGATTCATTTAGTCTAATATATGTGTGTCTGTGTCATATCAGTATCTCACACAGCAGAGAAGCCAAAAGCAGACGCGTCCTAAAGGGCGTCAGAGACAAACAGTCAAGTGTCGGTGGTATTTCCCAGCTCTCACTGTCAGATTCTTGTCTTGAACTTACAAACATTTAGAGTGGAAACAGAGCACACAGAGCATGTGCAGTGCACACAAGGCAGTAAATGAAGAAGCCCTCAGTCTCTTCATCCCTCATGCAGGATTGGAGCGTATTGATTTCTGGTCAGGTGTTAATCAGAGAGGGAGAGAAAAATAATGTTTGCCTGTTGATTAATGGAATTGCTCAGCTGTATGTCTTTGCATCTTAAACATGAATGACTGTAAATTTCAGTTCTTGTTTACTCAAATATACACTTAGTTGTTCTGTTTTAGTGAAAATATATGCAAATAACAACTGCATGTCTTCCTGTAATGTTTGAAGTGTTTTACCAAGACATTATTTAGTTGAGTCGAGTTTTGTTGAGTCAAGAGAGGCAATGCAGGATGGAATGTAAAGCAACAAAATCTAACCCAAGCTCCTGGTGCACAAACACATCAACATCAGCACTGATTTTTTTCTTTTTTTTTTTGTCGCAGATGTATAGTCCCCTTACACTTCACCACCTGAAGTGGCTTTTGGGATCCTGGTTTACTGTTCCAGGCTGCAGGCAATTTCAGGTTGACATCTAATCAAGATGAGTGACAAGTGTTTCGAGCAGCAAACTGACGAGGGTGCAGCTCACAATACACTTCTGTCTTTGCAGATTTAAGTTGAAGCTTTAACTCTACCTGCATGTTAGTGGCTGGTTTTCCCTGCAGGGAAGTGTGAAGCATGAACTCATCATTTACAGCATGAAAACAGTTCCTATAACTCAAGCCACACTGGTTTCCTGTTATCCACTACTGTGAGAAGCTGGCATGTCAACATTTCCAAAGTATTGCTCTCATTTTCATATTAATTAAAAAGAAAACATTTACCAACAGCCACTCATCATCTGCTGAAGCTCCAGCAGGCCTGAGAGTCGCAGAGCCGTGGCTGCTCGCTGGCTGAACTTCGTCTCACCCCTCATCCTGCCTCACTTTAAATGTTTCATATAAGTAATCTGCCTTGACTTCTGCCTCACCCTTTAACTCCCTAACTCTTTCTCTGTGTTAAAATGCTCTAACTACAGTTAACATCAGAGATTTAAGTTCACGAAAACACCAAGCTTCATGTTTAATGTTTCAGTAGAAGTTAATGGTTTGTGCAAGCAAAATGTGTGTTTACCCATATGTTTGAAGTTCCTGCTGTGTGTGTGTGTGTGTGTGTGTGTGTGTGTGTGTGTGTGTGTGTGTGTGTCTGTGTCTGTGTGTGTGTGTGTGTGTGTGTGTGTGTGTGTGTGTGTTTGTGTGTGTTCCAGCACACTGACAGTGCAGTGAATCAGCACAGGAGTGTCAGCCATGTAGAAATAATACACATAATTTATTTAGCATGAACTGTCCCTGTGTGTGCGTATGTATGTGTGTGTGTGTGTGTCAGTGTGTGTGTTTGGGCCAAGAGGTGCTATTAGGCCCACTGGCTCTCCTCATTGTATTCAATTCTGTATAAGCTGTCTTTGTGACACCTTGTTCATATGTTATCACTCGATTAAATAGGCATTATTTATGGTTATCAGACCCATAGATATGGGTTAGAAGGCTCCTGCTACACCAACAAGTAGGTTCAGAACACAGTTATCAGCCCATTAAATAGGGCAGCTATAGGTACTTGGTACCTTTGAGGTTTGAACCAAAATAACCCAGTGGTAAGTACTATTGAAACATCTCCAATTAAAACAATACCTGCATTGAATCCTGGTTGATGGGGCTCAGACTCTGGACTGTCCCTACTTGCATGATTAGCATGTCTGTCTCCTGTCTGCCTGGTTATCAAAGCTAAAACACCAGTAGCTGCCAACATACAACACCAAGCCATAACACCGCCCCAACAAACTCACACTAACACTGAAAGGCTCAAATCTGTTGTTAAACCCCTTAATAACATGTAAATTTAGCTGTGTGATGCATATAGTTAGTCCTGTCACTGTGTGTGTACGCTGCATGGAGCTCACACTCCTGCAGCAGCGACTACAGCCTATACAATCGATGGTGTGGTGAAGTCAAGGGCTGTGTTTTTGAGAGAGTTGGCAGTTAAGCATGCAGAGATGCCACCAACAGGTTCCAAAATATGACAAAGCTATGTGCTCCATACACATTATGGGTTTAATAGAAAGAACTCTATTGATATTGGTATCACTTTATGGATACCTGTATTGAAACCGGTTTTGTAATTTTCTTAAAGACACCCAGTCCTAGTCAGGAGGGTCTTGCTACACCCACTAGTGGGTTTAAAATGCTAAGCGGCAAGAAGAAAAGTCAGGTGACTTAAGACCAAGAAAGCATGTGTATAGAGAAAGAACAAACACAGGACTTTGACCTAGGAGAGTGGGGTTTGTGTCCCGTATGAAACCAAAAGTTAAAGCTGACTTTTTTTAACTATGTCACATACGTATGTCACTTAACATAAGTCAAATTCATCAATTAACATACTTTTTTAAGCCAAATCATCATATTTTTCAAATCCTAACCACATAGTGTTGGTGCTTAAACCTAATGAAAGTGAAATTGAAACTTAATGAAACTGCTCCAGATGTCAACCAGCATTAGAAGGTCATTCTCAACCTACTAGTCAGCTTAGCAGAAGACCTCGAACCCACATCTATAAAGGCTTATAACCACTAAAAGTGCCAATTTAATCAAATGATAACATCGAAAATGGGTGCTTGTGATGTGTTTGTGTGTGTGTGTGTGTGTGTGTGTGTGTGTGTGTGTGTGTGTTTGTTATGTAAGAATGAGTTCCTTTCTCACCTGTCTAAGGTTACCTTCTTCAGAAGATGATGGCTCAACAAACTAATTCGTTACTGTCACCCACTGGCTTTTCCAGATCTCCACACAGGAATGGATGACAATATTTAATGATAGGGCACAAAGCCTCCACAGCAGCCTTTTTTTCATACACATCAATTTGCACCGGTCCCCTTTTACTCATGCAGTATCTTTGCCATTTCTTTTTCAATAATGACCTTACTAAACACGAACTTATCCATTTCTAAAGATGAATATCACATCCGACGTCTATACAACTGACGTAGGGACCTTTGACGATGGCAGACAATGAATAATAAAGCCTACTGTATGAGATAGACACACTTGAGGGCGTTCATCCCTTGTGACTCTGCAGTGATCTATTGTTTGTGACACATAATCACACACACATACACACACCCTGATCTCTTTAAACAAATGTTTTATTCATGCGTGACTGTGTGTGTGTGTGTAAGAGGTGTGGCTCTTTGGTCCTTTAACTCAATAACAGGCCGTAGGTTGACAATAATTTGGAGTCAGAGGTTCATAATATAGCATACACACAAATACACACCAATTCACATGCAATATTTGTTTTCCTTTAAGACATAAAAGTATGTTTTGCTTTACTCCCTTTTCTGTCTTGGGTATCTTAAATCTACAAAATGATGCCTGACTTATTAGTTTTTAATTTATGATTTGACAAGGTCTAAGTTTAATAAACTTCACAAAATCCATCAAAAAATTAATTTCAAAAGAGCATTGATGTCCAAAAAAAGTAAAGGCTGTGTTTCATTAATTTTCTGGATAGCTGACATTTTGGAAATGTCAAGTTTTCATCCAGCATCACATTTATCATCCAAGCTATGCGAGGCATTAACTGTTTACTGTTCATCACTGAACAGTCTGCATCATGTCTGTCACTTGTAACATCCATCATTAGAGAGGTGGTTATTGATGATTGGTAATTATTTCACCATTTCAGTCCTGATCCTGGATTTGTGTGTGTTTTAGCCCTGTTTCCTATATAAGACTTTAAAAAAAATTATGTATGGACCAGAGAAGCACCATGCTCCATCTGCTCTTTCAGTTTGTTCTCTTGATCTTGAGAGTTGCCTGCAGGACAGATAAAGCTATCAGCTCTGCAGACACAGAGGACCTCAGCAGCCATTTCACAAGAGCAGAGCACTTAACCTGTCGACCTTTACTGCCATACATCACCTCAGACACACACACACACACACACCGGACTACTGCAGTTCTGCCTATAAAAGTGGGCTCAGAAAATGGCCCCAGCTTCACTGCAATGCTATATCTGTCCACCTTGCACTTTACATCTTTCCCTCTGTCTCTCTCTCTGTCTCAGGTCAGTGAGTTCTTGCCTTATTTCTCCATTCAAGTGTTGCTATCAAGGCAGTGTAAGTGAAGATCGATTAAGTTTTTATTGGTTTCAAACAGGTTTCAGTTTTGTTCCTGCAAAATTCAATTAGATGATAACATGATTGAGGTGTCATATTGTAGCTCAGTTAATATAAGAGTTGAGCAAGAACAGTATAAAACAAGGACCACCTGCAAGGCTATCATTGATATTTATAAGGTGACTGTGGCTCAGGAGGTTGAACGGGTTATCCACTAATCTAACAATTGTTGGTTTGATTCCCAGCTCCTCTGTGGGCAAGATTGCTGTTTGAATAGTTAAATGAGTAGCAGGTGGTACCCTCTGTGGCATAAGGAAGCCAAAGGCACCAATTTATGATATGTGCATGAATGGGTGAATGTGAGATGTAGTGTGAAAGCGCCTTGAGTGTTCAGAAGACTCGAAAGGTGGCATACAAATTTATTTACCATATATTTTACAATGCAGCTTATCCCACACACTATCTTTACCACAGAGCAGTTTCAGATAAGTGCGGTTTGCCATGTATGTTTTTCTGGGCCTTGCCTTGCTTAAAAAAGCAAGTGCACACTCATATGCACACACAGGATTAGATACTCACCACAGGGGGTTAAATTGGTATAAAATCACCCAGCCACTAGTTGGCCCTCCCAGCCAGGGGAAAAAAAATGCCAATTCCAGTTTTCACAGCAGGCTGGTGGCCAGCAGTAGCACTGGGTCTAACTTTTGTAAGGGCAGCAACAGAAAGTTTGTATATTCGATGAGGAGTCAGGACGGTGCGTGATCAAACCCCCCATAGGGTTTGCGTCAGCTGAATTTAAGTGTCACAACCATTGTCTGTGAGCTGCTACCTGCTCTCTTCCAAGCCAAGTAAGGTCAAAATACACCATCCCAGAACGGGGCATGTCAAAACAGCAGACCCTATTATTGAACTAAATGGCATCCCTCTTATCCTGCAAACCAGCCTTTGATCAGCACCACGGATGGCAGCCAAAACACCAATAAATCTAACAGCCCACCCGGACTCAAAGCAGCTCAGTCCAATTTCACCAAGCGGCAATAAACACCCTCCTACAGTACATGGGCCCCTTCTGGGTTCTGGGGCTCTGCATCGGTTGCACTTGTCTATATTTACGCCATTGGAAGCAGATGCTTTAGCTAAACTGAAGAACATGGAGGTCCAGTTTAAGACGTTCTAACAGTCTTCACACCAATTCAGCTGCTGTTTGTGGTTCTGACAGCTGGCTGGTTAGTGTAAGCTACAAAACGTGGCTTCATGCTGAGCTTAAGACTGTCCTCTTATTTGCGCCTAATTTTTTCCATTTTTAAACTTGTATGTACCATTAGTAAACCTACCTTTCCTATTGTTTTTCTTACTTTATTCTTCATTTTAATGTTATGATCGTTATTATTTTTATTTATGGATTGATTTTCAAAACTTTTTTTTTTTAGTTTTTTTCTTACCTTTTGACTGTAAAGCAGTTTAAATAATGTTTGTTACAGTTGTTGCCTCATAATGTTCTTCTTTGAGGTTTTCTTTGGATTGCATTTTTTTCGTCATTTGCTCATATTAGTACCAAAAAAGAGACATTTTGGCAGTATCACAAGACTTTTTTAGTTGGAGGTGCAGATGGCTTTTTGCGCTTTTCACAACCTGGACTCTCTGTCTTCATCTCTCCATCTCCTCCATTTCCTGCCTGTCGCTCTGTCCCTCCTTTCACGCTCTATGGTACTTTTATTTATTCACATTCCCCAGTGCCTCTTTCACTCTTTCCCTCTCTCCATCTCTCTCTCTTTCACCCCCTGTGGAGTTCCTCTTGTGTGATTCGGCGCACACACTCAGGGAGAGAGAGAGAGAGGCAGTGAACTGCTAACAAATGCAATTTGAAGGAGCACCAAAACAAACTATGATCCAGCTGACCTTGATAAAGCAGCCAAGTATGGAGAAAAGTAGCCAAAAACAAAGGAGCAAAGAGGAGATGAAGTGCTGGATTTTAAATTTCCACCAGGAAGCATCTCTCTCTTTCATTCTTGGTCTTTCCCGCCTCTATTTTTTGGAAACTCTCCATGTTTTCATCATGTTCTTTGGCGAGGCTGGTGTCTGTGCAGCTGCAAGGTCACCGGCCTCCCTCTACCACCACACACAGACACACACGCACAGACACGCACACAGACACACACACAATGATACTGATTCCAGTGTTATCAGCTGCTGTGGTGCTTTAAGTGTGTGAAAGGATCAGGCTGCATGGAAAGAGGGGTCACAGGTCAAAGAGGGTGCCATGTTTGTGTCAGAGTCTGGTGAGAACTACTCGAGTGGAACTACCCTCATGGTGAGGTGTGTGTTTGTATGATTTTAGCCCAACATGCACTGGTGAGTTTGTAGCTTTGACTCTATAGTGCAGGAAGAGGCGGTCATTTTCAGTAATGTGAGACAGAGAGACATACAGACGGACACAGGGAGCATTTAGAGTCGCTTGTGTCTCTGTGACAATGCATCCGTTGTTCTTTACACAGAACCAAAATGAAAAGAGAGTAAAGGAGAACCAGGAGGAAGAGGCAGGCGCTGAGAGCATCTCTCCCCACTTTGGATGAGCCATTCTGGGACACACAGTTCCAGCAGTGCCTCCTGGATGTATCTGTACCTGGAGCAAATCCAGCAACAGAGAAAGAGGGTTATTCAGTCTGCATTTTATTCAACTTTTAATACCAACCTGGTCACTTGTCCAGATGGTAGGAATTAAGCATTTTGGCATACACACAGCTCCTCTCACAAACACACACGCATCCCCTCAGTCAGTGACCAGTGGTTAAATGTTGGCTGCTTTGATCTCTGGTCTCTGTAAGTGGCCAAACTCACTTCAACACACTGGCTACTTTGTTCTGCTGTCCAGAAGCCTCAGACATCATGAACACAATGGGTGTTTTTGAGAAAGCGTGAAGATGTGTCGTTTCTCAGCACATCCATCAGCTTTTAACCCCTTTTGAAACCTGAGCAAATTGGCTTGATTTCTTTCAAAAACATAGAAAGAAGGTAATGAGCAACTTAGCAACAAGAAAATAAAAACAAACAAGAAAAAGAGCTCAAAAAAAGCTCAAATAAAAAAAGTAACATCAATTTAAATATAAAGTTATAATAATTAAAGAGTTTTCTGGACATTTCTTTTTTTATTTTTGTTTATTTTATTTTATTTTTTTAATTTTCTAATAATTCTCTCTCTCTCTCTCTCATTTATAAGGCAGATTTTCAGGTCATTTTCTTGTCACCTTTTGCTAATTTCTTGCAATTTGTGGGACTATTTCCAAGTTGCAAATATCTTTTTTTCTTGTTTTTGAGATAAATCAGCCAGTTTACTCAGGTTTTAAAAGGTGCCCAAACACAGCAAAAGAAAATTGATATCTATCCTGGTTTTCTCTCTTAAAGAGAGGTTTGTTTCAATTTTTTTCTGATTTACATCCAATAACAGTATTCAGTACCCATGCAGGAAGGAGTGCCAGCAGTATATAGAAGAGTAACAGTCTAATATGGATATTTTGGAAAGCATAACCTAAAAAACAGTGAACTTAACCTAGAATTTGTCTACATACTTGTACGGTAAAAACTCAGTATGTGATGTGAATAATGGAAACAAATGTGGTCGATGGAAGCAGACGTTAATGTGAAGGTTTAGCGGTGTGTATGTGTGATTAGGGGGTTAGGCTGTGGTATCTAGGATGTGGGGTCACCTGGTATGTGAGTGTGTGTTTCTGCGGCTGTGTTGGCGGCCTCTCCAGCTGGCTCTGTGGATGGAAGATGTATATTTTTTGCCAGATGGGAGGTAGACCACAATGGTTTCATCTTAATGAGACATGTGCAGACCTGATGTGTGCCACTGGATATAAAATGACGTATGCAGTCTGTCCTTTCCTCTCTTTCTGTATTTTAAGTGCTAAACTCAACTGTCACACTTATTTATCATTAGTCATTAGCGCTAATGTGGAAACGACTCTTGCTGTCGACACATTCACACCCCACGCCTTTGCTCTCCATGTCCACTTCTTCGCTTCTGTTTGAGACACAATGAAATCACCATTAATGATGTGACCTTTAACCTCTGATTCTTGCCTCAGGGCACGAACGATGACATGGTGAGGAGGACAAAAATAGAGAGGGGAGGTAATCATGAATAACTGTTGTGTTGCAGGAAATCCAAAAGCTGCAATTTGTCAACAAAATCAGTGTCGCAAACCCCCTTTCTGTCTTTTCTTGTCCTCTTAGCCATCCAGGCCGGCAGCAGGCTGCTAACTGATGTATCTATTATTGATCAGCTCAGTCTCACTTCCCTATTAGCCTCTATTACAATCTGCCCCATAAATGGACATGCTACTTGCTTGACGCCTGGTGTTTAAATTCACTCTCTTTTTTTGGCCGTTAAGACAATCTATGAAAAAAGGGACTGAGAATGTGAGTCATCTGTGTGACAGCAAAGGAGGGGGTGGGGGGGGGATGGACACACAGGAAGCTTTGTGGTGGACAGCTGTGTAGGTGTGTCAACATTGTCAGTATCAGCAACAGACAGGAAATTGGCTTTGTTAATTATTAAACCAGTGTTGCCACATTTAAGGCAGGTCATGAGATTTTTTTGCCTGTGACACTTACTCACAGTTACTGCCCTTCTTAGTCATCATTTGACTGATTTTGTGGCAAAACCTCAACAGTATCATCAAAATGAGACTGCTCTGTCACCTGTTGTGTCTTTCTGGGTTTTATCACGCTCTGTGTTAATGTCATGTGGTGTAGTTTCAGTTGAAGACCTTTACTTGGAAACCTTATTGGTTTTTCTGTTGTAAAACCTACAGGACTGACGATGTGCATTTCCTTTTTTTTAAATTCTATTTGGGGAAAAGCAGTTTTGAATAACATTACTACACAGTAGCATACAAAAGAGTTTTACACAACTATTGCAGTACATTTGGCATGGCATTTCTTCTACAATAAAGCTCTCATTTAGCTCTCCCAGTAATCTTTCAATTTTTTTTGTAACATTTACAAATTATATACAAAAAAACATGGGAAGCTTTTACATTGGAGAGGTAAAAAGGGGAAAGACAAAAGAAGGAGAGAAGAAACCTAATGAAGATAATAATCATGCAGTAAATAGATCGGTAACACTTTTTTAAAAACCATCTGTTAACCCTATTAAGTCAGGTAAAGTCTGGCTTTATAGGTTTGATATACTCAGTCCACTTGAACCTTATTCGGTAGAATCTTTCCTGTTGGATTTTGAGAGAGAATGTAAACCTTTTCATAACATATATTTCATATAAAATGTCTATCCGATCATCAACACTAGGTGGGTTTCTTGTAATAGCTTTTTTACTTGCCATCAGAAGAATTTGTAGTAGTTTTTTGTCATTAATGTTCCATTCATCAAATGAAATATTGCCCATGTATAATAAATCTAAATGGAATATTAATATTAAAATTAATCAGTTGTTGATGATACGTTAATTTTACTCCCTGCAGCATGTTTGCGTCATTTGCGAATTTGCACAATTCTGTAACAGTAGGTAGTTGTAGAGAAACAGTTTAGTCCTTGAACATTAAAAAAATGAGTGCTGGAAAAAGTACTTGAAAGTCGTTGATTTTACTTGCCCTTGTCTTTACGAACCCTGTTGTATTGATCAGCCTCTTGCTAATAATGTGAGGACTGAAAATGTTTCATTTTGGTCCCTTTTTCAACAATAATATGGTGAAATTTAAATGTACTAGATATGGACAAATCCAAGCTCTCTGCAGCCTCAATCTGATGTTTGCAACATGTTATTGAAGTACGTGAAAGCTTAAGTGAACAGTGGGTGAGTTGGTGTATGTGCATATGGGTTTAGATCCTATTGATCTTCAAACTCGAACAGCATGTAAACTCTGACCTTTGCCTCGCGACCCCGGGGCATCAGTGACACGCATGTGACACTGACCAGCTGTTGCTTCAGGGCTTGCATGTGGTCCTTTGTGTGTGTGTGTGTGTGTGTGTGTGTGTGTGTGTGTGTGTGTGTGTGTGTGTGTGTGTGTGTGTGTGTGCCACCACATGCAGATGTGTGCTGGAACTGTGTGGTTTCTGCTTCTATAATGAGAAGAGTGTGGGGTCTCTGTGTGGTTGCAGCGGATAAAGACGTGCAGTTAAGGCAAAAAGAACGGTAGAAGAAATGAAAGCTGCTGCACGGATTTTCCAATTACACAGGAGATATAGAGCGCTGTATACTGGGTGGTAACATGCGCAGACACGCAGACATGCACACACATGTAATTGCGCTAAAACCAGCTCTTATCAATGTGTGTTTACGTGAGTGTGTATATGTGTTTGTATCTCTCTGTGCCACAGTGTGTACTGGCCTGAATCTAATAGCGAGCACAAACTGAAACCCACAATTTAGAGCAGCCACTCGCCAAACACATCAGGTGAAAAACATCTGTGTGTGTGTGTGTGCATGGGTGCATGTCTATATGTGTGTGCAAAGGTCCCTGTGGTGATGGCACAAGTGAGTTAATCTCACGCCATTTGGTTTTTGCCCAGGTACCTTTCTCTCATGCTGTTTGCCCATTTTACTCTGTTTTTTTTGGTTGTTTTTTTTTCTTTTTCGCTCAGTCTCCTGTTGTTAACACTGTACCCGAGGGGAAACATCTGTAGCATCAATATTACAAGTGAACACAGAAGACAAGCTGTGTGGTCATTCAATCAGAAAGGTTCAAATCTTCCGCTTAAATTCTCTGGAGAAGTGAGTTTTGTGTTGTGCGCGTCTTTTAAAGCTTTCAGCACTTTGAACACTACCTGCGTGATTGATCCCAGCAGAGAAATTCTCTCCGCTGTTTATCTCTCCACAGGGAGGTCAAAGGTCAGGCTCAGCTACAGAATAGCAGCCCTAGAGCTGATAGCGATAGCAGTGTCTTGTTCTTCAGCACATGTGGATTATGCTAACAATTAGGAAAGTGAATGATAAATCAGCTTGAAGATTACACAAGCTACTCTTGCTAGTTGGTAACAGAATTACAGTCAGTAAAGTCAGTTAAACTTGTTATTAAGATACTCAGAGGAAAAGAGGAAGTTTTCATCGGCCTGAGATTTAACAGTAGCTCTGATAGTTGACAACTTCCCTTCTCTCTTTCTCACACACAAAAACACACACAAACACACATATGTGCTATTGGATTCAATGGATGGCATGCATTGACGCAAGTAGTATAAGTCTGCAACTGCTAGTGCAAATTTACCACAGGGGTCTGCAAACTTCATGTTTTTTTAAACATTATTGTTGTTATCATTATTGTTTATATATTTAGTTTTCTTTTATTTATTTAGAATCACGTGTGTCCCTAAACACAGTGCAGGCTGGACTGTTCATGCTCAAGATACAAGGTAGATTTATTAGTAAAAAATTGAAATTAAAATTGGTCCCTAAATCCTTCTACTTCTTTTGGCGTCGAAGGAGGAGTTAAGGATTCTCACAGCCTAGAGAAAGAAGCAGCACTTTGTGTCAGGGGGTGGATAACCAATCTGTCGATCCAATCGGAGCTGATCACATCAGATCAATAGATGAGAGGGGCAGCTGCTGCAGAGACAGTAAATGCAAACTTTTAGGCCTAGTGCAATGAATAGTTCCATTTCACCTTCGCTGCGCCTGATGTTCTCCTGCTTGTCTGTGCCCAGAGTAGCTCAGCACTCCAAGAGTAGGGTGCAATGCATAACTGAATGGTGTATATCATTCAGTAGCACTCCTCATAGTATAGGCGTGTTGATTATTGACTCGATATATTGATCTAGAGCTATGTATCGTTATGATGTTTTTGTTTTCCGATTTTTTTCCTTACTTTTAGACAAGATGACTAGTTAAAGTTTAAATTTCCTTCACAACATCAGAGAAATTAGACCTTGACTAACAATGACCTCATCCCACTGAATTACATTACAACTAACCATGTGATCACACAGTCATCACCAGAGCACAGGAAATATACAGTATTACGTTTGTGGCGACTAATTCAAAGTATGTCTCTGCTGTATCATTCATTGTATGCCGAATTGGTGGAAGAGAAACTGTAGTACTTCCCTTTGGCTCAAAGTGAAACAAATGTACATTTTCATTTTAACAAATTCAGGTTTATTTTGATGACTTTTTGTGTCCTTACCAAACCCACAGTGTGTGATGTGGGTTTACAAGTAGTTATTACCTCATTTTAAGGTTTCCCAAGGTACAAAAGGTACAGAACAATTGGTCAAGTGTTACAAATATTATGGCTGCTTCTGCTCTATTTAGCTTTAAAGAGACACAGATTGTATCATTGTTTAGTCTCAATCCAGCAGCCAGAACCTAAACACAGGCAGGCAGGTGTGCCTTTATGTGAATGATGTTACTGTATTACACAGTAACAAAGTGTCCAGACAGATTTAATGACCATTTTGTTATGTTAAAAAAATGTTTTTTAAATTTCAGTAAAATTTCATCATGATCGCATAATCGAGACTTTTTCATCCACATATTGATTCAACAGTAACTCTCAGTCAACACTTGCCTTTAGAGGTCAATACTGTGGATAATCTAAATATATACAGAGTACATAAATACATTCTCTGCATCTCTCATCTACCCTGCCTCCTCCTCCTCTTTCTCCCTTTTAAAACTCCTTTAATATTAAAAGATTCATGATTGCGTAGGATATTATGCTGAGATATTTATATCATGCAGAGGGATGGCTTTATCACATCTCACAGTACAGTCGTACTTACAGTAAGATACAAATAACAGGATTTTGTTGATTCAATGACTCATTCATACAGAGAGTCCCTCACACGTACACACTGGGCTTTATGCACACACACTTCATGTGTGAGGGCTGGTGGATGCTGCAGGCATTGGCTTCTTAACCAACACACACACACACACACACAGCACACTCACACTCAGCACATGCACATGCTAATCCTGCAGGGCATGGGCGAATTTAGGGCAAGCCTGATTAGTAGTGCTACTGCTTATCAAGCCGCGCCAGCGAGCGAGAGAGAGAGAGAGTTTGGAGGTGGGAGAGAAATTGGGAAAGTGGAAGAGGTAGTGGGAGGTTGGAAACTGGGAGAAGGGGGTGAGAGAACTGGAGCGATGTGGATTCGCACAAAGGAATTTGTTTTTCTGCATCGTTATCATCGCCATTTCATATTCATCCAAATATAAACACACTCACTGGTAGGAAACTGGAGATGATAAAAAGAAAGAAGAACAGCAGTGGAGCATTAAGTGATAAATTGGGCAATCAGCTACTGCAACCTTGGATCTCCTCCTTGCTACAAACCTGCTCCCCTTCATCTTCACTGCTGCCTCTCCCCGTGCCCTTGTATCATTTACTTTCAGATGTCTTATTTCCCTCCTCCATCCCCCTTTTCAATTCTTTCAACCTGTTTTCTTTACATGGTAATCCTCGGCTTCCCTTAAGACATTTTCTGTGTGTGTGTGCTCCTTTTCCCACTGAGGCAGAACCCCAAAGGAGAGGCCAAGGTTATGTGTCAGGGTCACTTGGTGCTTTTGATGTCTTCACCTCTGAGTGGAGAGAAGGAAGGCCAATATGCACTACAAAGTTGGCACCAATTTCTAATAAGGCGCCTTTTTTGTAGCTTGTAGCCAAAGTCTTTATTACTCCCTAATAAAACATACATATGGTTATTGTTATACATTTATATTATGTTTTATACATCAGTTGAAAGACTGTTGAAATAATGGACTCATTAGTTTGTGGAATGCCATTTTTAAGCCTCAAGTTAGGCAATTTGGGCGTTGCCATTTTGATTTTTTGGAGCCAGAAGTGACCATATTTGGATGCGAGGGGTGGGTCTGAATGACAAACTGAGTACACTGTTGGCATCCTGTCACTCAACAGGCCCCGGCCTTAACTACGCATAACTTTGGGCCTTAATAAAACATAAATGAGTGAGTTATATAAAAATTCTATGGGGGTTTACAAGTGGTGATCTGATGAACTGCAGTTTTTGGCACTTTCATGCTGGCTTCATTTTTCAGCCTCGGAGGTTGCCGCTTGTTATAAGAAGAACTAATTTGGGATTGCCAGGTTGTGAAAATGCCATCTGGCTCGTGTTGATCCTCCTCTTCACTTTTTTTTGTCTTGTAAGCTCCTTAATTTCATTAGGAAAAGCAATTTAGTGGACCAAAACCCTTACTATTTATACATTTATTATTAACATTTTAACTACTGATTTGATGACTTATCAGAAAGTGACCCCCCTAAGGACTATATTATTACCAAATAGAAGAATACACATCTACCAATAAGATTTGTCACAACCTGACAACCTTAAACTGGTTCTTGTTATGGTTTCTAATAGATCTATAAAGCAAAAAACGTATGCAACTATTATAAACACTACAGAAAGGCTATCATTAGAACGTGGCACCCTGAAGTGCCATGAGTGTTTTGATCTATTTAAACTTCATCTCAAGTGTACCAGCATCTCAACTTATCCTCAAACACTCCTAAAAGGTTTGCCATTTATGACCTTGTTAAACACAACTCCAAGTGTCTTAATTCTCTTTTAAAGGTCCTGAAATTTGTGCATTTTCTCAGCACACTGGTTTTCTGATGAGAAATGAGCTCAGTGCTGCTTACACTGACACGTCGCTCTGATGGGACAAACTGGTTTTTCATTTAGACTTTTATCTTGGGGGCGAAATTGTTTTTTTATTTTATTAAAGTGACCATAAAAGGTTTTTCCAAACTATTATGTTTGACTTGATGAAATTTGCAGCCACGATGGCACACAGTTTCTTTACTGTGTCTCTAATGCATCTCACTGAAAGGAAAAATAAGCTGTGAAAAGGGACTTCCTATAAGACTCCAAGCTGTGAATTCAGAGTGACCTTGTTGTTCTTTAAGGTTTGTTTTATATTTGTTATAATACACCATATTGATTATAATTTGGCTGTGACATTGGTGCATCCTTATTATCTAATGCTGCTCCTACTGAGCCGTTTCTAACATCACAATTTAGTTTTCAGAAATGTGTGTACAATATTTAATTGCAACTTCTGTATGCAGTACTGTATGTCAGTTTGGATATTGCTAAATGCTGCATGATCACAAGTGAATTAACTGAACCACAGCTGCAAACACTTCAGTAAAATTAACTTTTCAAGTATGTCCTCATATTAAAAAAATACCACACAGCTGCTGTAGCCTTTGTAGCATTCAGCTGCATTGGTATGTAGCCATGGATGCAAAAAGGAGCTAAACGATGACCGGCCTCTCTGTAGATCTAACGAGCATGCAGCTTTGATGCTTTGTGTGGCCCGTTTATTGACTGAAAAAAGACTGAAATTGACCGTGACCACTACAAGAGGAGGCCTGTCTTTCTCTTTTCGCTTACCCTCTCTTGATCTCTGCCACACAAATAGGAGTATATGATGTTTTGTCAAACCAAGGTTACACAAGATGTCTAGAGGGGGGTATTTGGTCCAAACAGCAGATGCAGAACAAGCTGTTTATCATTATTTTTCTATTTTCAGTTCACATTCTGAATACTCCCCTCTCCCTCTTACTTTAACACACTCTAGAAACAGCTCTATAGACAGGATGTTCCTGAATAGCTGACTTCTGTCATCAATCAAAGCAAAGACAATGAACCACTTAGGAACAATAAGAAGGGGTTAACTAAACATTGCATACACACATGCAGCCCCGCACACACACACACACAATCTCAGTAATTGTTTTTATTGTCTGGATGCTGGAACAGACAGTATTTTTCTTGTAAATTTTATTCAAATTAAACTACTGTTTATAATGAACTCCATAATGTCTGTGCAGCCGCCTGAAAATATGCAGTGGAAGTCAATTTTATTCTCTAAACATAATAATACTGGGGATTATTTTAGCTTCTGCTGTAATTATGCATACCCAAGATGTATTTAGGCCCTCGAACAGAGGTGGCACACAACACAGGAGCTTCAATTATTAACTGTTTTGTTTACAACATTCAGAATATTGATATAGCAGCAAGCCACTATCTGCTATGTAAAGATATAGTGGAGTAATGGCGTCCTGAGCAGAGAATGACGTCACAATAACCTTGTATGTGCGGTAAGTTGAGCTTCACGGTCCGCATTTGCGGACATGATCAATGTTTTTCTTTTAGTTAGCCACTCACTGCTATTAGTGGCTTTTTAAATCTCTTGCTGTAGGTTGCACGCATAACACACCGTCAAAAATTCACACCCATCCTGACCATAATCCCGTCCTGCCAGCTGTTCATTTTACATAAAACTCAATTAGGTTCTTTTACTACTTTCAGGCGTGAAAACCCCTGTCTCCCCTTTCCACTACTGTGCTTTTTATAGAGAACAGAAAGGCAGCATAACAGTGCAATATTTCTGCCTTGAACAGACAGCTTAGAAAGGTCTGATTTCATATGGAGCTTCTTCAAAGTGAGAAATAATAAACTTTATGTTAAGCCATGTTTTGCGTAGGAGTAATGTTAACATTTATCATGCACAAAGTACCGAATCATGCACAGGGGAAGAATATGTGCTGGTTTACGTGAAATACGAAATCTTAGCAACAGCCGTGACTACAATTATTATCATTTATATTCTATTTTAAACACTACAGCTGTGTATAAATGATGGATGGAGTGTTGTCTCACTTTGGATGATGCTAGTTGTCTGCTGTCACTCAATATAATGCGTGCTGAAGTGTAAGCGTGGAGCAGGGGAGCCCGCTAATGGGTATGGTGTCTAATGGGACAATCTGCCAAAAGCTGGTGTATTCCTTTAACCTGTGGAGTCTGACTGCTGCGAACAATTCAGAGGAAACAGCAGCTGGAAAATGGCATTGAGCTGAGTGGATGATAGTGCTATAAATGTGTGTTTCAGCATAGTATGGGACTGCGTGGATCTTGCAGCTGTGTCCTGTCTCACTGCAGGGCCTGAGAGTGTCTGTTCAGAGAGTGTGGGGGCAGGAGCATGTGTGTGCGCCTTTCTGCATCTCTTCTCTCCATCCCGTCGGTTTTGATTGACACATGGAGGAGGGAGGTGTATAATTTATCACTTCCTGGTTGGTCCCATCCCACAATGCCCTGCAGCCAGAGACCAGGGTTGGTCCCCCCAGAGCAAAAGCCAGTTTATTAAACCCTTAATGGACACACCATGCCACACACACACACACACACACACACACACAGAGCAACTCTGTTGGTCTCTCTCCCTGGCTGCCTCTCAGTCATGTTTAATGTATAATGAATGAATGATTCATGGCAGGGGAGAGGATTTTGTATTTTAGGACTACTTATTCATTTATACTCACACCAGTAGCCTTTTAAAATCATACCCAGGGTGTGATTTTTTTTTTTCCACCGTGTATGAGGTCGCCAAGGTTTTCTAGATACATCATCCGAATAATTGTTAATGTGCACAGCTCCTGATTTTCTGGTAAATCCTGCATTTTGTCTATTGTCCTAGTTAGATCTGTGTTATCTCTTAGCATTTATAAAGCACTCTAATAATCACTGCTCTATTTTTGATATTTATTTATCCAGGGACTACCGTAGGGGCCTGTGTGGGATGTTCTTTTACTCAGCAACACCTGGCTTCAGTTTCATGAAGCTGCACTAATCAATATTCTCGTATAAAAAATGGATCAAGGGAATCTGTAAAATGTGAAATTACGAAACCTGCAGTTTCTCTCAGCTTTACAGAGCTTTTTAGCATCTTTTAGATCATTGTTTATTGTTTCGGCTCATAAAGATTTCAGCACTCTTGTGAGTCATACAAGTGGGGAATTAGGGAGTATTTAGCAGCCAGCTGTTTCCCTCAGGAGTTGGTGGAGAACAAAACAAAGCTAAAGGAAGAACAAATATTAGATTTGCATTCATCAGGTGGACTAATGGTCGACACGTATTGTATAAATGCTAATGTTGCTTCTCTGTCTTCAATATGTGTAAATAAGCAACAATTTGCCAACAAGTTTATCCAGCCCGCCCTCACTGAAAAAAACTGCCACGTAGATCGACTGTGCTGGCAGCTTATTGTGACCCATACGTTTATTGTAAGGCAGCGCCCTCCAGTGACAATGGTAGTTATGACAGGAGCAGAGCAGGATGGGAAGTGACGAAGCATAAAAAGCAACTATGTCGGCATAATTGTGTACAAATATTAAAAGAGGGCTGTATAGAGTAGGCAGTAGGGCAAACACAGGACTTTCACCCAGGAGAACGATGTTTGTGTCCCAAAGTCTAGGTTGTCTCCCTTTAATAACAATATAGCTCAGTATGCTAGTATGTGTAGCATGCTACAGTTCTGTTACTTTAGTGGCAAAAGTACTTTAATTTTTAAACCTAACAACTTGGTTTTGTTTCCTAAACTAACCAAGTAGTTTTGGAGCAGAATTGCGATCGTCTCATGACGTTAAGAAGGTGTTTAAAACAACCACAATTAGAGTGGTAATACAGGTAGTTTTTAGGCTTATTATATAATAAGTCGTTATAAGTCGTTTAGGAAGTAATTGGAAATAGATCCATTTTGTCATTTAGGTGTTAGAGAGTGTTGCGGTGCATAACAATAAATACAGTGCAAATGCCTATACAATAGGAAAAAAATTACAATTAAATATACATATTTTTAGATTATATCATATATATCATATTTTTAAATATGTATTTAAGTGAAAAAAATCAATGAATGCAGGCTCACATAAAGGAGAGATTCTTTAAAGAAAGGTTCTCCTGCTATCAAAAAGTGAGAGGCAAGAAAAGAAAAGTCAATATAGTGTTTTGCTACCAAAGACAGAGAGCATACCCCTAAACGTGCACATCTCCACGCACATGCATCACACATGAATGTCCTCGGTGTGTGCGTTCCACAAAGACACACAGGCAGGAGGGGATATTTGATACGTGGTGAGCTGCGGGGCCCCTGCTGTCAAAGAGGAGGCGTTTACTCAAACCTGCAGAGCATCCTCTCTCTTCCCTTGTGACACACGTCAAATCAGATTTATTCATAAAGTCCTTCGAACAAACTGCTACGTATGTCATCATGAAGATGAAAGGAGATGGAAAACATGAAATTGCATGATATATTTTTTTCTGAGGCATGCGTCAGGCCTTTTCTTTCTAGTGTGGGGCTGCTGGGTGTGTAGGGTTAGAGGTGTGTGCGCGGTTGTGTGTGAGAAGGGCAGATGGTGTAGCTCTAGGAATCATCTCTCTACATTGGGGTGAACAGCAGGTGGTGGCACGGTGTGTATGTGTGTGTGCATATAAGTGTGTGTGTGTGGCCATGTCCTACACAGCCGGCGAGGACCAGTTTACAAGGACATCTCTGCAGACCTTGCCTTTGGCCGTGTCACAAACACTCATGTCTACTTTGCTGGGTGTGTATGCGTGAGTGTGTGTGCTTGTGCGTGAGTGTGTGTCTGTGTGTATCAGACCGGGGCTGTAAAGTGAGTTTGAAGAAGTGATGTCTTTCGGCGATGCGATACTGCCGGGTGATGAAAGGATGGATAGATGACAGAGCAGATGTAGACAAGTGACAAAAGGGACAAAAGTATGAAAAGAAGAAGATGGAGAGAATAAGACTGAGAGGTCTCTTATGTTTCGTTGCCTCCCTCATCCTTTATTTGAAGTCATCTCTGATTGACAGATTGAGGAGGGAAGTGTTTATTTTATTAGCTCGGGGTGTAAAAGTAGAAAAAAGGACACTACAAAAACTTTTAATTAAGGGCAACATGGGAAAACTTGACACATTATATCCACAGCTTTGTTTTTTTGAGGAACAGTTAAACAAATGTGTTTGTGTGTGTCTGTTTGTGTGTGCGCACGCATGTGTGTGTGTCTGTCAAACTCGTCTGCTTCAACAGACTGCAATCTCCCTCCTCACATTGGCTGATATTCAGGAAGTGCAGGCCCTAAGCGAGCAAATCAGAGCGCGACTCGCTATTTGACTGCCTGGAGGCTTTTAGGCGAACAGATGGCTCCTTAGTGAATGAGAAATGACATTCATGTGAAATGTTACGGGAAGCAGACAGACTGACTGGATGAGGGAGTCTGGATGGAGGCAGGGAGAGAGAAAATGTCTGTGATTCAGTTTCAGGCAGATGTCAGCATGTTGGGGTTTCTCTTTTTTTTCACTTCACAGAACAACACAGGTTTTAAGTGGAAAACCATGTCAACGGCAAGAGCCATTTATCAGAATATCCTGACATGGTACTTTGAGTCCCATCCACTATAACAGGAACAGAGGGTGATTGTTTTTTTTGTTCTTTTAGTACAACAGCTGCTAAATTTGGGGTCATGCTCTGCTAAATATTCCTCAAACTATATACTCCCTCATGTAATTTGGGAATCAAGTTCTAATTGTAATCATTGTCTTCCTTTTAGCAACTGTCTTGATGAAGGTGAATAAATAAAAGTTGTCATCTTGTGTGTACTCACATCAAACTTCTGCTCCCTTCTGCTTTGCTGTTGAATACACTCATCTATTTATGTTGTCACCTCCCCTTGTTGAATAATACAGGGTGTGTGCACGAGTGTGTTTGTTCTCTCCTTTCTTCTCCCTTTCTCTATCAGTGCTTCTTTTACAAGTCAAGAGTAACAGCTAGAGCAACAAAACATGGACTTTAAAGTTATATTAACTGATTTCTGAAAACCAAGTTGCAGGAAAGCATTCGCGATATACCACAAGATGAGCAAGTACATAATGCTTAGATGCGAACTAGCGGTGTAAATCTCCAAAATTCTTCCATACACTAGCTTTTAAACCAGGGGCTGCCGGCTGGTTTGCGATGGCTCACGTGTAGCTCTCCTCACTCAAAACTCAAAAAGCGGCCTATGTGTTAACACGATGCACATTTACATCCATTACGTTTCACCATTGTTTAGCCAAAATGAACTTATGGCACACTCTTACAGTTGTTGCAGGTGATCGTTATGTTGAGAATTGGGTTTTTAATTTTTTTATGAGTGATTTTTCTATATCAAGACATAATCTTTCAAGAGGAAAATAGCGATGCATTTAAGAAACAAGGGTCTGTTTTAGTCAGTGCTTTTGTAGCTGATCACCTATCAGACTGTGTGTGTGTGTATGTTAATGTATATATATATTTCTTGTTTCACATAAACATACAATTTTGACCGCGATCCCTTAAAACTCGGCTGTTAAAGAATCTTGGCCAATATATGCACTGAGTGGGACATTTGATTTTGTCAGTAATCTTTATCGACAACCTACAGTATGTACTTGAGACTAATTCATTTCAAAATGTCTTTGCCGATTAGGCACTGATATTTTTTCATTCCACTTCCTATTTATTACTTTTTGTCCAACACGTAAGTTGATACATATGTTGTATATCTGCGATAAGCTTATGTCGGCCCATCTGATTCGTCTGCGTAGCTTTAGTAGTTTAGCTGTTGGATGTCTTTCTTTGCCAGCCATATAGTTTGTTAGATTAGCATTTCATTCATGTTACTGATGATTAATGCAGTAACTCATATGAAATTGTGAGTCTGAATCTATTCATGTTTACACAGACAGGGCTGTGGGCTTTGTTCTGGTCATTAGTCATGTTCCATTAAGTGTTTGATTGTGCAAATACACTGAGTGATGTGTAATTAGTGATATGTAATATATTCTTTTGTCTCTTGTCGGTTTGTTTGAGTTTAATTTAACATCACAGGCTTTATTCATTAGCATTAGTCTTTAATGTATCCCCTGATGACTTAATCTGTGGCGCAATGAATTCCTTTCTTTGTAGTGTGTGCTGAGGTGGTGTGTGTGTACGTGTGTTTGATTGGGATGTAGCACGAATCGGGAACCAATCACTGGTTCCACTGTGATCTTTCTGTTCTCTCTCTGAACACGTCTGGCCTTTTTTTTTCGTAAAGGTCAACCAAAAGTCAGTATCGTGGGACTTCAAAATAACTGCTAAATGTACACACTCAAAAGATGTTCAGTACACAGCTGTGCTCTTTCCTCCCAGCAGCTGGGACATGAACACACACTTAAACACACTCACACACACACTGATATGCTTTGTCCTGTAGTGGATGATGGAGTCGGATAGAGTAGGATGAAGAGAACAAACAGGAGCTGGAGCACAAAAGCTTTTGGAATTGGATTGATTCAATAGTTTTGAGATAAAAAAAGGCAAGTACAGCTGATATTCTGCATTATATTATGTAAAAGATGAATGCATTATTTATTGTATGTCATGATTATGCATGATTCAGTTTATTGCATTTGTGCTCAGCAGTGGATTTGACTGAATCAATATTAACTTAAACATTAAAAAACATAGAAACAGATAGAAACCTAGAAAAAAAAAGTTTTGAGTCAATGTTTATTTGGGATTGTGAGGAGTCAAAGGGAAAAAAGTCACAAAAACAGAATTAAAAGAAAAATAAGGATTTAGACATAGAGGGATTAGAGCAGTTAATCTGTAGCTGTGATTGTGTGAGAGGGCAGGGTGAAACAAGGGTTACTCTCATCTCTCATCCCCCATCTCTTTATCTCTTTAAACCTCCTGCTGGGAATGTGGTGTTTGATTCATCTCATCCTGTCAACCATTATTCTTACATTTACTTAGCTAAAAGAGGCACTAATCATATTAATTTCAGTTTCCTGTAATCCTCAGATGCCTCTGGCCCTCTGAGTGCATCTTGTGGAATCACTGAGATGAATGACAGCAGCACTTACCTCTCTTGAATGTTGTTGAAAATCTTACCCCCCGCTCTGTTTTTTGGTCCACAGACAACGTTCTTCGTCTGGATGAGCTCCAGGGCGTGACCAACTTCAGCACCTTCCTACTGGACAATTCATCAGGCATGTTGTTCCTCGGTGCCAGGGATGCCATTCTGGCTGTGAACACCAACAACTTGCAGCAAAAACCACAGAAGGTAGGAGGGCTGTGTGTGTGAGAGTGTGTGTTATTGACTGAGTTGTCATCATGTTTGTCACGGGTGTCGGGATCGTTACACAAAAAAAGTAAAGTGTTACACAAGGACTGTCAAAGGATTAATATTTTTATTGTATAATTGCTATAGTTAATTGCGATTCACTTTTAAATGCGTGTTTTCAATTCCATTATTTTGCATTGCAAAACAGTCATGAAGTCCATATTGACAAGGTGAAGCAGTTCTCAGCAGACTGTCTGGATCAGGAATGAAATGACAGCAAAAAATGTATTCTAGTTTCATATGACATCAGGATAATCAGTCAAGCTTTTAAACTCGGTAAAGCCTCTAAACAATGGAAATGTCAGGTGATGATTAACAGAATTAAAAAATTTTGATAGTACGGACCTTAATCGCATCTTGATATATGATATATTCTACACTTACTACTTCTTTTAAGACTTTTGAATGGGAGCCTCTGTAACTAAAGGCAATTTCCCCTCGGGGATCAATAAAGTATTTCTGATTCTGATTCTGATTCTAAATATATATTACACATAACTCGTTACTTTTACAGCATTACTTAACTTAATTGCTCTCTGTAGAAAATAACTTGTTACTACTACTACTACTTCTACTACTACTTGTTACATTTGTTTTGCATTATTCCGCAACATCGCGAGGGACACATTTTCATGTCATTGCATGTGATCAATAATATAAATTTAATCTTACATTTGTGCTCATATTAGCACAAAAACAAGACTCGTGAGAATCATGCAGCACCCCAGTAGACTATAACTGCCTCAAAACAATTATAATTAATCATAAATGCATTTTACTGCTGTGATGAATCTAAACTCTGACGACTAATCAGCGAATGATGAGCAAGTGATAATGACTTACTCAGTTCTCTCTATCTCTCTTGTCTCTTGTCCCAGATTGTTTGGGACGTGCCGGAGGAGAAGAGGAGGTCCTGTGTGGCAAAGGGAAAGACAGAGGTGAGTGCTGTGAATCTTTGAGATGTACTCGTTGAATAGCAAATTATTTATACATGCTTTATTTGGTTGTTTTAGGCCAAATCTAAATAGATTTGACTAAAATGATTCAGATACTAGCATAGTAATATTCTCATATTATTTTAAGTGTAATTTATTGGATTCAAATGGCCTCAGAGATTTGATTTGTGTGATATTTATGGGCCCACGTTTTGTGCTCCAATGGATGCGTGTGTGTCTGTGTGTGTGTCTGTGTGTGTGTGTGTTTGTGTCACAACCTGTGCTGTTAGGCATCGGATGGGAAGTTCTGGGACTTCTGCCAAACCCTTATCAGGGGTGTGTGTGTGTGTGTGTGTGTGTGTGTGTGTGTGTGTGTGTGTGTGTGTGTGTGTGTGTGTGTGTGTGTGTGTGTGTGTGTGTGTGTGTGTGTGTGTGTGTGGGTGTGTGTGTGTGTGTGTGTGTGTGTGTGTAGACAGACAGAGAGTAAGAGTGGTGTATGTGAAGTCATAGATGCCCGGTAACTGTCTGTGGAAACTGATTAAATAGAGCGTACTGTAAACTCAAGCTGTACAGCTCATTGTGCTCCGACTACAATAGAACATCAACCAAACTGCTTACAGTAAAGCGACTGTCCACTGGAACTACGTTGCTTGGGTAACATCTGACCGATATATGGAGCTGATACAGAGCTTCAGCATCATCATGTACCCCTCCGATGAACTCACAATGCTCCCAAAAGTGCCTGAAAAGGCCTTGGGTCCAGCGATGTAGGTCAGATCAAAAGATAAACAAAGCTGAAGCAGTGTATCAACAGAAGGCAGTGCAATTAGTTTTGACCTATTTTATACTATTATCATACTCAATTTTCTGCTTCTCAGCTGTGAAGAAGTGAACGACAGATAAAAGCAGGGACGAGAAGGCATTGATTATAAGATTACGTGTGAGTCAGGAGCATTAAGAAGCAGGAGAGAGGGAAGGAAACAGGAAGGGGAAGAATGATGGACGAGAGTGGGCAAGGAAGGATGAGGAGCATTGTTACAACACCAGGAGAGAGAGAGAGATACAGTGCAGGAGACAAGGAAAAGACTCAACAAGAACCCACCTTGAAGTTGACCCAGAGAGACATGATGTGTTTGTGTGTGTGTGTGTGTCTGTGTGACTCAGAGGGACACACCAGAGCAGGTTAGCTGTGTTACACAAAGCTCAACTGCTATCAGCAGGATGTTACTAAACACAGGATATCAGGCATGTTTAATGTCAACATTGATCATAAGGCAGAACAAAACATCGTAACAGTTTTTTGTGAGCGTAAAAAGGTGTCTCACAGCTCACAGTTAATTCATATGTCAACAACTGTTGACTCAGCGCTGATTATTATTTGGTGTTGACTGGAGAGTTGTTTTCCTGTCATAGAGTACGTTCAGGTCTGCGCAGCCTTTCAGCACTTGAAGTGTTACATGAGGGTAATAGGTTTGGACTGATTGATTTGTTTTTGTGCTCTCAGGATGAAATGAATGCTAACCTTTTTGCTGTGATATTGAAAGACACTGTGGAAGTCGACAGAGAAAATCAATAAGAGCACTTACATTTTCAGTATCGTGACAACACAAATGAAGAGAGGAGCTTGTTGGCCTTACTGTTAATCTGTTTCCACTCTTCAACCCGCATTAATTGATTTTTGGCTGCTAATTGGCAGCATAACAAGCAGCAAACATTAGCTGCGGTTACATGGACAATTTTATTCAATCTGACTGAACTCATTCTGATTACAGATTCCAATCTGTTTACATGGATGCTAAATACAGTGATCTGATAAGATGTGTGTTTACATACCTCTTCTTTTTTTAAATTCAACCTTTGGTTTGACAAAAGATCTAGTGTTGTTGTGTGTGTTATGGTAATATTACTCGATGTATTAACAGATGGTTCCTCGTGAAAAAGCAAAATCTGTCTTGAAGGAAAAGAGAGAAAGTTCTGTATGCATAGGAAAGTTGAGAGGGAGAGAGGAGTGGTGCATGAGATGAGGAAAATAAAGTTTTTCAGTGTCCATACACACACACACACACACCCTTGTAATTCTCTGTAATTATTGCAGAATTGCTCCCAGTATGTTAGCATCAGTTAGCACCAAAACACCTAAAAGCGATGCTTGTAGGTGTTTCTGTGGCGGACATTTCATTTCCACCGTGAGCTCCAAACTCACAGAAGCTTTTAACATCAGATCGCATAATGAGTCCTCATTATAATCCCCAACACACTCACATAGAATAAAATCAAATAGAATAGAACTAAACAGAATAGAGCCATTCGATTCACTTCGTGCCAGATTGTGAATGAAGCCTATTAGTGTGAATGAGGTTAATTTGGACCAATGAAATCGCTAATCCCAAGCTGATCCCATTGTTTCCAGCCGGAGCTCTCTTTCTGTCTATCTCTCTGGCTCTCTGTCCGTCTCACGGGACAGGACGGTGGTTGGGTGGTGGGGGCTGATTTGGATGACATGATCTGGGCATCAGAGAGGATCAGGTCCCTGGGGCGAAGGTGACTCAGGCCTAGAGCTGATCCAAGATGGCACGCAAAGACATAACACGCACAAGCCTTCCAAAAACTGCCTGCGTCATGATTTTGTGGTAACTGGAGAAGAACAATAGGGGGGTTTCAATAATGGCTGCAGACTGAAAATGCAGATGTAAAGAGGGGAGAGATCAAGAAAAAAATCTTCTATGTTTTATATTTTAAATGGGCACATAAGCATTTTTTGTACATTATTTATGCATGAAAATTAGTGGCTTAAGTTTAATTTTGCATGCCTATGTTAGTTTGAGGTAGTATGGATGATCTTTGCTGGTAGCACTGGGGGTCTCAAGTATCTCTCCCAGCAGTGGGGGTCTCTGATTTCCAGTCAGATTCGTTGATACTCCAGTTATTCTAAGAATCCAATCCCTCCTTTCTCCCAAAGCTCAGCATGATTCAAACAGAACCACTTCTGTTCATGGGCGTAAACAGACATATGGATACATTAATAGTATATTTCCTAATTTTTGAAATTGCAACTGGTTGTAAACGCTTTAGACTTGTCTTAATTTCTGGGTGTTTGTCTCCCCCTGCAGGTTGACTGCAAAAACTACATCCGTCTGCTGGAGTTTCTGGGTGATGGACGCATCTACGTGTGTGGCACCTACGCCTTCGACCCCCAGTGTGCATTCCTGGTTAGTTTGTGTGTGTTTGAGGCCGTCCTCTTGTCTGCATGTGTGAATTTGTATTTGAATGAAACGTTATGAGGCAGATCTGTGCCTGAGGACCTGCACACCTGCATCAGCAGGATGCTATAATTCCAAACTGCTGTGTGTTTTCTTGCACGTTTTTCTCTGTACGTGTGTGTGTGTGTGTGTGTGTGTGTGTGTGTGTGTGTGTGTGTGTGTGTGTGTGTGTGTGTGTGTGCACCTACATTGTGAGTACTGCAAATGAATCTCTGTGACAAGTTCCCACACTCATTCACAGCCAAGTCCTTCACCAACGGGACAGGCAGAAGGGCTCACAAATAAAAACACACACACTGTCATCCTCCCACTGCTGTAAATGTATTCACATGATACTTTTAAGTCTTTTTCAGACTCCAGTCACACACTTTTCTTCAGTAATTATTAGAGAAATATGTGGTGCCAGTCAACCAACAAAAGCTTTTAAATGCTTTGTTGCAAGTGACATTTTCTAGACAGTACTTTGAGTGCTAAAGTCACTAAAGCTTTTAGCATAAAAGAGCGTAATTAGAGTCAATTATAGTGACGTTTTTAGCAGACAACCTGTAGAGAGCAAGTTGAATCTCCCTGTAATTAGTTTAGAGGACAATAAAACACAAGGCAGCTGTGAAAAAAAATCTTTAAATAACTCATATAATTCATTTGCCCTTGTAGTTCTATCTTCTCTTTTCCTGTCGTCCTGCAGGAGCTCTCTTCCTTCACCCTGGAGAAAGTTGAGGACGGAGGGGTGAAGATGGAGACAGGGAAGGGCAAGTGTCCCTTTGAGCCCAGTCAGCACTACACAGCTGTCATGGCAGGTGGGGTGACGTACTACTTGTTTGTTTGGCATCTTTTTAGTCAGAATATCAATCAATGGAGGGTGATAACTCACTTCCCTCTCTTTCTGTTGTCTAGGTGGAACCCTATACACAGCAGCCACCAGCAACTTCCTGGGAACGCTGTTTGACATCTCCCGGGCAACGGGCCCTGAGCAGGAGCGCATCCGAACAGAGCGATCCATCAACTGGCTGAGTGGTGAGACACACATTGCACACCTCCTCTTACACTTTTAAACACCCACATGCACATATGTTGAGATGCACAGACACAAACACGCTTTCAAGTCAAAAGATCATACTTAACCACAGCCAAATGGCATGTGTTTGTGTTTCTCAGACCCAGAGTTTGTGAGCTCAGCCTTCATAAAGCAGTCTGAGGACAGCAACCCAACTGGAGACGATGACAAAATCTACTTCTTCTTCACTGAGGTGGCCAAAGAGTATGACCTCTACACCAAAGTCAAAGTGCCCAGGGTAGCACGAGTCTGCAAGGTAATCCAACATCTTGACTAAGTGATTGATTGATTAAACCTTTGAAGGTTCGATCGACCTGAGCAAATTGGTGCGATTTTTTCCCTTGGGCACATGGGAAAAAGGAAAAAGCAATGAGCTACTTCAGAAGAATTGTTCCACATTTTGGAAGTCTTCGTAGATTCAGAATTTTTTTTTTTTTTTTAAAGCTTTGGAAAAAAGAAAAATATTTTTAGAATTAAAATGAGGTTTCTCAATCATTATTTTCAAGCACCTTTTTCAGGTTATTTCCTTGTTTGTTTTTGTTTTTTTACTTTTTTTTAAAACATTTAACTAATTTCAGGCCAGTTTTTGGAACATTTCATTAGTTGCTCATTGTTTTCTTTCCATGTTTTTGCAAGAAATCAAGCCAGTTTGCTCAGGTTTTAAAGAGTTAACCGATTGATCGCTTCATATGTATTCACTCTTTGGCTTATCCTTCTCCCTCCTCTCTTTTCAGTCTGATGTGGGAGGGATGAAGACTCTGCAGCGACGTTGGACCACCTTCCTCAAGGCGCAGCTGGTGTGTGAGGATAAACCCAGCGGTCAGCGCTACAACATCCTAACCGATGTTTTCACCACGGAGCACACACCAGGCGACCCCAGCAGCACACACTTCTATGGGCTGTTCACCTCCCAGTGGTAAGCTGAGGAACAAGCAGGGGAGGGAGGGCGGAGCTTTCTCTAATTTCCTGAATATCCGACTTTCTAGAATGTCACAGTGACTACCAGACAGAGCCAGGCTAGCTCTTTCCCCCTGTTTCCAGTCTTCATGCTAAGTTAAGCTAACTGTATCCTGCCCATAGCTTCATATTTACCACACAGTATCAGTGTGGTACATCCTCATCTAACTTTTATCAAGATTCAAGCTATGATTTCGATATTGAACATCCTCAGAAAAGTAAAAACAGCATGGCTTAATGAGCCTGTTTACATCTGATACTAACATTGGTTTCGGTGATCGGAACACAAGTGGACAGCGAAGACACATCACCATTCACACGTGTGTCTATTATGCGTCTCCAGTTGACTATATGTGTTAGGATTTTATCGCTGCTTCACCTATACCAGGAGGTCAAAAAGTCCCACACACAGTTTTTACCTCCAAACTCTGACCAGCTGTTCGCTAACATGCTCGCTTGTGACGTTGTGTTGATACAGCTGGAGATATTGCTGTCTGCAGAATACAGCACGTCTTATTCCACAGGGCAAAATGACCGATGGTCACACACAACTTTATCCAACTTGTCATTAAATTATCAAGTTGTAGAGCTTTAGCATGCTGTCACCAAGGCAGCAGTTACGCCTTGCAGTCATAATTTATGTTCCTGTTAAGAGCATATCAGGGACACATATGTTTTTACAATACAAAAGATATATGGTCAAATGCTTCCCGGACCAGTTCAGCCACTGGTTTGAGTGATGGCATCACAATGCATCTTGGTGGCTGGTCATACTTGTTGTTAGTGCTGTCCACATCTGATCACAGGAGACACATGTTTGTCACTGTTGACCTTTTTTTGTTTCCTGTCCTCAGGGAGCGTGAAGAGTTGTCAGCAGTGTGTGTTTTCAGCCTGTCTGACATCAGCAAAGTGATGGACGGTCCCTTTAAAGAGCTGAAGAAAACCTGCGAGAACTGGATTAACCCTGAACCTGTCCCCACACCGAGGCCTGGTCAGGTACTTAACTGTGCAACCACAAAACTACTGCATATGCACTATCACCACTTTGATTTAATACAATGCCTTTCATTACATTCTACTATATTATATGAATGACTCAGGCATTGTTTTCTCCCCTTCTTCACATTTTTTAGTGTTTGAACAATGCTCTGAAGGCTGAGGGGTTTGAGTCCTCCCTAAAACTTCCCGACAAAGTGTTGACCTTCGTGAGGGACCACCCCCTGATGGAGAACAGTGTTACTGCAGCGCCTCTGTTGGTGCGGAAGGGAATCAGATACACCAAGCTGGCTGTAACGCAGAAGGGCAACGGAGAGACGCGGATGAGAGCAGTGCTGCACCTTGGAACAGGTGAGGAGAGAGAGAGGCAGGAGTAAGAAGAGAGGAGAGAAAATAAAGGAGAAGAAAAGAGAACAATTCAATCTGCATGTCAACAATTAAGTTAACCTGTTGAAATCAGAACAAACTGGCTTGATTTATTTCAAAATGTGGGGAAAAAGGCAATAAACAACAAAAGAAATAATGAGTAGGAAAAAAAGTACAACAAAAGTACCTGAAAATTGTTTTTTTGAAAAAAAAAAAAGATCATTAAAAAATTCTAAAATAGAAAACACAAGAAGAAATAACCTGGAAAAGGTTCTTAAATTGCTAATTTCTTGCAATTTGTGAATCATTTCTTACCAAGTTGCTTATTGCCTTTTTTCCCATGTTGCTGAAAAAAAAACCACATGAATTCGCTCAGGGTTCAAAAGTTTAAATACTTGTGAAAGGGGTCTCAAAGCAGCACAAGAAAAGTGTCATTTGCTTCAGGTTTTAAAGGTTTAATGTAGATGAAAGTTGTCAAAGTGGAACTGAGATAAAAAAAATGAAAAAAGACATTCGGATTTTAATATGAAATAAACTAATTCAGTGTTGTAAATGAATTAAAAATACATGAAGCATTCACCCTGTGTATTTGTGTGTGTTGCAGACCGTGGGGAGCTCCACCGGGTGGCAGTGGTGGGTCAGAACTCCACCTTGCTGCAGGAAATCCCTCTGTTTACTGCACAGGAGCCTGTCAACAATATACTGCTGCACAAGGTATTTTCATTTATTTACACGCATACTGCACAACCACACACATGCATATATTAATCTGCAGTGCTCAGAAATATCTGCTCTATTGCTGAGTGGTTCTGCACTGGTTCCCACTGGTTCCCTGTGCTTCCAGGGCCGGGCTCTGGTGGGCAGCCCTCTGTCTCTGGCTCGTGTCCAGGCTGAAGGCTGCGCTCTGTATCCCAGCTGTGAGGTGTGTGCCAAAGCCAGAGGACTGGGCTGTGTGTGGACGGAGGACGCCTGCAGGCCTACAACAGAAGAGTGAGTACTACAGGAATATCACAGTGAACTGGAAGACTGCCAAAAATGAAAAGCTGAGGCAGAAAGCAACAGTATCAGGCTAGAAAATGGTTCAGTTATGTGTAAAATTTGACCCATTTTTCTTTGTAGTTGGTTCATTAACCATTTTGTGTATATTGTTTCAAACCTCTACAAAAAAAAACAAGTGTCTCCTTATACCTTTAAGGACCAGAGTGTAGAATTTAGGAGGATATATTGGCATAAATGTAACATTATATATTTTTTCTCAACTGTATAATGACCTGAACTTGTTACCTTAGAATAAGCTGTTTGTAGGGAGCGGATCCTGAACTACAGAGATTGCCAGGCTGCACCGCCATGTTTCTACAGTAGCCTAGAACAGACAAACCAAACACTGGTGTTAAACAGGGCCACTTGTGTCTCTGTCTCAGCCACCATTGTTAGCAGCCCTTCTGCAATGAGTAGCATCGAAAAAAAACCCACTTTTACTGGCTTTAACTGGTAAAAGTGTTTTTACCAGTTTAAGCCGCTGGGTCCATTGGTTTTGGAGAGAAAGAGACCTCTTCTGATAATCCAGCTCCGGTAAAAACCTCTGGGAATGTCTAGTTTTAAGTTATCAGAGGAAAAAGGTTAAGCATGCATCAGCAGGTGTTGCGTTAGTAGCTGCAACAAGCCTAAAAGCATTGAAGAAACACTGATTTGTAACTTGAAACTGCTTTATTCTGTGTTTTTACCATTTAAATCACCTGGGTTGCTTGTTTTGGGGAAGAAGAGACCTCTGCAGATAATTTGGCTCCAAATAAAAGTCTCAGCAACAATGAATGCTGAAGGAATCCTAGCTGGGAGCTGATGCATAGCACTATTGACAAGTTTTAGCTGGTTGCAATTTGCAGTCATCACATCTAGACACCAATAAATCCTGCACACTGTTCTTTTGTTTTAAGATTAATTACAGTAACACAGCAGCTAAAAGGAGAGAGAGATAAAACCATCATCAAAATATCTTTATAATCTCTATAGTATATATTTGGTACTTGGTACTTTGGTATTAGTTTTCAGTGATCGCACTGATTAATAATCTGTTGACAGATTAATCTCTTAAAATCTGAACAGATAACTAGAAAAGCATGCACCAAGGAAAGTAGTTTCACTCCCTAAATATTGCTGAAAAATTGTGACTCCTTTTTGTGTGTGTCCAGGCCTGCTCCAGGTGATATGATAGACGACGCCTTGAGAAAATGTGACATAGGAGAAGGTAAATATATCTCATTTTATACTTTATTTAGACTATGTAAATAATTAACAAACTATGCAAATGTAAAGATAATTGATTTCAAATATATGTAATATGAATATATTTTGTATTTATAGTCATTGAACTGCATGTTGTCTCCTTCAGGGCGCTGCAATCCGTCCATGAGGGAACTGCGAGTTTCCAAGGGTCTACGGCTCCTGTTACCATGCATCCAGCTGTCTCCCAGGCCCTGTAGCTGGGAGCATCCTCCCCACAGACAGACCAGGCAGCACCACTCTGACCTGGAGGTGACTGTCACAGAGGACAGCCTGGGGAAATACATCTGCACGTGCCAGGTACGCTCGTAAAACGTACACAAACTTGCAGGAGAAAATTTAATGCTCAACATGTCTTCAGCTGCTGATAGGGAAATCTTAGACCCTAAATACAAAGGTTTTTCCCTCTTAATTGAAACACCTCAAATTCAAAAAACTTTCCTCTTCTTCTATCTCATGTTGATCTTCTCCAGGAGGCGGAGCCAGGCATCAGAGAGCCCACCCCCTGCCGAAGAGCAGCCTATCACCTGACACTAGAAGACCCGAGCCCTGGAGGAACAGTGGCGACAGCAGGAGGTCGTCACGTTCTGGCCATCTACATCCTGTTCTTTGTCTTGGGTTTAGCATTTGGCATATTTCTCCTGTACTGCGTGACCCGTCGGCGGAGCATTGTCCGCCAGGGTCACCACCTGCCAGATAATTCGCTGTCGTCAGAGAAGGGGCGGGATTTGCTGGGCTCCTCGGCCACGCCGCAGTCCCCGAGCAGTGCCAGTCTGCTCTCCGAGGGATTCAGATTGACAGAAAAACGTAACGGGACGGCGACGAGTAACACAACAACAACGCTTCTCAGCAATCAGGGGAATGGTGGTCACCATGGCAACAGCTACAGCAGCGGCCTGGTCCATAGCAACCCCAGCAACGGCCATGGGAATGTGCTGTATGCCAACAGCAACACAAGTAGCAGCGGGCTGAAGTTCACCTCCGAAATTTTAGCTGCAGACTTGCTGGATGGAAGGACGGGGGAGAGGGAGAGGGTGAGGGTGCGGCCCGAGGGGTTAAAGAGAGAGTCAGGGGAGGGGGAGGAGGTGGACGAGGGCTGGGGGACGGGTTAGGGGATGGACGAAAAGGACTAGAAGAGGAGCTGGCCAGCTTTCCCATGTTTAAATCACCAGCACCACTGGCTAAGTGTGAAGAAAGTTCAATATGAAAAGGTGTTATAAATATGCTTTTGATTGCACCATTTTGCATCCTTGAAGAAAAACTGAATGATACTGGGAGGGACGCAAAATGGTTACTGCCAGATGCCTTTGAATGGGAGCCGTGGCTGTGAGAGACTACAGAGATATATGAGAAATATATAAGTCTATGTCTAAGCATGTGAGGGAGAAAACATGTTAGAGTGTCGTGTGTCACTCAGGATGAGAGTCACAGCTAAATAAATGTGTCAGATGTAATATAAAGTGTAAATATAAGAACTCCAGATTGTGGACACAAAGCTGAGTGTGATATTGCGCAATTTTAATGTTGAAAAAAAAATCAAAGATGAAATGCCTACATGTGTAGACATTGAAAAGCCATATTGTCTTTCTCCTTCTGTTGTTGTTTGCTCTCTCATTCTCCTCTCCTGAAGGCACTGAAAAAGAAAAGTGCACTTTAAATCTCTCAGCACCTCTCTCTACTTCTGTCCCTCTCTCTGACACACCACTCAAATCCCAGACCTTGATGGGTCCAAAGGCACCAAAGGACTGCTGAGCCATAGAGACTGCACCAGTCCCGGGCTTCAAACAGAGAGATGTCACTGTCAGAGACTAAAGAACCAGAGCTCTCTGACTAAAGAACAGAGTCCCTCAGATGGGCCACAGTGACGGAGCTGTCCCTGCCTGCACTGACGCAGAGGTCAAAAGGATAATCTGTGTCAGTGTGGAAAGCTCAAGATGCACAGCAGACGCAAGCAAGTGACAGCTGCTCACATCTGTCACTTCTCACCTTCACTGTTGCTCAAATCAGAAGGCCAATGATTTTTAGAAGGATGTGAAATTCATTGCAGCCTCACAGAATGGACCTTTGCAGACACAAAGCCACCATCACCTCGTTTTGTGTGTGTGGATTTCAACTTTAAAAATGTATTGTTTTGTCATGTTTTGTAATAAAGCCTAAAAAAAGTTGCTGTTAACTTGTAATCTCTGTTTCCGTACTGTCAAGTGAAAATCTAAGTGTGAGAGAGATTTTTAAAAAGTGGTGGCGTGTGCCTCTCATACCTCCCAAGAAATGGACCTAACTTGTAAGTAATGACTGCATTGTGAAAGTGTGTGTGGCTGTCAGTTAGTGCGCATGTACCTTTTTACATTTTAAAAACACTGATTATACATTAAGAACCCATTTTGCTGATGTGTGCTTGTAGTTTGACTATACAGCTGCAACAGGAATAGTCACATTATCATGAAAGATCCTTAATAAAATGAACTTAATGTAATGTGAAAGAAGTTGCAATAATATACTTTTATGAGGAATCAACTGTGTTAATAATTATGGTATATAAGATTATAATACTTTAAAATTCCTTTTAAATGTGGAAAAAGTTATTCATAATAATAATACAGAACATTTTAAAATTCCCTTTAAATAATGTGGAAAACATGCAGCTTAAAAATGAAATCAACTTAAAAATGTGTCTTTATAAATATAATTAAATGCTTCATTACCATAATTATGAAGACATGTTTTAAGTTAATTACTCATAAAAATGAAGTTGTTCCAACATTTTTACCCCAGATTATTTAAAAGGGATTTTTAAAGTGTTAAAGGAGAACGACACCTAAAACGAGACTTTCATTGTTATTTTCATGTCTTAGGAAAGCTTTAAGAACATGAGCTCCTCTTTTTTTAAAAGGTGAACTGTGGCCGCATACAGGTCAGTGTACTTTTTGGTCTTTGAATTTTACTTTCAGAAACGGAAAAGAAAAAAAAATTACTTATTAGATTTTCATTTCAAAAGCCAAAAATGAAAAAAAAAACACGTTTTTTTTTTTTTTGTAGTTTTGTAGTTTTCGGGGGACATTAATATAAATAAAAAAATATATAATAATATATAATAAAATAATATAAATATAAATAAATGAAATGTCACTTAATTTTCAGACTTTTTTTTTTTTTTAATTTTCTGAAACCGGATGTTGTTCTGTTTTTTTTTTGTTTTTTTTTTTAAGTGAGTTTGACTGATCCTGGGACTGTCCCGGAGTAAAAAATACACAGAAGGTTTAGGGACACTTTCATCTTATAGCCAGCAAGGTAACAAAAACAAGCGTACCCAACACGGTGAAGGAAGACGTGAAACTGGTTAATGTCGCAGAGCTGCGGTCCCTGTCACCAACGAAGTTAGCATGCGGTTAGCAATGGACTTCAAGTCACAACTTCCATAACTTGGATTAAAAGTCGTTTGCAGACTAAAGGAATATAAATTATGGAGAAATGGACACACACCTGGACCTCAGGACAACTTCAGATTCAGGTAGGAGTCAGCATTTTTTGTCCTCTGTCGTTTTTTACCGCCGCTAATTCTGAATGCATAGTGGCCTACTTTGGTGTTCATGGTTAAAATTAAATAAAGTGGACGACTGAATAATGTAAAATTCAGCCGAGCTAACGGTTTGTAACATTCCCATACTGACTAAAGTGGGCTTACGTGATAACGTTAATATTTTAATGCGCAATGCTAAACCGCTTACAACTACAGCTAGCTTAAGCCGGTAGCAAGATGGCCGCCGGTGGGTTTTAGGTTTTAATACTCTCAAAGAAAAGACCTAAAGACTGCTTAAATAAAATTGGATGAAAACCAACTATTCAGGTGTCGAAATGTGTTCCCCGTTGAAAAGTGCTTCCCACCTGTTAATACAAGCGCCTCCCTCGGTGGTTTGGGACTGTTCGTTATTTATGAGGGAGGAAGGGGTGGTGTAACACTGGTGAGGCATTTCCTTTCAAAAAAGCGCTGGATATGACGAGTCTTTTTTTATTTTGGCTTAGGTTTGGGACATACAATTTTGAATGGTAATGGACACCCACTGTATTCTGGACATCACGCTATTTTTGACCTTTTATGGTAAATTATTCATTGAAATACAACCACATCACATATTAAATATATATCTTTGTCATCAATTTTTCCTCCTTGTAATCTTTGACCATCCAAGAAGCAACAACTTCATTAATCAGAGAGAAATCCAGGTGAGTTTCAGTGTGTGCCCATGGTCACATGAATAAGGCTGTGTTGACAAAATACGATGTTCATGGTGGTTATAATAAAAAACCAAACATCTTAAATGGTTACACAATGTTTTAGGTCTCCCCTTTTATAAATGTACTCCATCTTATATTATAAAATGTACCAAGTTCAGAATTCCTGTTACTCTTCCAGACAGGACTGATCACTGTCAAAAAATAACTATATGTGAATGTTTTGAAATCAAAGTTAAAGTGTATTCAGTGACATTTGATTTGATTTGATGGGATTAAAAAAAAAAAGCTTTTTAAAAAGCAAAAAAAACATTTAGAGCACTGTAAACGCCTGCTGTCCAGAATACTGTGAGTTGAAATCAGCACGTCTGGAATACTGTGAGTGCTTATAGTGGCCAGGACACTGTGTTTCTTCATAGTTTTTCATGATTTCTCTCGATTAGCCTTACTGGTGCATCTGGATGTGTGCATTGCTATTAAGTGTCCTCTGGAAACACTTCCATTGTTTTGTGGTGTTTTGAAGTGCATGTTCTTAATGTGTTGTGGTATTTGCAGTGGTTTTTTTTAAGTTGTTATATTGTGGGATTCCCAGCATGTTCTCCATATGCTGCGCATGTGTCTTCAAACTGATAAAGATGTTTTCTTAATTTGCTTGTGTTTTGTCCATTTACGCATGTTTTCTGAAGCTGCGATGTGAAAGCCCCTGTCGGCTGCTGTAACTTACACTTTTTAAGGTTTTATTGCTCAACCAGTGGCCTGTGATTCATGGTTTGGTGCATTTTATTGGATTAGTTTCTTTTGTGAATGAGAGCACTTTTTATTTCACACCAAATATTTCCTGATAGCTCCTTTTGCCCTTAACTGACAGGTTAGAAAGTGGATGAATGGTCTAAAAGTGTGTCCTCCGTCTTTGCTCAAATCACTGAGGGAAGAAAAAGAGGCAATCAAGTTCTTGTCCTCATTTTCTATTGTCAATGAAGCCGCCTTTCTTAGATACAATTCAAATTGTGAGAAATAGTATGCTAAAGCGATAAAAGTAGTTTCTTCAGCCCTTCCTTTTTGTATCTTCATTTCCATCGTTCATATTTTACAATCTACCCTAACAGAACAAATATAACCATATGAATTAACACGTGTGATAAAATGCAAAGCTGGATGATTTCACTTTTTGTGCAATCCCGCTGTAGTGTTTTGCATTTTGTGTGAGTGTATGGTGAATGAAAGTGTGTGTCTGCATATGTCTACAAGAAGACTTCCTATAAATAATAAAAGCAGCTTCTGGCTGCTGATTTTAAAGTCAAATTTATTTACTACAATCGGAAGTTTATTTGGCTGTCGAACTTTGACCTTTGACACTGCGTAGATTGGAAACCTCTGATGTAAAAGCAACATTTTGTCAGTTTCTCATATATTTGATATTTTAGGCTAACCTTATTAAATCACCTTATATTTAGGTTATATTTGTTAATAACATTATATTAACCTTTGAAATAACCTGAAGTGAACTCATATGAACTTGTGTAAAAATCATCTCACTAGCTGTCCTTAGAAGTTTCAGTTGTGAGTTAGAAACTTGCCGTTGCTGGGAAAAGGAAACAAGTGGTCTTTCCTTCAGTATATCTTATCTTAGAGGAGGTAACCTCCCTAATTCTTCTAGCGCTGTGTTGTTCAATTATAAATATGTGACTGAATAAGATCTTCTCGGTCAGAAAGCTTGCACCTCTTGGTGTTTGTGTTCTGCCCTTTCAGCTGAAATAGATCTGACTCTGTTAGACCCTTCTTTATTCTCTTTTATCATTTTCATAAATATACAAAAGACAGCTGCTTTCTTATTGGGATTTATTCCTTCACTTCAAATGCAGTAATTTCCACCACAAAGAGCAGTTTTGTGACCAAAGTGCTTTGGTAATTTAAGTCAACTGACTAACAGTGTAATGGACATGGCCTTGTGAAAATCAAATTTAATTACAATTACAATTACAAATTACAAATTTAATAATAATCATTAATTACAGCGCCACCATGTGAATTTTGAGTCATATTTGGTCATTGCAGCTTTTGACTCAGTGCAGCTTTTTAAATAATTGATCATAGTTGATCATAGTCTCTGATGCAAAATCTTTTAACTGTGGAGTTTCTCGTGGAAGGTGACTAAAACTATTGTTATATTAGGGCTGTACAATTAATCGAATTTTAATCGTGATCACGATTTTGGCCGCCACGATTAAATTACCCTGATCGTCGGCGATATTTACATTGAAAATGCGGGCTCTGCTACATATCTAATCAAGCGCTTTCTCAATCAGTCGTCAGTCAACCACCAGGGGGCGAACGCGTGGTAAAGGCTTCATTAAGCTGCCTAAATAACAAGCGAGTGCACCCTGCGGCAGGAGCCTTTTGTCACACTGTGGACTAACAAGAGTGAGTCATGTCGAGAGAAGAAAGTACAGCAGGAACTGGAGAGGAGCATCATGGTGAGGAGCTAGTGCCTCGAAAGGGATCAACATCTGTTGTCTGGACCAGTTTCGGATTCAGGGCAAGTGATGTTAAACAAGAAGTAGTCATACGTAAAGAGTGCAGCAGAGTTGTGTCTGCCTCGCAGGGTAACACAACTTATCTGTTCAACCATCTGAAAAAACATCACGAACACAAATACCAGGAATGTATGAAGCCCAAAGCTAACATTCCTTCAAAAATACAATTTAAATATGTACACGTAATTGAATTGTAGTCTTTACTAACATTATGGAGTGAATGTCAATGGATGAATTATCAAATGTTATATATTATGTATTTTTTTTATTTATTACAATTGACAAGTTAAATAACAAAAAATAAAATGATTATTTAAAGTTTCATTTTGCACTGAAAACTGTTTACATATTGTTTGTTGAAAAGTAGTGCAATAAAAATAAAGATGTTTTCCATAACATGATGAATAATCGTGAATAATAATCGTCTGGATTACAATATTGATCAATATCACCGTGATTAAAATTTTGACCATAATCATGCAGCCCTATGTTATATGCTGTAATGACAAATGAACTATCCAACTAATAACCCAGCACAAGCTCAATATGCTTCTGCCCCAATGGTGCTTGAACCCTAATCAATGA
The DNA here is from genome assembly GCF_026936395.1 of Plectropomus leopardus. Classification (NCBI taxonomy): domain Eukaryota; kingdom Metazoa; phylum Chordata; class Actinopteri; order Perciformes; family Serranidae; genus Plectropomus; species Plectropomus leopardus. The sequence goes on along the minus strand of NC_142198.1, from coordinate 8,138,267 downwards.
CTTCATCTCAACCATCAAGTAATTCACTTGGCTTACTGTAGCCAAAAAGCCTAAAGTCCTCCTCGTAGAGTTCATACAGCTTCCTCCTGTCCTCTAGGGGCACTGTGCTAAACCACCTTGACACAGAAGCAGAGGATGTCACGTTTTTATAGACGGGAGGGAACTTAATGTCATCCTGCAGCTTTAACATCTTCAGCAGCTGTTCAGTGTCCTGCTGTAAAGTCTCCTGATGTCCAATGAAGTCATACCTAAAGGTTAAAAAAAAAAAAAACAGTGTCAAACTGCAGCTGGAATAAGCGTTGTTTTTTCGTTAAAATTAGAGAAGCTCGTAGTTTGTGGATGTTCAAAGGGGCCTTCCAATAATTTTACACATTGAGATCAATGCATTTAAATCATTAGAAGCATGATTCAGCCTATCAAGGAGTTTTGCAGATTTCTTTCGAGCCCGGGATCAAGTAGCAATATGGGAAATGGGTCTCTGTAGTGTGACTCACTCAAGGTACTTGGCTCGGCCCAAATGTCCACCGTCTGGACTTGTGGACCAAGCTGCAGCCTTCTGTTATACAGTGACATGACAAGACTGCAAGGCTATAAAGCCGCTGACAGACAGGCCTCAAGTCTGTTTCCCTGGTTGCTGTGGAAATGAGGACCAGGCTATGACTAAATAAACTGGGTATTACTGACATTGGAGGAGCTATTGTTGCTTTTCTGTCTATATTTTTGGCATAACACTGCATCAAGTGTATAATTAATGAGCGTTGCTATTGTGATGTAAACCACTGGTTTGTGGACAGCTGTTTTGAAGCCTAGAGTCTGGCATTTTGGCTGTCACCATCTTGGTTTCTTGAAGCTGGACATGACCATATTTGGATGAAAGCTGTAAAGGAGGGAGGGTTGGATTTGACTCACAGACTGTGGTGACACCTCACAGGTAGCGTGTCACTTAAGTGACCCAGCCCCTTACGTTGTTTAACTTTTGCCCATACTAAAATTTAAACAGGTTATATTAAAATTCAACCCCATACAATTTAGACAAAAACTTTTTTTTTGCACCGGGCTGTAAACATGTTTATTTCTGCTGTAAAGTTGTGCATTTTAATATGGTGTTTGAGGATTTCGCTTTTGAGCAAACCTCAAGTAGTCATTCAAGGAACTGCAGTTTTTGGCACTTGCCAACTGGCTTAATGTTTCAGCCACAGAGCTTCTTTTACATATATATGTTGAATATTATTTCTGGCCTAAATGATTCAAGTAATGTTTTAATACAGTAATTGGTTTACGCATTCATAATATGGACGTGACATAACTAGGGACTAATATTCATTCAAAAAATTCATTACTATCCATCCCATAGTTATGGAAGCCCCGGGCAAGGTGAAAAAAAAAAAAAAATCTGTCAATATTGGCCAAAACCTAAGTTTAGAGATATAATAATTAATATTAAGTGTATTAAGTTTTTCTAGTTGGCAAGCCCATATTGCAAGAAATTATTTTGGGTAGTTAAATTTGTGAAGTTGGGTATGTCGGCATCCTAAGTGGACTCTAAAAGTCCACAGAAAGTCTGCTTTAGGTGCCTTATGGACTGAATAAGGATGTGGATTTGAACAGCCCTCAGTACATACAGACTCCAGGAACATGCCCACAAAGTCTGAGCCTGCATGTCTGGTAAAGTCCGTACATGTGGATTGAGCCTAAAAATAATGATGTTTTGGCCCCAACTGCTGCAAAATGGACAGTAGTTTTTGAAATTGTCTTTGTATTTCGCCTTAATTTATGAAAGCACACTAAATCGCCATGTACTTACAAGGAAAGTTTCAAAATAATAAACCTCCCCAGGCTGATCTCAATTAGTTTTTGATTTAGTCTTTAAAGGAAATCCATTTTTTGAAAGTATGACTTAAATAATTAAAGTGGCCTTACTGTATAGTGCAGGGGTTGCACAAGTGGTGCATGTGCCTCCAGTGGGAATCAAAGGGCTGCTTCTGTGTCTGCGGGTCCAGCAGGTACTGAATAAAGTTGTGAAATGAGGGGCGCACACCGGATGCAAACGCCTCCTCCTTTGTCTTTGGTGGATTAGCCATGTTGCCATACCGCTGCAGAATGTCCCAACCAAAGTATTTATAGTAGAAGTCATTGTAGCCCAGTAACTTGTCTCGGTAGGCGGAGATGAGACGGGTAAATGGGTCCCGGACAAACAGGAATTTGGTGTAGTGCCTCAGCTTTGCCTGTAGTCAACAAATAAGTCTGCATCAATCATTTCTGTTTGTGACTTTAAGACAAACTCTGATGAATGAACTGACCTTTATCTCTGGTCTTTGGAAGCTGTTTAGGTGAGTGAGCTTCTCTGGCTGGTGGACCAATTCACCAGGTATGGACAACAGGTCTTGATATGGCTCGCTCAGGTTTAGGACAAACATAAATTTCTTCCAGTTGGTAGACGCCACCTATAAATAAGACTTAAAGGTCTAAAGCCTGTGGTGGCAGTGTAAGTAATAAGTTTTGAAAGAGCCGTGCAGATTATAGGTTTGGAAAATTTGTGTTGAAACCGAAGTTCCTGGGTGTGTTCATGTCACCTTGGGAATGTAACAGTAGATAATGCAGTGTTCGTCATCCACAACAAGGTTCCTTAGCTCCGTGTTACTCATGTTTTCAAAACTGTGCCTCCCCTCTGTAAATGCATTACACTTTTCTCTCAGCTGCTGCTTTCTCAGCTCCTGCAGCTGTTGGATCCCCTCTGCTGTGATAAGAAGAATATATCTTAAAAATGTCTAAAATGATTAGAGCTAAATTAACTCAGGTGTCAGTGAAAGCCAAACGCCAAACGCCAAACATTTTGTCTTACGGTAAAGCTCCACAATAATACAAAAGTAATCAAGGGAGAGACCGCTGCTCAACCATGTACTAATCCATTATCTAACCGACAATTAATTTCACAAACAGCTTAGCAAATGTACACACAAAGCATCAACCCAGAGCAGGATACAAACCAGGAACAGTATAAAACACACACAAACACAAAGATACATATTCTACCTTTGTTTATCTGTGATATTTCCCATTGGTAAATGAGAAACATAGATCCCATAATTCCGAAAAACAGCAGGAATCTTCTGCACGCTCTCATGGTAGCCAGTGTCACTGAACCAGAAACAAGAAAAGTACACTGAATGTAAGGCATTTCAAGAAATTAGTAATGAAAAGAATACTCGACCCACAAAATAATCTTTTGCATATTTTATTACTCACCCTGTGGTACCTTGAATCTCTAAAAAAAACATTGTTTTTCTTCCATGCATCCACATGGCATTTAGGGTTTTCAGGAATATGCGTGTTTGGGGAGTACTGAGCGTACAACTGGATAAATGAGACGTGGATTATACTGCACATGATGCGTGAGAATTTAGAAACAGATGTTTTGATGTAGTTTTAATGTTTGTTGCCTGTGACTTCAATTCATCAAAATTTCTCAGTTCTTGGATTCTTTATTCATTGTGGAGGCTTGCAAGAAAAACAAAGCTCATAATTTCAAACATACCCTGGAGTGAGTAATTGACATGCAAATAATCATTTTGTAGGTGAATTATTCCTTGAAGAGAAAAAGCCATTATACCTTTTTTCCCGATTAAACACTATCAGTAACAAAAGCTACACATACACTCTGTCCTGTAAGACATACTGGATGGAAAATGTTTTGTATTAGTTTTTAATAACATTATGACTGAGCATGATTCCAAAATCCACAAATAAATCAAAGCTGAAGTCACATTCATTCCTTTCAGTGTACTACAAATGAACTAATTTTAACCTAATAAATCAAACCAAATCAACAAACAACAACCATTATTTTGATGCTACCATGCAGGAGCAACCTAAATATCACATCACATCTTACCTTCCGCCATAGTTGTCTGATGATCTGAGAGAAAAATACTGATCAGTACCTGAGCCTTGAGAAACATGTCTTTACTGTACAAGTACACTGTAATGACCATAATGTCAACAGAGCAAACCAATTTGACATATCAATAGAAGGGTGCAAGAGACAATATTGACTCAGGACATTTTTACCCAGCTGTACAATTAAACCACACCTTCTTGCCTATTTAATTAATTTTTAAAAAATTTTTTTTTTTTTTTTTGGAAATATGTTTATTGATTTTCAATGAGAAAAATGAAAGAAAATATATAGAAAATGGAGAGAAAGAAGTAGAGGAAGAAAAGAAGAGGAGAAAAGAAAAAAAAAGAGTAAAGAACATAGCACATCGAGCACAACGATACTTCATGGTCATAAAATGAGTGCTATAGATAGAATATAAAAGCAGAAAAATAAATAAATAAAAGTAGAATAAATAGTAGACATACATATCATCATTGTTTGCACTGTAAGGTTTTGTACAATAGCCAGTGTCTATGAGCTCACATTTTTGAGGTAATTCAGTACAGTAGTAACAAAATTTGCAGGTGAAAAATGATTTTAAGGCCATGACACACCAAACCAACAGTCGACTGTCCGCCCAGGTTGGGCGACGGTAAGAGGAAGAGGCCCTTGTTGACATGGTGTGTCCAGCACTGTTTTCCGTCATTGGCTTTTTTCAGCTGATGTAGCATGGTTAAATCGGTGGCGGTAGGTGGAGCCCGTCTGAGAATGAAATTGCTCTGATTGGCTGTTAGCTGGTATGGAGGGGTATCTCCTCTTCTGCAGGTGCAGAAGATATGTGCTTGTTGGCCGTCGGTTTGTTGTGTTCCTCTGCAACTTTTTTGCTGAGACACACAGCGACATTAGGAAAACGCAGCAGAGGACTTTTGTCGCAGCTAGGTCTTGGATGTCGGCTTGATGTGTCACAGCCTTTAGAAAATAAAGGCATGTCAGTGGTCTCTTTATTTCATGAAAATGCACGGTCAAATGCAGACTTTATATATGTTATATTGTTTTGTTGATGTCTGAATGCATTGCTGGTCTTGTGCATTGGTCAAAAGAAATATTTTGACAATTTTGTTCGGAAGCCCTGCGTATCAAAGCAAACACAATTTGGGTAATGTTGGCCAAAACATGAGCTTATCTCAGACGTACGAGATATTGGCACTCCTGCAGCACCATTCTCTTAAATTTCTCGCATATTTTATTTTAATTTTCTGTGAAGAGAAAATAAAGAAGTTAACTCCATATGCATAAAGTATTCTTAATCATACAGCTTTGCTCCAAGCCAAGTGTACTCAGTGATGAATTCTACTTGATCATAAGTCACATATTATTAGTATATGTAACACCCTCTAAACACTATATAAGGGGAGGTTTTGCACAGTGTGCAAAGACTCTGAAACATGGCCAAGACTGGAGAGATGCCCCCAAACAAAGGCTGGAAGATGAACAGCTTTTGTATTAGTGCAATTGACATACTGGGAAATAAACTTAAAGTAAATGTGATTTTCCAGAATGCCGATACTGGTGTTACAGGAAAATAAAAAATCAAGCAATGAAAAAACATCCACCATGTCAGCAGCCTAAGCCTAAAACAAAGTACTAAATCCACAGCATAAAAATACTCTGTTACTATTAAAAGCACTGCATTCAAACTTTTACCGCATGTTTGTAAGTACAACCAGGGAAATGTATTAAAGTATTAAAACTACAAAACTGCAAAAAAGTTTGTCATAAAAAACAGAAGAATTGCAATAATTAAAAGGAAAAGCAGCAAGTCCTCATATTTGAGAAGCTGGAACCATGAAATGTTTTTGCATGAAAAATGACTTGGTGGAGTAAAGGGGAAAAGTGGCATAAGATTTAAACACTCAAGTAAAATAAAAGTTCCTCAAATTTGTACTTAAGTACAGTACTTGACTAAATGTACTTAGAGTCCATCAAAGGTCAGCAGAGGGATACACAGTTACTGAAATTGCAGTAATTGGAATCAGTGGGTCAAGTAAAGTTTTCTTTTGCCCTGAAATGTAATAATTCAGTCATTGTAATTACCCTGAAATATAATTTTTGAGTAACTAACTCTGATTTTATGATAATCATGCATTTTTCAAATGGTACTCATGTGTTAAGTTTATTTTTCCTTGTGCTGGGCAACAATTTGTGGTCTGCAAAAACAAGGTGTTTTTCTCTTATCTTGGTCGGCATGCTGTCTACCAGTCAAAAAATTTTCTCTTACCCAGGAAAACAGCAAAAAATACGAAAACATTTGTTCATAGATCTTTTCTGGCATGAGGCCCATTATCTTCTGTTAACAAAACATTATCTATGAAATATTATTTCTCTTATGTCGGAGATAATGTGTCGGACATAAACTTAAGAGATAAACATTTCCTGCATTTTGTTTTACCCTGCCCAATTGGAGGGATAGCCAAAAATTTTAAAAATAAGTAATTATCATCACCAGAGGATGGACTATTCTAATTTTGGTCACTCCTGACTTTGCCTGACGCTCCTTGTGATATTAGACCATATAAATTAAATTGACTTGACTTCAACAGTGTAAATGAACTACAGCCATCCAAATTTTCCGATGCAGTATTTACACATACCTACAGGACATATACAGTCTTACAGGACATAGTTTCCGACCTCACCTGTATTCCTATGATGTCTCTGAAGAAACTGTTTGTCTCTGGAGCGTCTAAGAGTGTAGTTTTTTTACTGCACATGTACAGGTCACCACACAGTCATAACAAGATATGTACTGTACAGCGTAAGCGTCTCTCCTTTTTTGGGTTGCCTTTCAGTGTAGGCAGTTGTTACCAAAGCTGAAATAGAAAACTTTTTCAGTGGGGGATTTTCCCCCACTGAATCAGGCTTTCACAAAAGGGACGTGTACACAGATCTGCAATTGTAGAACAGCCAATAGGAGCGCCCTCTCTCTAACATGACCTGTGATAGGCCAAAGTGCCCCATCCAGGCCTAGATTTTCTAAAGACTGATAACAGAGCCAAGAGGAGGTGCTGAAGTCTAGTGTTCTTTCAGTCCACTTGAATTACGTGGGCAAAGTTTATAATGAGATTTCTGCCAAATGACACCAAAACACACCTGCATACCCGAGCTTTAGTAGGCAGAAATCTTATCCTAACACATTTCAGTAAATCAACCTCCCGCCTTGTCAAAACCAGGAATGTGGTTTCACAAAGGAAGCAGCTTTTATAGACGCATGAGGGTGTGGCTAACCCATTAACCATATACAAATACATCAAGACATTTGCATTAGCAACACCGCAGGATACTGATTTTACATTTGTAGTGGAAATCTGAACAACTAATGAACGACTGAACGACTAATCAGACAATATTCGTATTTATTTTAGTGTATTCAGTCTTCTTGCAAGATGATCAAGTCCGATACAGAGACAAGAGGAGTCTGCACAGGAGTCAGTGAAGGGCAGTTCAACAAAAGTGTCTTATATACAGTTGGTCAATGAACAATTCTTTGTCCAATATACATCTATAAGTTGTGATTAATGAGACATAAGAACTGTGCTTCACTCATCCATCCCAGTGTAATCCTCTTTGGGGAACCTCCCTATTCGGAGAATAAGCAACACACATAAAGCCTTTATGGGATTTGCTGTCCTAAATGAGTCAGACATACATATAATAGTATCATTGTTAATATAATATTTGATATTAGTAAAACCGTAGTGATGATCTAAGGGTTCAGATGGAGTTTCGTGAGTTTATACACAGCCCACCAGCCATGCGTTGGCTGCAAGTTCAAAAAAGAAAGCAGTTCATCAAACACAGCTCCAATATCACAGGCACATTTGTTATTTGCTCCTGCAAATAGTCTATGATCCTTTAGTAGTCACATAAAATCTACCTCTATATTTGTCACATATAATTAGGTCATGAAAGAGGCTGCACAAAATTAAATGTGGTTAAAAACACTTTTGCAAAAGTCTGAAAGTTGAACCAAACACCTAATGCTGCAAAGACGGTCAGATCTTCTGGTTTTATGTTATAATTAATTCTTTACCATTTAATCACACAAACTATCATTATACAAGGCTCGATTTCCACAAACACATCACCACTGATCCCAATGAGAGGAGATATTTAAAATGATAAGACTAAAAAATCCTTATCTGATTTGGAGTACAGCCTTTCTTAGAAGCAACAGAGAAGCTAACTTACCAACTCAGTATCATCTATACAGAGGACATATTTTTTTTAATTAGAACTCAAGTTACAAGGACTGCAAGAAGAAGGCATCAAACAACAATAGGTCCCATTTATTGAGTTTATTTGTGTTGACCACATAATATGAATTACACATGCAATAACTGAATTTTGTGATTTCATAAAGTGTGACTTTGGTATTTTTCAACCTGGACCCTATTTTCCCATGTTTTTTTGTGCAGGTTTTTTGAAATCCGTGCAATAATTACACATCCTCAGTTTACGGCCTTTAAAAGGGCTTGTTTTTGCCACGGACAGACTTATAGTGTTACTCTGTGTCTCTCATCTCTACAGATAGACCAGACTCCAACTAAATAAACATTACATTTTAGCTTACAACATTTCAGCTTTGTAAAACACATTTTGTTCAATGGCGACAGAAACAAAATATTACTAACAAAAAATGTTTATATTCTTCCTTCTACTGCTCCAACCATTGTCAACTGTGGACTTTTTTAAATAAACACTTAATTCACCAAAACTAAATGTGAAAATATGCTCGCTCTATACACGCTAAAAGGACTGCTTATTTAATGGAATTTGGGAATAGCTATGTTGGGGCTGTTTTTGATCAAACAAAAAAGATCATATTGTTTGACAAAAAGGTCTATCTCTGTAGCGATCCTGTCCATCATATTGTCAGATATTTCTAATAATGTAAGCCTGTCAGTGGCAAAAACAAGCACTTTATTGCACCGTGTTTTGCCGCTGCCAACTGTAGCGCTATTGCTCAGTGCTAGCCCAGTTTCCAAAACTGTTGTTCCAACTAGTCTCTTGGACACAAAGTCAATGGGAGATGGGAGCCACATTGAAAAATACTGAAGCTGCCCTTTAGCAAGTCTGGCACATTTTCCAAATATCCATTGTATATGTTAAAAAATAGCCGAATGAATGTAGATTGAACATTCTACTTTGTAGTACCATTTCTATCTTTGCAAGAAAAATGTGAAAACAAATAGTTTTATCCTATTTTATCTCAAACAATTAAAATGAAGTCATAATTTCAGAGCCAGTGCATGTAAACATTAAAATGAAGCTGCGCAATGAGAAAGAGACACTTAACAGATGCAATAGTTTCAAATATCCGAGATAGAGGCACTGATTGACATCAAAGTTACAATTCAACTCGATACTCCTCAAAGGCTTTGATCATTTTCTTCATTGTCTCCACTTCCTGTTCGGTTTTCTTTATCTCTGCATCCATCTTCTCATTCTGCCCATCTACAAAAATTGTAGTTTTCTCCATCAAGCCCTTGACTTTCTCTATATATTCCTCTATAAAAGAGTCATCAGGGGATCCTTCTGAAGCTTCCTTCAGATGTGCCATCATTGGATCGACAAATCTTATATATCCATGCCAGATCCCTGAAATGGTGGCCTTTTGTACCTAATTTGGAAAAACAAAACCTTTTCATCACATGGCGATTGCTCAGTTTGCTTTGTTCTATCCACTGTCCTACATGAAGTCACTTGTGAACAAGTTACAGCTCTCTCAGAATATTCTATCACTGAAATTGCTTCAATGCATATGAACGACATGCAAACTAGCAGACTGACTTACCTTTAATTTGTCCAGCCTTTGTTGAATTATCCTAATGTTTTCCTTGATAGTTTCCTACAAAACCAGCATGAAAATCAACATGCAGTTATGCGTGAGTATAAAGAGCTCTAACATTGTGCACAGCATAGACGACATCAGGTCAAAAACAAATAAGCAAATGCTAGCAGTAAGTTTCCTTGAGATAACTCAAAATGGCTTAGTGATTGCAAATAAATGTTAAAATTGTTTTATGTAGCAGAGGCAGAGTTAGCAACAACTAACCAGTTTGTTGTTGTCTGTGTGTGAAGTTGCGAGGCAAAGCAGACACAGAAGAGTGAAGAGGAAACACAGGCCACCAGCCACTACTCTGCTTCTTGAAATGGCTGCTGCTGCCATCGCTATTCTAGATAACAATTATAGAGCATAAGGGGTTGAGGATGGATTGAAAATTTGTAAAACAGTAATATTTAAATGTTTACAGCATAAACCATCTAATAGTGAGTTAAAGTGTCTGATCTTACCTCTGATGTAGATTGAAGGAGAGCTGCTGTAAAAAAAAAAAATGAGACAACACTTTTAGTTTCACTTCCGCAGAACTGTTAATGTACAGTTTGAAACCACAGGAAGATACCAATATCTGCTAGGGTACTGTGGTCGAAATTCAAATTCTTCATTTAAGTAGGAGCTTTTTTGCAAAAAGGATAAATGTACAGTCACAACAGGATGTAGCTGCAGACTAACAGACTCTGATGGAGGGGATGAAGGAGGCAGAAACAGGGTGTGTCTCTCTCTCTCTCTCTGTGTGTGTGCGTGTGCGCGTGTGTGTGCGTGTGTACGTGTGCGTGTGTGTGAAACATTCTGAGTGCACTCAAGCTATTCAAGGCTGTCGAGAAAAAAGAAAGCAGCTACAAGTTAAACTCCTCACAGTTATATCAGGCAATTCCAGATAAGAAAAGAAAAAAAGTTTCATCAGAGGACAAGGTGTCATTGTTTCATTGCAACAGAGTACAAAATGCAATTTTTCTACCACAGTACACACAAAAATAAGTAGCACAATACATTATAAAAGTAAAGATGAAATCGATGGAGGCCTACTAGAAAAATGTTTTGGTCACCTGATTTATTTTGTGTTATCTGAAGAATTCTGTGATACTGTGACAGATAGCAAATTATGTTTGTGTAAACATTTTTCTCATCTGTTGCCAGGTGAGAAACAATTTAATCAATTAAATGTTATGTCTGCAAAAACTTTGCAACCAACTGAAAAAATAGAGAAGGAAAGAAAACCATCAGGTGGAATTAAAGAATATTACACAAAATACACACAAGAGTCATAGAAAACCCCAAAGCTATTGATCTGCCTCTGAAATTCTGCTCTTTTTGACTTTATGAGAATTTATCAAATGTTCTCTTGCAATCAGTTGACCTTTTCTAGCAAAAGTTCCTCGTATCACCTCGCCTTGCCACCTTGCATCTGTATCTATAGGGGTTGGAATTTTTATAGGAGCATGTTTGTAAACCCCAAAGCTGTTAATCTTTCTCAGAAAATCTTTTCTCTTTCACTTCATGAGATGTAGACACTTGTTGTATTTCAGTCAGTTGACGTAATTTATCGTGGTTTCACCTCGACCATGGCACACCTCAACTGTGCATGCATCCATATTTGTAAGTGTGTGTTTTGTAACCGGTTCTAGCAGCGTGTTTGTTCGTGTAGGAGAGGTTATTCCGCTGTATCTTCCTGACACTTCCTCTTAGGCTTCACTTTCACAGAAATGGTATGTGACGGTTTCACTTTACAGAAAATCCCAACATCGGGAGTTGATGCACACTCCTCGAAAACAAGCCAGAGCAAAATTGTGCAATATATAAGCATTACTTTTTGTGAAACAACATTAAATGTAGTGGAGGCCTTATTTAACAATGAGTTAGAGTTCAGTTTTAAACAATGTGACAGCAAATGATGTAAATGTCATAGTTAGCAACATCTATCCATCTGTCTGTCTTTTACAATCAATGCTGTACTATAGCATATTAGTACTGAAGTATCCCTGCCCATCCTCTGACTTTTCCTTTTACTTCTTAAGAAATTAGCACTTGTCAGTTAGTCCTTATGCAGATTGTTCCATTTTCTTGTAAACAAGATATATCAGTAAAAACCTGCCGTAACTCTAGCGGACATCACATTTATGTAAACGGTGCTCAATCCAGAAGAGCAGTGTTTTAGAGGGGTTCCAGTAATTTTTCTCAAACTAGGTTAGAGTCTGGCAGGTTGCTTGTTTGTATAACAAGTTTGATTAAAAAATTAAATTAATAATGATTCTCTTGGCTGTTATGTTATCAGCCTTATCAGCTATGACACCACTTCTACACAGAGCATACCTTTATCAGAAGTCTGGACCTGATATTTGAAATTTGCAAGAAAAGAAGACATGAGATGACTCAAATTTCCATGTATTGAATTTATTTTGGTTTCTCACTTTTGTTAAATGTTATACTTATAGTACAATCACAACACTTATTACCCAAACTAAATTAATCATGGTTTAGGAATACAGACTTAGGAAAATAAAAACAATTGACTTGAGTTATCCTCCTTAATAATTCAGCTCAGCAGAAGCATAGATGGATTACTGAACAGGCCTACTGGGCACAGGCCAGGGACCCTGAGTGTCCTCCATGGCCTTCAGCTGCAAAATGTCACCCAAATTAATGTGTATCAACCAGAAAGAGACACAAAATGACAACAAAGACATGTAAAGGAACTGCAAAGAGACACAAAATAACTACAAATGTCAGCAAAACAACCACAAAGAGACATAGAAAAAACAAAATTACCCCAAAGAGACACAAAACCATTACAGAGTCCATGTATCTTGCACTTGAAAGGTTGCCAGGATATCAACACATCACATCCCTGTGCTCACTATCGCCCTGTTTAATGTCAAACAAGTAAACAGATTTCAGTGCCAGTGTATAGAAACATTAAAATCAAGCTGCACAGTAGGAAAGAGAAACTTAACAGATATAATAGCTGCAAATATCAGAGACACTGGCACTGATTGACATGGAAGTTACAATTCAGCTTGATACTCCTCTATGGCTGCGATTGAGTTCTTCATTTTCTCCAGTTCCTGTTCAGACTTTTCAATACTTGCATCTGTCTCCTCATTTAAGCCACCTACAAAGCCCCTTGTGGACTCAATAATTCCTGCCAGTAGCAGAAAGTCATCAGGTGATTCTTCTGAGCTTTTCTTCGGATACACCATCATTTTGTCCATGAATCTATCAAATTGACTAAGGAGGTCTGAGCTGCGGGCCCTTAGTGCCTAATGGGGAAAAATAAAACCACTTCATCACACTGCATCATCTCAGTTTGCTATGTTAGTCAAAGTCACTTGAGAACGAGTCACAGTTCTCTCACCCTGTCAGAGTACTCTATCACTGAAGTTAATCCAGTGCAACAGTATGTGAGCATGTGAACAACATTGAAACTGACGGACTGACTCACCTTCGCTTTGTCCAGATCTTGTTGAAGTTTCTGAAGGTTTTCTTTTATATTTTTCTGAAAAAACAGCATTAAAATCAACATTTAGTTACTTGTGTAGGTTTAGCACACATTAGCACACTTGACTGCAGTTTAAATGAATAAATAGATTAATTAATTAATTAATAAGAAGTTATTCAAGTTCAACTAAACACAAACTTGTGCTCCAGAAGATAAGCCCTCAGTAAAGATCCTAGGATCCCTTATCAGCTGTTGTGGCTTAAATATAGTTATCAGTGGGAACCTCCTTTGATCAGTGTTTCACCTAGTTAGTCCCACACCTCCAGGAGGCTAAGCAGTGATCTCTGGCGTCCCAGAGCCACTCCTTTAGTGCCAGCTCTCACTGCTCCTACGTAGCCAAAACAGCACTGCCACCTTCAACAGACCCAGGCAAAAGCTAATTCAATGGCTCACAATAGATGTGGACTTGCAAATAAATATGAGCAGCTTATTCACCAGATTGTTCTTGTCCATCAGTGAACTTGCAAGGCAAACCAGACACATCAGAGTGAAGAGGAAATACAGGCTTCTGCTCCTCGGAACGGCTGCTGCTGCCATGGCTGTTCTAGATGATAATTATAGGGAAAAGAGTCAATGAAGAATTAAAAACATTAAAACATTTTTTCTGAATTTGTAAAATTTCAGTGTTATAATGTTGACAACATAAACCACCTGGTGGTGATTTTAAGTTTCTGATCTTACCTTTTGATGTAGATTGATGTAGAGTTGCTGTAAAAATGATGAGATGACACACCACAGACTGCTTTATATATACTCCTGGTGTCACCTGGCTAACTGCACAACTTACCTGTGTGTGTGTGTGTGCGCGCGCGCCCGCACATGCTATGTCAGACCATCTCTTAAGTTTCAATTTCACAGAAATTGCTTTTGTCAGTTTGACAGTCCCTACCAGCATTGGTGTAGGTACATGCTGTGAGACACACAACAGACAACAAATCAGTACAAAACTGAGCAAAAATATGTTGTATAGTCTATTAAAAATCTGAAGCTGAAATTGATGGTAAAAAAAAAGTGGTCACCTGATTTATTCTAATTTATTGAACAATTCTTTGATACTGGGACAGACAGTAAATTGATGTGAATTATGTTAAAAAATACTTTAATCAATAAATTGTCGTGTGTTAAATCCTTGTAACCAACTAAAGAAACTAGGGAGGAAAGAAACCATCAGTTGAGATGAAAGGATATTACACATTATGTGTGCTGGGGATCGTGGAAAGCGTCAAAGCTGTTGATCTTCCTTGGAGAACCTGTTCACTTTCACTTCATGAGAAATTTTCAATTGTTTTCTTTCAGTCACTTGATCTTTTATACCAGATGTTACTTTTTTCACCTCAACTCAACTATGCATGCACCTGTATCTACAGGTGTGTTTTGTAATTATTTATAAGAGTGTGTTTGTACAAGCAGGACAAGTTATTCCTTTGTAACTACCTGACACTAACTCTTAATCTTTCTCAGAAAATCTTTTCTCTTTCACTTCATGAGATGTAGACACTTGTTGTATTTCAGTCAGATGACGTAATTTATCCTGGTTTCACCTCGACCATGGCACACCTCAACTGTGCATGCATCCATATTTGTAAGTGTGTGTTTTGTAACCGTTTCTATCAGCGTGTTTGTGCATGTAGGAGAGGTTATTCCTCTGTATCTTCCTGACACTTCCTCTTAGTCTTTACTTTCACAGAAATGGTATGTGACAGTTTCACTTTACAGAAAATCCCAACATCGGGAGTTGATGCACACTCCTCGAAAACAAGCCAGAGCAAAATTGTGCAATATATAAGCATTACTTTTTGTGAAACAACATTAAATGTAGTGGAGGCCTTATTTAACAATGAGTTAGAATTCAGTTTTAAACAATGTGACAGCAAATGATGTAAATGTCATAGTTAGCAACATCTATCCATCTGTCTGTCTTTTACAATCAATGCTGTACTGTAGCATATTAGTACTGAAGTATCCCTGCCCATCCTCTGACTTTTCCTTTTACTTCTTAAGAAATTAGCACTTGTCAGTTAGTCCTTATGCAGATTGTTCCATTTTCTTGTAAACAAGATATATCAGTAAAAACCTGCCGTAACTCTAGCGGACATCACATTTATGTAAACGGTGCTCAATCCAGAAGAGCAGTGTTTTAGAGGGGTTCCAGTAATTTTTCTCAAACTAGGTTAGAGTCTGGCAGGTTGCTTGTTTGTATAACAAGTTTGATTAAAAAATTAAATTAATAATGATTCTCTTGGCTGTTATGTTATCAGCCTTATCAGCTATGACACCGCTTCTACACAGAGCATACCTTTATCAGAAGTCTGGACCTGATATTTGAAATTTGCAAGAAAAGAAGACATGAGATGACTCAAATTTCCATGTACTGAATTTATTTTGGTTTCTCACTTTTGTTAAATGTTATACTTATAGTACAATCACAACACTTATTACCCAAACTAAATTAATCATGGTTTAGGAATACAGACTTAGGAAAATAAAAACAATTGACTTGAGTTATCCTCCTTAATAATTCAGCTCAGCAGAAGCATAGATGGATTACTGAACAGGCCTACTGGGCACAGGCCAGGGACCCTGAGTGTCCTCCATGGCCTTCAGCTGCAAAATGTCACCCAAATTAATGTGTATCAACCAGAAAGAGACACAAAATGACAACAAAGACATGTAAAGGAACTGCAAAGAGACACAAAATAACTACAAATGTCAGCAAAACAACCACAAAGAGACATAGAAAAAACAAAATTACCCCAAAGAGACACAAAACCATTACAGAGTCCATGTATCTTGCACTTGAAAGGTTGCCAGGATATCAACACATCACATCCCTGTGCTCACTATCGCCCTGTTTAATGTCAAACAAGTAAACAGATTTCAGTGCCAGTGTATAGAAACATTAAAATCAAGCTGCACAGTAGGAAAGAGAAACTTAACAGATATAATAGCTGCAAATATCAGAGACACTGGCACTGATTGACATGGAAGTTACAATTCAGCTTGATACTCCTCTATGGCTGCGATTAAGTTCTTCATTTTCTCCAGTTCCTGTTCAGACTCTTCAATACTTGCATCTGTCTCCTCATTTAAGCCACCTACAAAGGTCCTTGCGTTCTCCATCCAGCCCCTTGTGGACTCCATAAATCCTGCCAGTGGCAGAAAGTCATCAGGTGATTCTTCTGAGCTTTCCTTCAGATACGCCATCATTTCGTCCATGAATCTCTTATATCGACTTAAGAGTTCTGAGCTGATGACCCTTAGTGCCTAATGGGGAAAAATAAAACCACTTCATCACATGGCAACATCTCAGTTTGCTATGTTAGTCAAAGTCACTTGAGAACGAGTCACAGTTCTCTCACCCTGTCAGAGTACTCTATCACTGAAGTTAATCCAGTGCAACAGTATGTGAGCATGTGAACAACATTGAATCTGACGGACTGACTCACCTTCGCTTTGTCCAGTTTTTGTTGAAGTTTCTGAAGGTTTTCTTTCATATTTTTCTGAAAAACCAGCATTAAAATCAACATTTAGTTACTTGTGTAGGTAGAAACAGCTCTAATATTGCACACATTAGCACACTTGACTGCAGTTTAAATGAATAAATAGATTAATTAATTAATAAGAAGTTATTCAAGTTCAACTAAACACAAACTTGTGCTCCAGAAGATAAGCCCTCAGTAAAGATCCGAGGATCACTTATCAGCTGTTGTGGCTTAAATATAGTTATCAGTGGGAACCTCCTTTGATCAGTGTTTCACCTAGTTAGTCCCACAACACCTCCAGGAGGCTAAGCAGTGATCTCTGGCGTCCCAGAGCCACTCCTTTAGTGCCAGCTCTCACTGCTCCTACGTAGCCAAACAAGCACTGCCACCTTCAACAGACCCAGGCAAAAGCTAATTCAATGGCTCACAATAGATGTGGACTTGCAAATAAATATGAGCAGCTTATTCACCAGATTGTTCTTGTCCATCAGTGAACTTGCAAGGCAAACCAGACACATCAGAGTGAAGAGGAAATACAGGCTTCTGCTCCTCGGAACGGCTGCTGCTGCCATGGCTGTTCTAGATGATAATTATAGGGAAAAGAGTCAATGAAGAATTAAAAACATTAAAACATTTTTTCTGAATTTGTAAAATTTCAGTGTTATAATGTTGACAACATAAACCACCTGGTGGTGATTTTAAGTTTCTGATCTTACCTTTTGATGTAGATTGATGTAGAGTGGCTGTAAAAATGATGAGATGACACACCACAAAATGCTTTATATATACTCCTGGTGTCACCTGGCTAACTGCACAACTTACCTGTGTGTGTGTGTGCGCGCGCGCCCGCATGTGCTATGTCAGACCATCTCTTAAGTTTCAATTTCACAGAAATTGCGTTTGTCAGTTTGACAGTCCCTACCAGCATTGGTGTAGGTACATGCTGTGAGACACACAACAGACAACAAATCAGTACAAAACTGAGCAAAAATATGTTGTATAGTCTATTAAAAATCTGAAGCTGAAATTGATGGTAAAAAAAAAGTGGTCACCTGATTTATTCTAATTTATTGAACAATTCTTTGATACTGGGACAGACAGTAAATTGATGTGAATTATGTTAAAAAATACTTTAATCAATAAATTGTCGTGTGTTAAATCCTTGTAACCAACTAAAGAAACCATCAGTTGAGATGAAAGGATATTACACATTATGTGTGCTGGGGATCGTGGAAAGCGTCAAAGCTGTTGATCTTCCTTGGAGAACCTGTTCACTTTCACTTCATGAGAAATTTTCAATAGTTTTCTTTCAGTCACTTGATCTTTTATACCAAATGTTACTTTTTTCACCTCAACTCAACTATGCATGCACCTGTATCTACAGGTGTGTTTTGTAATTATTTATAAGAGTGTGTTTGTACAAGCAGGACAAGTTATTCCTTTGTAACTACCTGACACTAACTCTTAATCTTTCTCAGAAAATCTTTTCTCTTTCACTTCATGAGATGTATTTCAGTCAGTTGACCTAATTTATCCTGGTTTCACCTCGACCATGGCACACCTCAACATGCATCCGTATTTGTAAGTGTGTGTTTTGTAACCGTTTCTAGCAGCGTGTTTGTGCATGTAGGAGAGGTTATTCCTCTGTATCTTCCTGACACTTCCTCTTAGGCTTCACTTTCACAGAAATGGTATGTCATGGTTTCACTTTACAGAAAATACTGCCATCAGGAGTTGATGCACACTTAAGATAACAACCCAGACCAAAACTGTACTAAATATGTGATGTATGATGCAAATGTCAAAGTTGACATGATATATTGTTTTTCGCAGCTGTTCGCATAAGCTGTCTGTCGTAGTTGAGTTGGTGCTCGAGGACTGATACTGTGTGGGTGGTAGTTAATATCTGCATGTGGGAGTTGTATACTGTATATATATAAAATTTGCTTGTGAGCATGTTTAATTGTGCTCCTAATGTATTACATAAATCTGACCCCATGTTTATCAGCCTCATCAGCTCTGGCACCATTTCTACAGAGAACTTACCTTTATCCAAAGCCTGGACCTTATATTATAGAGCTGCAATATAAGAAGACATCAAATAACACAAATTTCCATTTGTTATTTTATTAAGGTTGTACAAGTCTGCTAAATGATACTCTTACAATTCATTTACATAACTTATTAACAGAGAAAGATTGTTCCTGGATCAAGAATTTAGATTAAAGAAAACAGAAACAAATAACTTGGGTTATCCTCCTTATTATTTTAGTTAAGTATAAGCATAGATGATAACTACAAACTAGTAACTAGTTACTACAAAAAAGGGCAAAATAACAACAAAAGGACATAAAATGACTACAAAGCAACACAAAAGACCTAAAATAGAAATAGACACTGAATGACCATGAAGAGATGCAAAACCAAATTTTCAGGGCCAGTGCATAGAAACATTAGGATGTAGCTGCACAATAAGAAAGAGAAACTTAACAGATACAATAGATGTAATAACTGAAACAGAGGCACTGAACGACATTGACGTTACAATTCAGCTTGATACTCCTCAAAGGCTTTGATTAATTTCTTTGTTTTTCCCACTTTATGCATATAGTTCTTTATTTTTGCATCTAACTCCTTATTCTGCCCATCTGCGTTGGTTTTGGTTTTCTTCATTAAGCTCTTGAGTCTCTCCTTAAATTCCTGCTGTGCCAGAAAGCTGTCAGGTGATTCCTCTGAGGTTTTCTTCAGAAGTTCCATCATTGGTTCAATGAAGCTTTTATATTTTCCCACAAGCTTTGAATTTGTGTCCTTTTCTGCCTAATGGGAGAAAATAAAACCACTTCATCACTCAGTTTGCTGCATTATGTCAACTGTAGTACATTAAGTCACATGTAAATAAGTTACTGTTCTCTCAGGCTGTCTGTATCACTGAAGTAAGTCCAGTGCAATAATATCAGAGCGTGTGAACATGTAAGCTGACTGACCGACTAACCTTCGCTTTGGCTAGTTCTTCTTGTGCTTTCTGAAGGCTTTTTTTGAGATTTTCCTGCAAACGCAGCATGAGAATCAACATGCAGTTACATATGGAGACATACAAGCATGACAGCAGCTCTAATATTGCCTATCATAGCAAGTAGGACTGAAATGTGATTTTTTTTAACAACAAAAGTAGGTTAAACAAAAGTTTATTCACCAGTTTGTTCTTGTGTATCAGTGAATTTGCATGGCAAACCAGACACAGCAGAGTGAAGAGGAAGAACAGGCCACCAGTCACACCTCGTCCTCTTGGCACGACTGCTGCTGCCATCACTGTTCTAGATAATAATTATAAACCATGAAGAGTCAATGAGAAATTGAAAACATTTTTAAATTTTAATATTTAAAGGTCTATGGTGTAAAAAATGAGTTACAATGTCTGATCCTACCTGTGATGTTAATAGACCGAGAGCTGCTGTGATTAATGCAAATATAATAATAATGTGATGACACACCACAGAATGTGATATTTCTGGTTTGACCTCACCTGTGAGAGCTCATATGAGGCTAGGCAGGCGTGTGTGTGTGTGTCTGAGGCTGTGTGTGTGTGTGTGTGTGTGTGTGTGTGTGTGTGTGTGTGTGTGTGTGTGGGTGTGTGTGTGTGTGTGTGTGTGTGTGTGTGTGTGAGATGTGTGTGTGTGTGTGTGTGTGTGTTAAGTTATGTGTGCATATGCATATGCAGGACAGGTTATTCCATGCAGGATGACTTTCACCTCACCTCACCTCACCTCCACGGAGGCTTTGTGTCAACACTAAGGGAAACACATATGAAACAAAGCATTGGAAGCTCCTTTTTTCAAAATCAACCCTTTTCTGCATTCTGGTGATTGTTTTTTATTGCAGTCAGCTGTCAATGAAAAGTACACAAATGCTACATTAGTGCAGTTGAATTAAGGATCACATATTATGGGTTAAGGCAGGGGTGTCCAAGGCTTTTCGACAGGCGATGTGATAATATGGAGACCAGGTGTATCTTGCGTCATATGGGCCATTAAAAAAAACAAAAAAACACTTAGAAATGAAACAAAAGCAACTGTTTCATCTTTAAATGAAGTAATTTTCAACTTTCTTTGCAGGAAACAGCTGGTGTTAGATAACAGTTTGTTCGCTTCTCTTTATGAAAACACATTTGTTTCACCTGCATAGTTCCTACTTTCTGCATGCCTATAAACTTTACAATTGTCCTGCCATCATGAAGTGAATGAAAATATATATGATTGACACAATATTGCTTGATTAACCAGTATTGTGTCAATCGTATAGAATATTTTGAAAGACAAGCAGAGAGCCGCCTGAGAACCACATTTGGCCTCTGGGCCGGAGTTTTGCCATGACTGGGTTAAGGCTAGCATTAGTGTACCTCCTCATAGTTTAAAAAAAATAAATTACTGATTTAATGCAACACCTGGCCAGAAAGCTACTATAAGGGTGGTGCGTTGTTATCTGTCTTTGGTTTTACATGTTCAGTTATCGTGAGCAATGTGTTGTCTAGGTATGGGGTTTTAGTTTTTTCCCCTCTTACATTTAGTTAGTTATTTTCAGGGTTTCCTGTTTTATTTTGTTATATTTTTTAGTTATGTCTTGTTTAACTTACGGCCTTTGAGTGTTTTCCCACCTCACCTGTTTCCATGAGTTTATCAGTTACACCTGTCGGATCATTTCAGTTCCGAGTTTGTTTGTAGCTTTCCTATCTTTTTGTCCCAGGGTTAAGTTTTTCCGAGTGCTTTGTGTTCCTGGTGTTGTTGGATCAACCTGCCTACCTGGGAGCTCCCATTTGTAAGCTATTTTTTACAAATGAAACCTTTGAACTCTTCCAGATGCCTCATCCTCCGTTTCTGCGTGTGGGTCCAAACCTGCGATTCCTGAGACTGTGAGACAGAGAGGCTGAGTGAACTGGTTTCACTATGTATGAACGAACTAAGAAGTTGAACCTGGAGCAGACTGTGGAGGACAGCTCAAGACTCAAAGAATGATGTTCAAACCGGTGAGTAGAACAACACGCTTACTGAACTCTTGAACTCATTCTCTGCATGAAAATGTCAGCAAACACTGCATTGCCTAGTGTTGTGTTTGTGTGTGCTGAGTGTTGTGTAAAACCTGTGCGGCTTCTCCTTTTGCTTTAATATGTGTCTATGTAGCTGCAGCCGCTGTAGAGTTTATACTGTTTATACATCTATGTGTTGTTGCTTTTGCCTCTGGGATGTTTTTATTCGGCTGTGTTTTTAGTCTGCAGCGTTTTTATTCGGCTGTATCTTTACTTGGCTGTGTTTTTATTCTGCTGTTGATTCTACGAGAAGTGTCTGGCTATTTAATTCATGTGCTGTAATAATGCTTGTTGCAATTGTCAGTGTCCACTGACATCTTAGTAATTCTGAGTTTTGCTTTTTTCCTGGTTAATTTTAGGGGAAGTCAAATGAATGTGGCTGTCTTTAGCTTTTGATAATGACATTTTATTTTTTCACATTTAGAACATCATTTAGCAATATGCCTTAACTTGAAAAGATATGCACAGATAATATCACTGCATGTATGTTAATTTAAAATAACAAGCAAACAACAACAGAAAGACAAACCAAATGAGCACCTATCACATAAAGTTAACTCTAAGAAAAATAAGAACATTTTGTTTTAAATTAAGGGGGGTTGAAGGGGTTTCATATGCACAAACATTAATTTTAAAAAGATGCATTATACTGTACACACAGTCACACTGCTCGTATTGCACCATTGTTCATCTTCAGGTCACTCATAAAGTGATCTTGAGAAGGGCCTCTGGAGCGTTCCAGTGTATTGTGGTACTTACTTTTTGAATGAAGTCCTGTAGGTTGCTTGTGAGTTATTAGTGGCTGCCATACATTTTTTAAGCTGCTCATTTTTGTTTCATTTTGGCACTGAGTCTCTCCATGGGAAGTATGTGGAAGATTTCTTTATACCATTATGAATGTTACGAATGTTTTTTGTTTTTTTTTTCATTTGGCGGCTGTATATTTATAACTGATATCCAGTTGTATGCTTGGGCTGCAAAGTGCCATCTGTAGGAATGGAATTTATTTGGACATATGGGGGTCAAGTTGCGGATTGGTTGATTGGTTCCAGCGCTCTGTGTCCAGAGTGTTTCGTTTTCAGGATGTTTCCCCCCTAAGTGTACATGCTTTTCCTCTCCAGCAGCTTAAATCATGCGACTGATGACACTGACTTAGCCGTTGGCCGTTGTTGTTTTCAGAGAAAATGCATTCTTTACTGTGAACACCAGGGGTCAGTATTTGATTATAACAAAAGTTGAACCTGTTGGCAATGCAGAAAACCTTTATTTGAATATGGTGTCTTATTCCAATTATTAATTTATGTTTCATTTATCAGGAATAGTGCACCAGTTATAATGTTAACTGCACAGATAAACACTTCAGCAATACAGGTTTTGTCTTAGTGAGCCACACCACTTAGTCCAACCTCATTGGGAAAGGTAGAGTATTTACCAATGAAGTTCATAGTTTGTTAGTCCACATAAACCTGAAATGCTATAAAATATGTATTCCACTTCATGTCCAAGTCATATCAAACTCTTTCTTCTCTTTTCTTTTACTTTCTGCTCATTGCTCATTGCTGCTCATCTTGTCGTTCTGTTAAAGGATTGTGCAGTGATTACATACACTTTCAGGGTGTCAGCAGGTCCTTAAGAAGTCTTAAAATGTTCAATTATAGAAATGTTAGCCCTTAAAAGTAATTAAATCATCTTAAATTTCAATTTGTAAGGTAGTGATTTTCCAAAAAAAGGATCTAATTTAATTTATCCATCTTTTAAGACATTTTTGTCAAGAGTTGAGCTTTCCTGCTTGAAAGTCAAATGTCTGATGAGAGTCAAATGTCTTAACCCTGATTTTTCAACACTGAACCTAAAACTGTGCTTTTAATATAACTTGTGCTCCCCTTGTTGACAAAATGTATTTTAACCTTGATCGCTATAATAGCCATATTCTTACATAAACCTTCCTTTGCACTTGAAGCTATTGGCGTTAGTTACCTTTACCTGCAATGCTGCAATGCCTTAATTAGAAAGGGATGATTTGTCAAAGAAAAAAAAGATCATTCTTAAATTTGGTGAAAAATTAGCTCCTAAAGGTCTTAAAACATACAGATTTAAGTGTCTAATACCTGTAGACACCTGGCTGTCATATATAATACTTCATTAACACTGTATGAAAAACGATGAAAACTGAGTTTTGCTGTCACTTTAAACAAAGGCTTCAGTATGTTACTTGTACTCAACAGTGCATTTAAGGACAAAGTGATTCTCATTATGTCAGTAGTCCTCAGGGTTGTACCTCATTGTGCTGTTCATTTGCAGCACTCTGTAAGTTTTGTGATTACTTGTTCCGTAAACAGTGCATAGTACACACAGTAGAGTATTAAATGAATTGGTCCTAATAAACCAACCTGTTACTCTAATTACTATCAATCTATTTCAGAGGACAGCATCACTGCATAAGAACCTATCAGCCAAATTACCTCTTACTTTAATGAATGATAGGACCAAATCCATTCACCAGTCTTATTGAGAAAGGATGTACACGTACCCACAGACACACACACACACACACGCAGGAGAGAGATACAGGCCTAGACCGTTCATTCCCTAACAATCAATCAGGGAAATTGGCAGCCCTGTTGTGCAGTTACTCTGGGGGTCCTGATTTCACAGCCAGCCTCCGTCACTACTGCGTCAGCACTGATGAGCTCAGCGTTACCGGTAGGGAGGGAGGGGGGAGGAGTTGGCGTGCAGAGGGAGTGAGAGAGAAACCGAGGAAACAAGGAGAGAGAGAGAGAGGAAGAGGGGGAGGGAGAAGAAACGGGGTGTTGCCGCCTCTGAGACACACTCAGGCATCGCAGAGTAACAGCAGCAGGGCGAGGACAGAGCATCCCTCCATCCTTCTCTCGGGGAAAACAAGACTGCTTTTTCAATTATTGAAGCCGTACAAAAGCCTTTACATTATTTAACATAATCAAAGCCAAGACATTGTGGAGATACATTGCGCCGCATCATCAAGAGAGCGAGTTCACCGGAGAGAAGAGAGCTCAGTGTGAAAAAACAGACGGACTGTTTCAGCACCTCGGACAGCGATCATGGCTCCAATGGTGGAGGACGGCGCTCAGCTCGGTGAGTCTGACCCTTTCATTCATTAACACACATACTGAATGTGTTATTGTTGGTGGTTGTTGGTGTTATAGTGGGGGGGGGGTTAAGCTTGAAGAAAAGTACCTAGTTATTCATTATATGACTCATCTCGAAAGTATTAACTAGGGTTATTAGTCAGTCAATACTTAAAAGATACAGATTAGCAAAAGGCTAATGTGTTTCATGTTAATTTATGCTAAGTTTTAGTCATTTTAAAACATCATTACAGCTAAGTATGTTAGAGCAGCTTATTTTATAAAACGTGAAAGTGAATGGCTTTGTCCAGTGTGTAACAACGTGTTTGGGGAGACCTCCAGCCTCCATTTTGCAGTTAGCTTAAGGGCGAAAGCTTCATTAAGGGACAGTACTTTATTTGGAGTAAGGGGGGTGGCTGGGGTGTTACATTGTTTATTTTATTTATAGATAGATAGATAGATAGATAGATAGATAGATAGATAGATAGATAGATAGATAGATAGATAGAGAGGAATTTCACATTTTTTGTCTGTCATAAATGGTGTGATTTTTGAGGTTTTTAAAGAAACGAAAACATGCCTTTGCCACTTGCAGGCTTTGAGGTTCTGATGATATTTAAAATAAATACAAACCGTGACCATTTTTAGGTTGAATGTCCCACCCTTACCCAAATCACAAAAACATAACTCCCTCCCCAGTGCTTAAAAGTTATTATAAGTGCCTCCCCCATTTTGCACCACCCCTCCTCTGTCATAAATAATGAACCATTGCTAAGTGTCAGGACCAATAGGGAGGTGGTGACATGGTTTACGATATGAATATGAGCAAAGTTCATTTACTATTATTAATTATCAACGGATTAAGCAGGTGTTACTATAGCACAGGTGAAGTCCAGAAAGCACCTGTTTGTTTTCTTTATTTCCTCTCGGTTCAGCAGCTCCCTCACCGCCCTCCCGTTGCCACATCCATCTGTCTGTTGTTGTTGTTGCCTTGAAAGCCACTCCACCCAGGATGTTGGGCTGAAATATTAATGACAGGAGAACGGAGAAAACAGTGTGTACAAGTGCTGTGATCTAAAATTGAAATGAGCTTACTGCCCCTCCTTATTTAAGTTAAGTTAAGGCAGTAAATGAACGGATTCTGTACCTGCAACTATCTCAGAAAAAAAACTTAACACCATAGAAATTATACTGATAGTTATATTTTAATTGTATATGCACTGGACATTAATGCACAGGCAAAGGGACTATACTTAAGCTGATATGTGACTTTGTTGTTATTAGTTTTTTTATATTAATATTAAATATGCTTATGGGGCCAATGCAACAAGCAGAAAAGCACAGGAATAGACAACAACAAAACAAACAAACAAAAAAAAACCCCTGCTAATTTATTAAGCAAAATGCAAACCTTTGCGGAAACTAAATCGTTAAAGGGCAATCGGAAATTCTACGACAATTACTGTTTTCTACAGCGATTTTAAAAGAAAACCTGCCTTTTAAAGACACAGGCAGCATTCTAAAGCAGTACGTCCCTTCCCTAAGCCAAAATAAAAAACACAACGTCCTTACCAGTGATTAAAAAAATAATTGACATATCTTTTCATCTGTGCAAATCGATTTCATGTGTTTAGGATAATCAAATGTAGGAAAATACATATTGACATATATATATATTTCTGTGTATTAACATGACGTTTTCAACATCAGAATCACCCAGGCAATGATCAAACATTTGATTATCCTAAACACATGAAATCGATTTGCACAGATGAAAAGATACATGAGTGATTAATCCTGGTGCCCCCTCCTCTCTCTGTTGCTCTTTGTATGAGTGTTAACCTGAGTGCTTTTCCACTGGGCCGCCCTTTTTAACTGCAGGGAATGATGCACGTTTTCCTCCATTGAAATAATTAACTCTGACTGCATGAGAAGGCAGCATGGTTGCTGTTGAGTCACAGTTCAGAGCCACGAAACAAAGAACTCAAACATGAGTGGCAAATATGTCAGTAATTTGTCTCCATAGAAACATTTTAGTGATACTATAGGAGACCAAAGTACCATTTAAAAGGGATTGGGTCCTTAAAGTGCTGCTGTATTAGGAATATAAATTAATACAACAAAGGTTATATCGCATATTTTTGGCCTGGTTGTCAGTCAAAAAATGTTGTATATTTTTCTGACTTGTCAAAAAAAGGCATTTCTTTCTGCATTTGTTGCGAAGTTTCTGTTATTTTTCTGTTCCGCTTCTGGATTCAGCCATTTTTATAAACTTGCCATCAAAAAAATCAAACAGTCACATAATGACGTTATGTGGTTTTTCCGGCACTTCATTACTTACACCAGCTGTTTCCTGTTGATTTGGCGTAGCCAGTTTGGAATATGAACCCAGTACTGATGGTACTTCATGAGGGTCGAACAGATTGTGTTGTTTTTATCTTCCTCTGAGTCAAGATAGCAGCCTGCGTCAGACTTGCACACAAAATGGATTCTGTTGCAATAATTCAACAATGAAATCTGTCGAGGTGTTTTACTGTTGCTTGTTTCATCATTTTTGTTGGGGCGTGTGGTCAGACAATTTTAACGAGTTATTTCGTCTTCCCTCCACACTCTTTCCTCCTCCATAGTGGCAGTGCCAGTAGGTGTTGCAGTGGTGAGTGTCTTCGGCCTTGTCTTCACTGCATCAGCCTTTGCATGGATCTGCTGCCAGCGTAAAAACACCAAATCCCAGAAGACACCTCCCTACAAGTTTGTGCACATGCTCAAAGGGGTCGACATTTACCCAGAGAGCCTCAGCGGCAAGAAGAAGTTTGCTGCACCTGCCACCACGGCAGCTAACGACACCAGTAAAACTGATGTTAACGGAAACTGCCACACTGTGTCGCCAATGAGTCCGTCTGGCACCAGTAAATTGGCATCAAGCCCAAATGGGTCCAGACCGGCAATGCATCTGGATCTGGAGAAACGGGATCTGAATGGCAACTTCACCACTAAACCGTTTCATCACCACCACCAGAAGGTGCGCAGCTCCCCGGACCTGGAGCTGCCTTCTCCCCATGCAGGGTTCACCCAACCTGGGGTGATGGACCGCCGTGACCTCCCTTCACCATGCAGCACCCTCTCCAGCCAGGCGCCCACCCCAGCTGTGGACAAGCCCCAGGGAGAGGAGAGAGAGGGTGGGCTAGGAACCCTCCACTTCTCCCTGGAGTACCAGCCAGAGAGGAAGGCGTTCATCGTCCATATCAAGGTATGTGTTTAGATTTATGTGTCTACAATCTTTTTTTTTTTTTTTTAATAGAAATTTGAATTGATTTATTTTGATTTTCCAATCCAGGAAGCCCATGGCCTGACACCAACTGACGAGCAGTCACTGACCTCCGACCCTTACATTAAGCTGACCCTGCTCCCGGAGAAAAAACACAGAGTGAAAACCAGAGTCCTGAGGAAGACTCTGGACCCCGCCTTTGATGAAACCTTCAGCTTCTATGGGATCCCACTGGCCCGAGTGTCAGAGCTGGCCCTTCACTTCATGGTGCTGAGCTTTGATAGGTTCTCACGCGATGAAGTCATCGGAGAGACCCTTGTACCCTTGTCTGGGATCGACTTAACGGAGGGGCGAGTCCTGATGAGCCGAGAGATCATCAAAAAGAATGTCAAGGTAGGATCTGGAAAAATTTGGATGATTGAACACTTTTTTTGTCATGAGTTAAACGTTTTTTTTCACTGGCATTAGATGTATAACACATGCAGTGAGATTATTGTAAAGCATGCAACATTTTTATTTTATATAACAGTCAAATTGACCACAAAACCACTTGAAATTGCAGAATGGCTCCAATAATGACTCAGCATTTCTCTCATTATAACCAAAATGTGCTAAAGTGCTTCCACCATTACACTATTAATCAACGCATAAATCAGCACATTATCATCCTAAAAAACATTTACTTACTAAACTATAATAGACATGTAAATTATGGAGCTTTCTGTAACTTACCTAAATGAAATGCATCACATTATGGCTCTTAAAACCACACCTTTTTATACTGCTTTCAGTTTACTCTAATGGCATAATCTGCACCTTGAACCAAAGCTTTTAATTTTGAATTTCAATAATACATTTTGCAAATGCATTAAAGAAATTCCCTTCATAACTTCTGTCACTAGTTAGTTTAGAAAAATGTTAAATGAAGCCAGTAGAGAAAGCGGATAGGGAGTGTATCCTTGTGTGGGCAGTAGACGAGAGCTGTTGCACCATTATGGATTTGAAAGCTGATACTGAGGTCTGCTGTTCTTGGATTGACTGCTGTGAGTCCAGATGCATGACAGCTTTCACAGTTTCTTTTTTTTTTATTGTCTTACCATTTTTTGCTCCATTTTATTATCCTCTTTTACTGAATTTCCCAATTTCACACAGTGCTGATTATTCTAAAATAGTTAATCTCTGTGGTCAATGCATTTAACAGCTGAATTATATACATGGCATATTTCCTCTCAAATAACCTGCCACTTAGCAAACAATGCTTCAATCACTGAATAATCCATTATACAAATTATTGAGGTTAACCATTTAAAACCTGGATCAACATCTTGTTTTGCGGTCACCTTTCATTATCTATTTAACCCTTTGCAACTTGAGCGAGTTGGTTTGATTTTTTTTTTTTTTTTTGAAAAAAAAGGGAAAGACATTTTTTTGGGGGCCATGTTTAGGTAAACTGTTAAGTGCCTTCTCCTCATGTTTTTGAAAAAAAAAATCAAACCATTTTCCTCATGATTCACAGAATTCATTTTGTGAAGATCTTTATATCAAGAAAATAAAACATTAATTCAGGAATGGCCAAATTAAAAGGGAATCAGATGGACATTTTTCATTTTCCAATGGTGTATTGAATAGATTGGAGTGATACCCACACCATTATGGATCTATGGGCTGGTGGTCAATTGACTTCTGCACCAGACAGGCTTTTCCTGGCAACTGTGAGCACCGCAAATGTACTTTAGCTTATTTCCAGTAGGATGTTACTCCCTTTTAGAGGAGTGTCATGTACTGTGGTATCCGGTCCGCTTTCTGAGATGTGGGCTGTAGTATTGTTAGAACCACGAGTATATTCTGTATATTTCCTGGGAATGCATTGGAATAAACTTGAATTAGTGACATTACATTCAGAGTACTGGTGAATTCGAACAATAGATTGTAAGATGATATCTCTATCTGTATCACGGGTCTGTGGTCTTGTATACAGCAGCACTCTTTAGATTTGTAGGTGGAATCTGAGATGATATCAATGTAATGATAGAATTGTGGGCTCAGATTGTACTCTGCAGAGCTGTAATGGACGCACTGTGCCTACCAGGTTGGAGAGGATATGTTCGCACACATTTGTACCTTCTCAGGAGGATTGTGAGCTATCTGTAATATCGTTAAAGATCCCTGATACGATATAGCACTCCAAAGAAGTGCTGGGATATGCGACTCAGATTCGGAGAAATATAAAAGGTTTGTTCCTCCCTCGGCAGAGCCCCCTCTGTATTTTTATCATCAAGAGGATAGTATTTCTCTAACTATATTCTGCTGGCTCTCTCCACGCTGAGTATAACCTTTTTTTTTTTTCAATTCCATTTCTCATTTGGGTCCCAGGAGAGACAACTCTCATAAAGCTGTAGGGAGGAGTCGGCTGTGTCTGAACACTTTTTAGTTCAAT
The DNA here is from genome assembly GCF_026936395.1 of Plectropomus leopardus. NCBI lineage: Eukaryota > Metazoa > Chordata > Actinopteri > Perciformes > Serranidae > Plectropomus > Plectropomus leopardus. The sequence continues at coordinate 8,107,624 of NC_142198.1, read as the reverse complement.
CAATAGAAAATTAGTTTTAGATTACGTGATATTGCTTAGCAATGGGATTTTTTGTGGGTCTTTTTGGCAGGTGAAAAGAGAAAAAATGCTCGGCCTCATTAACTGTAGTTATTTACTGTGTATAAGCTGTCTTTTCTTTAAATGAATGAACATATTGGCACTTTTTCGCCTGCAATAAAAAGAGAACCACTTCATGTGCAAATAAAAGTGCAAACAACCCTTTTTGATGGTGACAAAAAGGCTTTACAGAGTAGAAAGAAATAGCCCCCAGTATAAATATCAGCAATAAGACTTTTTAAAGGATCTTTGGCTGAATTCTTAAAATGAGCCGTCTGCATTGTTTTCTCTCGTTAGAGGCAGCCCTTTGCCAACAGGGTGGTGGCTCTCTTTGTCTGCATGGCACAGATTATGTCTCACTGCTTTGTGAGGTGTGTGCATGTGTGAGCAGACACAACCTAAGGGAATCGATACAGCATGTCGCAAGCAGCATAGCCATCGCCCTGTTTCCACCCTTGAGAACGACAAAAATATAACAATAAGAGTAGTGAATTTTTTGCATGTAGTAGCTTGTTCTTTCATCTATAATAGATCTACAACGTCTCAAGAGGAATTGTATAGAAATGTGTATTTTCAAAGTTGTCTCTGTGCTACTTCTCATTGCCATAGAAACCATGAGCTGAAGGCTTGACATCCCGTTAGGTGTGATCACAGCATCCGAGGTGTCAGCTCTCTTGGGTGTGGACACAGACGTGGATGTGTATCGCAGATCAGGGAGCTTCTCCATCACACATTTGTGCTGGTTAAGATAAGAGAACACGCTGCATAAGCAGGTGGTGAATATTGAGTTGACAGCCATTTAATTAACAGCGCTGACACCATTTGCAAAACAAGCAACTGTAGGTTCTACCACAGGATTGTTGAGAGTGGTGAATAAATTATTAGTTGTTAATGTATAGAGTTTATAATTTCTTGCCAAGTTGCTCATTGCCATTTTCAAGTTTCAAAGGTTTAAATGCACACGAAAGGCCCCTGAATGCAGTACTAGAAAAGTGATGTCATTCCAGGTTTCAAAGGGTTAGTGTATTAACAAAAATATATTACAACAGATGTTTTAGTTACATACAACCACTTTGGAAATAAACAGGGTCATAATAAGTGGGCGGTTCAGTTTAATAGTGAGGAGAAAACATATTTTGTTTTTTTGTTTTTTTTAGTCTGCTGCCTTGAATACACTTTGATGCCAGTTCATGTCTTGTTCAGAAGCAGCTAAACATGTTAGAAATTATTTTCTTCTCAGTCCCCTTTCACACCTGCCATCTCTTTTTGCATCACCTTTTTTAAAAAAAAACCAAAAAAAAAAACCAGCAATACTCTGTATCCCACCACCTGCCACCCATTCACCCGTCCTCTGTCTCTCCACAGAAGTCCTCAGGCCGAGGCGAGTTACTGCTTTCCCTGTGTTACCAGTCCACCACCAACACTCTGACTGTGGTCGTCCTCAAAGCTCGCCACCTGCCCAAGACTGAAAACAATGGACCAACAGGTAAATGAACGTTAAGCTGAACCTTTCAAAATGCAATCCGTAGGATCACTGCTTCAGCCGACAGACACAAATGCATGAGTGCATGAACTTTCTCCACATAAACAGATGCCTTAATTTTCCTCTTCCTGCCAAGCAGCCCAGACTACTTTGGATGCTGTGATAGTTGCCATAATGACACCGCCACCGCACTCAAGTAATCTGATCAGGATGTGATAGAGAGCACTTTAGTGACAAGCACATGCGCGCTCACATACACATACACACACACAGAGTGTTTACACAGGCAGCCTCTTTTGTCCTCATCACCAACATCCATCATTTCCGCTCTATTGATTGCCGTATTGATCCAGCTTTGGAGTAATATGGCTCTCTGCTACCACCGCAGGGATGGATATTCACCATGCCTTTTTTTGCATCTGTCCTTACTTTTTTTATTTGCTCTCTTCATTCTTCTCTAGATCCATATGTCAAGGTTAACATGTACCATGGGAAGAAGCGCGTGTGCAAGAAGAAGACCCATGTGAAGAAGTGCTCCCCCAACCCAGTGTTCAACGAGCTGTTTGTCTTTGATCTGCCCTCCGACGAGGGCCTGAGAGACACCAGCGTGGAGCTGCTACTGATGGACTCAGACACGGGCAACTCACGCTGCCCCAACACCGTCCTCGGGCGCCTGGTGCTTGGCACATCTGCAGCGGGCACGCCCGGCGAGCACTGGAGGGAGATCTGCGACCACCCGCGTCGCCAGATTGCCAAGTGGCACGGTTTGTCAGAGGATTAGAACGCCGGGGTGTTGGTGGATTCTGTCATCCATATCCGATTTGGTACAACCACAACACGGATGGAATGAGGGAGGGCGGGATTTAACATCCTGCTAGCCAGGACCCGTTGGACTTTCAGTGTGGGAAACAAGTGGGAGGGGACTTTGATGTTGTGGGGAGGGTCATTAGAAGTGATGTCATCATTTAATCAATCATTCAATCACTTATCTTTGAAGTTATTGGGGTTCAGTGGGAAGGGTGGGGCATGACAAAGGGAACCCCATAGCTTTAAACGATCCCAAAGACTGTCACCGAAAATCACCTGGTAACATGCAACATCATCTCCATGGCAACAGCCAATTGTCACTGTAACCGTGTGCAGTGCAGAATGTCTTAAATGTCGCTATTACTCCTCTTCTTTTCTTCCTCTGCTCCTCCTTCTTCTTCTTCTTTCTTCAGCTCTTCCTCTTATAAATAGTAACCGAGCCCATCGTATGAAAACCATAATGAACCACATCTGAAATGCTGTAAAAAATGTGGATTATTAAAGTTTATTTTATAACGACAATGTTTTCTTCATAAAGATGTAGACCGTTTTTATTTATGTTCTTGTTTTGTACTCTTATGGTTGATTTGTTGAACATGTTTTGTAAGTATAAGTGGTATTTCATATATTATTAAGTACAAGAAGGCCTAAATTAGGTGGTTTGAGAAAAGACTGGAACAGACTGAGTGCACTGGGGACAGTTAACTGTGGATGCAATTATGTGTGTGTGCGTGTTTCGATATGAGAGTGCTTGTGCTAAGCGACTGTGTGTGTGTGTGTGTGTGTGTGTGTGTGTGTGTGTGGGTGTGGGTTTGTCTTAGCTCTGAAAAGACTTGAGCCACATAATGTTTACTGTAGGTGTTTGTCCCCCTTACTGTGAGCACAAAGACAGCTGAAATGTAAATGTATGTACCTTACTATAAAATATGGCAAGTTCTGAGAAAAAATGAGTTTGAAGTATTTCTTTAAGGAGTATGTGAAGTTAATTGTGTGTGTGTGTTCTTGCACTTAATACATCGTGAGGTCAGAAACATTTTCTAAAACAAAGTGAGGACATTTAGGCTGGTCCTCACTTCTTTAAATCCTACCTGAAGGGCAAAAAATGGCCTGAAAGGGATATTTTTTTCAACCAGCTTTGTATCAAAACAATGTGGGTCGTATGTGTAGATGAACTGTGGTAGGCCTCCCTCAGTCTAACCGTGCCTAGGCTTTACTTCCGCATTTTTGTATCATCTGTGATTGAAAGACACAACTCAAAGAGTTTACAGCTGATCGAGAGACACACCTGCTCTTCTCTCTCTCTTTCTCTCTCAAACTCTGACCAAAATCATATCAATTATGTTACTGCACTACATATTTCTCACCTAAAATGTTCTCACAAACATATTTTATCACCATGTTTTGATGGTGACAGTTAGTAAACAGAAAGTGGGCACCGTTCTGCTTTCTGCACAGTTAAATCTGAGGCCAAAAAAGAGTCTAAGCAGCTCTGATCAAGATTCTGTTAATTATTTGCATATTTCTCTCCTAAAGTGTTGTCAGAAACATGTTTCAGCTTACGGTTAATACAAGATCAGGCTGGCCGCCATTGTGTCAGACGAACCAGTCCACATTCAATCACCAGCCAGTGGGAAATTAGCTTTCTGATAGTTGTAGGTTTTCTACCTTTTGAGCAAAAGTGTTCTTTTTCTCTTTTTCTGGTCCTGTTGCACCAATATGAAAAGTACTTGTCTTTCTACTGCAGAGACAGCCTCGTTTTATGTGAGGTCCTTTATATCAAATACTTCTTGAAGGTTCAGGTTAGAATGTGGTTTGGCTTAGGGTTGGGGTTCGGCATTTAGTTGTGATGGTTAAAGTTTGGGTAAGGGTCCAGGAAATGCATCATGTAAATGAGTGTCCTCTCAAAGATAGGAGTACGGGAATGTGTGTGCGTTTGGAAGTACATTATTACCACTCAAAGCATTTTAGCTCTTTTAGGATTAATGGAATAAGTTAAGGTTAAGCTCAGATTTTATTTTAATATCGTCACATCCACTAGCTTGATTTCACAGGAAATCACTCATAAGATCTTGACTAAAAGCCTCTTTTAATATGATAACACCACAGCACATAGTCTGTGCGTGGACGTGTGCGTGGTCACCTCCACCACCCTGAGGATGACATCATCGGGCCCCTTTCCAAATCTGATGATGTAATAACTGCTGAGTGGCTAAGTGCGCCAGGATGAAGTCATCATGTCTGAATTTAATATCAGCTAAGTGGTTTGGTGAGGGAGGACAGCTGGCTCAGCATGCCCCTCCCTTTTCTTTGTGCCTTTCTTTTCTGAAAATACGTCTAAATCTAAGAAATGCATCTTTATGACCCCGCTCTGTATCCTGCCTCTGTCCCCCATCTCTCTGCCAGTCTCTAGTCTTACACCGAGTTGCATCATGTGCTTGCTGGTGAAGCATCTGTAGAAGCAGGATGCTCTGTCGCTCTGCTCTCCCTCAGTGGTTCTGACCTGGGAGGTCGCTCTCTGAGACTGCTTTCTTTTTAAAACCTCTGCTGTCATCTTTGAAGCAATAAAATAGACCTGTGCAACGTGCACCACTGCTACCATCCCATTACCCCACTCCTCTACCTTACCAATTATGACAGAGCCGTTTAGCTGATGCTCAAATGGGAAGACTTTTTGTCCTGAACAATGTTTTGTTCAAGGACATTTTGACAACTTTGTCAATAGTTGCAATCTGCAGAAAGTGACTTTTGTAGAGATAAAACCAGAAGCCGTGATTTTCCTAATGAAACAGCCAAACCCCTAAAATCCAGTCCATGGGCAGATTATGAGACAATGGGCCCCAGGACACAGATATTCAAAGGGCCAAGCGACCTCTCCTACATAGCATGAAGACACACAGACTTCATGTGGTGATTTTGTGTCACCTCGTGGTTGTTCTGTGTCTTTTTGTAGTCGCTTGAGATATTGGAGGTAATTTTGTATCTCTTTGAGGTATTTCTTTTTCTCTTTTAGGTAACTTTGTGTCTTTTTGGTCATTTTGTGTCCCTTTGTAGTCATTGCACGCCTCCTTGTGGCTGTTTTGTGTCCTTTTTGCTTCTTAATTGTCATTTTCCATCTCCTTGTAGTTGTTTTTGTGTCTTTTTGTAGCCATATCGCTTTCTTTGAGGTCATTTTGTCTTTTTGGTCATTTTGTTTCTCCTTGTGGTTGATTTGTGGCTTTTGGTATTCATTTTTTGTCTCTTGACTTTTTGAGTCTCTTCCTAGTTGGTACGTGTTAATTTGAGTGACATTTTGCAAGTGCAGGCAAGGGGCCCCTGTGACACTTTGGGCCCCTGGGCTTGTGCTCTTGTGCCTGTTAAGTAATCCATCCACGATCAAATACCCCACACACTTTTTCGTCCTCTTTCTTTTTAAAATTGTTCAGACATATTGATTGATTTGTTAATTCTTCCCAACCATTTGTCCAAACAGACTTGAAAATATACTTTTATGTCTGTCTGTCTGTCCATAGCCCAAAACTATTAGTGTGTAACCTTTTTATGTTGAGAGAATTAGACAACAAAACATAAGTAAAGGATTAAATGTTGGTATGAAAAGAAGAGGTAAAAGTCTAAATCCATTTAAAAGAAAACCCACACACACAACAATATATCCCATTCACGAAAGACAAAACTATAATAGTGCATCACAGATGTTTTTCAAAAGGTCTCAAGGTTTTCTTTTGATCGCAAATGTCAGTTTTATTATGCGCAAATAATACACATAATGTTTTTCGCCCATTCAGAGAAGCAAGGTCTCATTTTTCTTTGCTTTTTGTTTTTGCATTGATTTCCAAGCCAGACAGATGGTGCAAGGGCAACTGCTCCACCGACCTCCCTGAACTACTCGGCTGATAATAACAACTTCACACACAAAGCCAGACGTACAAATTCACGTCCTTCAGATTTCACAGTTATGTCGCAGCCACTCCAACTCAGACTCAAGAAAGTGAAGCTGAGGCTACTGCAGGTGGATGAACAGCTGATGTTGGCATGCTAAGTGCATCTGTGGGTGTATGTAGCGGTTAGTCCCTCAGGATCTAATCAAACAGCACCTCCTGTGATATCAGACCCTTGATCTTCTCAATACAACCTTAAGTGCTGTAGAAACACACACACATACTTGCACCCTCAGGTACAGTACATCAATAACCTGTCTAGATCCTAACATCTGTCTCAGTGAGGTCGAGTCAGTCTGATTCAGAGAGACAGGTACAGACAGAAATCAAATCACCACCAGCAGAGTGTGTGTGTGTGTGTGTGTGTGTGCCTAGAATACAGAGAAGGCTGTGAGTGAGTGCATGTGTGTGTGTAGAAGAGAGAGATTTGTCCTAATTAGGGAACTTGTGGGAACCAGAAATTAGATATCTCTGTTCTTATTAATGCCTCTCATCACCAACATCCCTCTCACTCTAAAATCAGCCCGCTCTTTTTATGCTGCGACAGTCTCATGTTTTTAGTGATGAAAAGAGAGAAAGACATCACTGTTAATTACCAAAGGCTGCAACGGGCCAGATTTTTGGTGAATTACAGACTCGGCGCGGGGGCATTCAAAGAGAGAGGAAATATTATGAAATATCTAAACTGGGTCGCAGCAACTATTCCTAACATTCATTACACTCTGTGTGAAGTCTGTCTGAAATTCTTCCTAAATTATTAGTTTCAAACTGATCTATAGCTTTGATTTGCACCAATGGAGCCTTTAAATGTCTTATTTGAGTAATACTCAAATGAGTCACCAGGAAAATGTTGTCGCACAGTGGAATCAAAGGTAGTCAACAGGAAGTCAATGAAGCATTTTGAGCTATAACATAATTGTCTGAAATGTAATAAAACAAACTGACGTTCCTTGGTAAATGTAACTATGTAGAAGTATGTGTTTTGATGTTGTTAGTATGCATTTTAGAATGAGAGGGAAATAATTTGGCAAGCTGAAATGACGATTTTTTGGTTTTTATCCATAACGTTTTTGTACTTTGTGGTTTGATTTGTTTTTGTGCATTTTGTCCATTTTGCACCATTACTGGATAGCATTTTGATTATGGCTATTTTAGAAATTGCATACTAACATACTGCATACTACATACGCAATCAATATGTACTGTATATTGATACATATTAGGTGACTGGTGTATACTTAAGCAATACTGCATCAATTCCCTGCATCACTTGACTGGACTGATCATGACTTAATCAGTCTGTGTTACTATTGAACAACAATTCTTTATCACAAATGGAAATCAACATTAGCCTACACTCAGTTTATTATTTTTTGTGTATAACTTTAATGACTGAAATTGAGATTATTATATATTTTGATGTTTAATATATAATCACAATCACATCACATTTTTTCTTCTTAAAGGGATACTACATCTAATTTCAAAATCCGTACATGTTACTCCTGGTCTGAAACAGTCCAAAAATGTTGGTAAACATGAACAACTGATTTCAAAATCCAAAGTGCTAAATTCAAATTTGTGATGTCATCAATTACAAAACTTGGAGCTGCTCCGTGGATGATGAGGGAAAGATTTTATAGAAATAGGCATATTATGAGACAACAGACCATTGAAGCAAGACACACAGACTCTGTGGTTTTATGTCTCTGTGGTAATTTTGTTTTTGGTAATTTTCTGTCTCTTTGTGCTAGTTTGGCTTCTCTTTGTAGTCGTTTGTCTCAAGAGGGTAATTTTGTGCATTTTTGTAGTTATTTTGTGTGTCTTTGTATTTCTTTGTGGTCATTTTGAGTCTCACTCTGGTTGGTGCGTGTTATGCAAGATACATTTTGCAGGTGAAGGTCAGGGGGGTCCCTTGACACTTTGGGCCCCAGACCTGTACCCAGTATGTCTGTTCCTTTCCTAGGCCATGGAAATAACATATTGGAATTTCTACTTTAAGTGATGCTCTTGTACCTTAACATCACTTGGCATCATTTGTAATTATTTTATCCAAAAGTGCATTATTTTACCGTCTGACTCGCAGTTCACCGTTGCGCAGGTTGAAGAATTACAATGCATTTTCAGGTGGTTAAGTATGTTCATTTACGCCTCATGTTCAGAAATTCTTTCTAATTTAGTGTAAGGCTGCCTTCTTCCAACCTTAACTTCATAAGTTGAGTCACTTAAGGGCAGTGAGGAAAGAAAGCACAGGGACATCTTTTCAGTTTATCCGTCATTTTTAATGTCTTCTTCATCAAATGGACAACAACTCAACTCGACTGAACACAAGAAGTATCTCTAACCACCTTAACAGTCCTTGCCATTAAAGGGAAGGTGCACCACATTATGAAGGCCTAGTTCCTTATTTTAACTTAAAGTAGGAGCATCATAAAAAATGAAATGCTTGGTTTTACTATAGATGAAATTAACTTATTTATCTAAATAAAACAGAGTACAAAATAAGGTTATCTACTTAATTGTATAAAACTTCCCAAAAATAAATCTCATCCTACACTAGTAAACACTCTGGCATTTCTTGCATATGCAAAATCCACATACTACGCAGTTAGAACACACCACATACTCAGTTTTACATGCATTTTCGAACAAGTGTCAGGTTAAATACGTTGACCATGATTCATAGCACCTCTTTTATGGCTCCTGGTCTCTGAAATATAAAATAGATTGTGAGCCAGACCTAAAGATGAAAGTGCTAAGTATGCGCGATGGTCCTCTGGAGCACTCGTACAGAAGATCAATCTGCAGAGGGAAGTGATGGAATGAGAGAAAGTTTTCAAAGTGAGGCTGCAGGAGTGGAGGAGGGAGGTGAGACAGATGGCCTGAAGGGAATTGAAGGAGGTGTGGAGAGGGATGACATGACGCCGCGTTGAGTTATTAAGTTGAGGCAAAGGGGACTGAGATGAGAAAGATGAGCAGGGGGAAAGTTAGTAGGGGACACAGTGAGATGAGCTGGTGAATAGTTGATGTGTGTGGGTTTGCAGGAAGTCGTCTGGGTCGTTGATGTGGGGGTCTTTTGCCGATAATGAACTGACAGTGACGGAAATGCAGTGACGAGACTGAATGACTGACAGCTTAACCTAATGACAGTTTGGCATGAAGGTGAAGGACGGAAAAAGCGCTGTTCAGCATTATGTCCTTGGGTCTTCAAAAGATAAACTTAAAAATAACTGACAGTGATGACGCAAGAACATATAGGGTTAAAAGTCGCCATAAATGAGTCACACTTTCAGCTCCATTTCACAATAGACTATACGCACTTAGAATTGATTAAATGTTCATCTTAACATAGATGTTAGATTAAAAAAAAATAGGAAATTCAGTCTTTATTTTAATTAATCTTTAGAATCAACAATTTATTCTATCATCTTGATTGTAAAAAAAAAATTATTATATCTTTTGTCGATCTCCAATCTGAAAAGTGTCTTACATTTTCTCACCAAAGCACCTTATGCAGAATATAATGTAAATCATGGTTTGTTCTTGTAAGTATAGTATTTTTCAGATATCAGATCCTTTATTTCATGCAACACTTCCCTTCGAGGCTGCTCTATTGGAACAACAGCCGATGAGAAACAAAAGGCAAGACAAACGCTGTAGAGAAGGGACGTCTTTATATAACCTGTTATCAGTGTTGTATCTCTACCTGAGGCACAGCGTACCGATGCACAGAGTGAGAGAGAGGACAAAGCAAAGAAAGTGAAGGAGAGAGCAAGCGAGATAAGGCGGGAGAGTGGTGAAAAAAACTTCCAAAGCGCCAGTGAATTGTTAATGGAGAAAACATCCTTACATAAGACTGCATATTAGAAAGTGTTTGCTGGTTCCAAATGATCACTGCACACATTAGCCCAATCTCTTCAATTACGTTCATATACAAATAATTTGAAATAGCAAATATGTTGGAGGGAAACGTAATGCTGAAAGAATTAAGTTTTCTATTAACCCTTAAAAACCTAGATCAGCGTCACTTTTTCTTCAGATGGCTTTATCAAGAATTTTAACCTTTTAACCCTGAGTTTGAATTGGTTTTTATTTCATTTGTTTTTGGCGAAAATATGAAACTTTGCAACACACAATTCACTTGTTGGGACAACAGTATAAATTTATCTGCATATATTCAAACTGTCACCCTAAAGGAGCTGTATGTGACATTCAGAGTATATTTATGATCCAAAGTCTGAGCTGGGATCGTCTGCACTAAGCCATGATAATTATAATAATATATGCTTAAGATGTACAGAACTCAACTTGCACACTGCTGTAAGTATGCTTATATTTGAATATACTGTATTTCAAATGCAGCTTCAATAAGAATGTTCTCTGCCCTCACAATTTGCCTTTACTCCTCTTCCCTGAAATGATTACTTAACATCTACGGAGTCTAATCGCCAAAGTCTTCTCTGTTGTTAAACTCAATTCAGTCCAAATGATTACTCCCTATTGAAATAACTACAGCAGATAATAAAGATTTGGTAATAGTAGATTTAACCCACTCTGAGTCACAGTCATTATTGTTTTGTCCTTGAGAGTCATTTCTAATCTGTCAGCATGCTCCTCTTTAAAACCGTCTGTCTGTCTGTGTGCAGACAGCTGTCCCCAGTGCACCGTGGGATAGAGGGGATGAGTCATTGTGGAAATGACCTTCACACAGACAGACAATTAAACAAGTTTTACTGAGACCTTTACATTTGGCACACACACACACACACACACACACACACACACACACACACACACACACACACACACACACACACACACACACGGGGGAGCATTCTGCACATACTGCCTGTTTACCTTGACACATACATGCACATATATTACAATTGTAGTGCATGTCTAAAGCAACCCTGATCATCGACCCTAAAGTGACGATAGCAATAACCATCTGCTGCGATCCTTATTCTCACAACAACACACATAAACACACTAATGACCTCATTTAATGGGAACTGAAGGCTGCCCATTAGTCAGGTTGTGAGAGCGCAGAGAAATAGATTAGTTTGGGGGCTGAAAGCATTCGAGGGGGGAAAAGGCTGTCATTGGTTAATGAGAGTAAACAACAGCTTCTGGGGAGTTTGCTGCTTAAGAGACGAAACCATGTGACTAACAGAATGCCACAATTCATTAAAAATGTTAGTTTTGGACTGTTCTGTAACTATTTTTTTCATTTATTTCGCAACATTTAATTAGTCAATGTGATGAGTGCCAAATGAAGGTGCTTCATTTGAATATTCTGTTAATCTGGGGTAGGCAGGCCTGAATTTTTGGAAGCCAGAAAGTCTGCAGGCTTTCACAACAGAAGGGAGTCTTCCTGATTAACAGCTCTGCAAGGAGAAGCTAATCAGCTGCTTTTGTGTTTGGTTGAAATGAAAATTGGTGCACATCTATACCTTTCATATGACAAATTTCTCTATCAGCCCCTTCTAGAACAGGGATTTCAAAGTCTGACACTGCGAGCCCTGCCTCAGACTATATAGGAATAACTGTGCCCCCTTGCTTTAGGCAACATCCACAATAATAAGTTTTCATTTTGAAATGCGTAACTAGCTACATTTACATCTGCAGGCATCCACACTACTCTGGCATTTTGGACCCCCTAACAGGGCAGCCTTTGAAAATGCTGGTGACCCTGTTTTAGTTTGAAAACTTGTGTTTTAGTCTGGACAGTTTAGCAGTGACAGAGACATTTAAAAACAAAGAAGGACGCAGACACCCATGTTCCATTCCTGATTGGGTATTATCAGTTAGGACGCGTCAAGCCAAGCCATCAAAGCTAGGTCTACATACCTTTAGTGATTTTATTCTTGTGTGGATACTCCTTTGCCATTGTCATTGTCACCATTGCTCTAATATATTGTCATATATATCAGCCCACTCCAGGATGTTGCAATGGCAACAATTGCTACAATTCCAGCCAATCCCTGTGAATTCTGCACAACCTTGCAATTAAATCGAATCACCACAATTTAACCCCAAATTTTACTATTTTAAAAGGGTAGAATATAATTTAATTGTAGAGCTGCACACAGTGTATTGATCCACTCTGTGCCTCTTGCCCTGCTTTTTCTATGTTTACCAGACTACTGCTGCAGGAGTGTGGCTCCGCGCCTTGGACAGAGTTTAACATACAGTGACTGGACTAACTGTTAGCATTGCATGGCTAATATTGCCTAATGGTTATTATTGCGTTTAACTTCAGAGTTGAGCCGTTTCGGTGTCAATGTGAGGTTGTTCAAATGTTAGCTGCTGTGGCTGTGTTAGCTTTTGCCAAATGGGCAGAAAGATCAGGAGAGCAGCTCACTGAGACTGTCCTTCAGTGCTACTCAGCGATCAGTTGTTGCTGCCCTCTATCACGACCATCACAAATAGAGTCTAATTCTGTCAGAAACACTGAATGCTCATAAAAATAGGCTCTGAATCCAGGACAGTGTTGCAACAATGTAAAATGTTCCCTTGCCCCTGCAGTTTTATTTCATAGTTTATTTTCTCTTTTAGACGTAACACATATTCAACAAAGTACAACAAAAAAACAAAACAACAAAGACAAAAAAACTGTACATGACATAGAAAATAACACGAGGTTGGGGGATTGGGGGGGCAACATACATCATCATCTTTGTATACGTGCCTTTTCAACTGGGAGCAGGCTACCATTTTATAAGTTTACAGAGTCCCAGTAGTCTTCAAGGCCCTTATCAAAGTCTTGTAACAGGCTGGCTGCCCGTTCCATGTTAAGTCAGTCCAGGTATTCCTCCAGCCATGAATCCCGAGAGAAGCAGGCTGTTTTATGCTCCCTCCAGTTTAGAGGATTAGTCTTTTAGTAGATAAGCAACCCAACGTCCGTAGGCGGTTGACGGTGACTCCAACATTATAGTCTGGATTCAAGCCCAGCTAACATGCATTGGGACACACTGGGAAGTTAACACTGAAAATCTTTGACATGAGAGATATGACTGAACCTCTGTTGCCACAGTTGTACCAACATAAATCTTGATGAAACTTAGATAACTTTTTTTATTACTTGGATATTTTTTTTTTATTGTCATCATATTTCATGTATCTTACTCATTACGGAGCTCATGTATCAAGAATTACTTGAGTAGATGTGTCACCCAGTGGTACGTCAGAACCACACACAATCTATAGTTAATGATTAATAAGAGTTGACAACTACAAGTTATCAAGTAATCGCAGTCTTGAGGTTGCAGAAAAATATCTCAGATCTCATCCTACATCCAAAATTCTGCCTGCTATTTTATAACTTTCATCAACTCTTCCCTGTCATAGTTCCAACCACCTTGGACAGCAACAGACTCTTATTCTTAGACTCTTAGACTCTTACTCTTTTCCCATGTAAGAATAACTTAACCCTCTTGGATAACCTAACAGGAGTAATATATTCTCTGCACAGAATCTTATACTGTGTAATCCAAATGTCACTTTCACTCTTTCACACTCAACTCTGTCTGTTTACATCTGCTCATGCATGCTCAGTGTGCAGGACTAATAATGTAATAGGCATTTCTAGGCATGTTGGTATGGATGGAGGTTATTTCTAACACGGTGTTAAAATGCTTATGTTTGTGAAAATTGATCAAAACTGTAGTAGTGTGGCCTTAAAAAAGAAGTAAAGGGTGCGTAGTGCTGCATGCTGCATCTGACAGACATACTGTGTATTTGGACATACTAATAATGTTGTTTTAGAGTCAGTGAGTTAGCTGTGGGCTACAACTGGAGCCCTGTTTTAAAGAACCTTAATTGCCTCCATGAGCTTTGTGTCACAGCCACTGCTGCAGCTGCAGTGCTGACCGTGTTGGTGACTTGACCAAATCAGCAGGCCAAACTAGAGTGAAGAGGACCGTGTCTTTGCCTCTCTTTCATGAAACCCCCTTGGGGATGTATGCCTCATATGATGAAAGCCTCTAGTCTATGGCATATGGTAAATGGTGTTCATTCGAAAACATAGAAAATGAGAAAAAAAGTACAAAAAATTACCTGAAAAAATGAATTGCCTGAAAGAATATGTTTAAAAAACTGAAAAATAAAAAAGCAAGAAAAAGAAAGCTAAAAAACCAAACAAACAAGAACATGACTTGGAAGAAACTACTTTAAAAGATTCTAATAATTTGTTACTTAACTTTAAATCTGTAATCGTGATAATTATTTATATAGTTTTTAGTTCTTGCAATCTGTGGAGCATATTTTACCAAGATATACTTATTGTCCTTTTCCATGTTTCTGAAAGAAATTGCACCCATTTGGTCAGGGGTCAAAGGTTTGAAATAATATTGATGAAAGGCGTCTGAAAGCAGTGCAAAAAAAATGTGATGTTACTCTGGGTTTTCAAAGGGTTAAAAGCAGCAAAAAATAGAAAATTTGGTTATACAACAACATGGGTTTGTTTGTAGAGGTTATTAATGAGTTGCAACTGCCACTCCTTCTAGCTAATCAAGACACCACCTCTGGGAATTCAGCCAATGAAGGATCAAGTCAAGGATCCATGTGGGTTGCCATAGCAACGGCATGAAGGCCACAGGTGCCCATCCTTGAGAGAGGCGAGATAGACAACAAGATCCTTTTGAGTTTAGGAGATAGATCCCAGAAAAGGCGACAGCCACCTGGGGCTTGGAGCGTGTGTGTGTTTTTCAGGCACACGTGGACATACAAAAGGTTTAAAACAGGTTCGCTGATCTCTTGGCTTGACATTACCTTTGCTGTCATGGCAACAGAGTGCTGTAGTGGTTCTGAGGTAGGAGAGTGGTGGAGAGCAGGAGAGGCAGAGAGAGAGGATAACAAACGGAGGATGGTAAGTCGGAGGAAAGGGAGGAGGAATGTCGGGCAGGAGGCAGGAGATTGATGGAGCAGGGAAACAAGTGGGAAGGAGGGACTGAGGGGGTGGATAGCTGAGCGGTCTCGCTCTGTCAGCCGGGCGAGGAGGCAGAAGAAATGGAAAGGAGGAAGCGTGAGATAATCTGCATGAAAAGAAAACGCTGGCACGACTGCACTGATAAGTTTTTGCTTTCACTGACAATTCCAAGCTCTGAAGATCTGCCCCTACTTTTTAAAATACAATATTTTTGTTGAGGTTTAAAAGAAATTAATAATATACATCAATTTGATGGAAACTGAACGAGAGGGAACAGGAGTGGAGGGACAAAACCACACAATAGTCTTATATGACAGTGAACAGTCTCATGGGCTCATGTCTGCGATGGTGTCTGTCTGCAGGGACTACAGCTCATGAGACACACAGAGACAGACAGACAGAAAAAAATAAAATGATTTGAACAGTCACCATGGCTTCTTTATCTGGTCTCAAAACAAAAGCTCAGATTGTGAAATGGCCTTTAAAATGTAAACATATTGATGGATTGCCCAATGGAGACGGTACATGAAGCAGTCGCAGCATGGGACAGTTTAATATATAGGCTTTATGCAGTTCCACGCTGGTCTAAATGCAGTATCAGCTCCTGAGGAATGTTTATCATGAAAATACATTTAATGGCAAAAAATTCTAGCACAAACTATTGTTACTCTCCATTAAAATACACATTAGTTCAAGCCAGGTAGTTTAATATGCTGGCTAGTTTTTCTCAGCAGCAGCATTCATCACAACTTTACCACAATACTAAAATTCTATATGCAAGTTTTAGGATTGTCTGTATTTTAGAATTATCTATACGTATGAACTGTGCAACGAAATTGGACTCATGAACACTAAATTGTTGCCATGTGAATTTATCAGGTTGCTGCAGGTGAATTTTTGCTCACCTGGTTTTGGGACTTGCTTGACCAACATATATAAAAGACAACCTGATTTTGACTGAGAAATCTGTATTACAGATTTGAGACCGATTACTCGAAAGGACTCTACTAGTTTTTCATATAACAAAATATTTTCGTACAAACCTGGTAACATCACAAACCAGCAGAGGCCGACGCACAAGTGAGCTAATGTGGAATGGACTAGTGGAAAAATAATAACAGTTAGATTCAATGACAATGTTGTCAATGACAGTAGAAAAAAGGATACAGAAATATGCGACGTTTGTCGCTCAAAAACCAGACACATCCAACTTCATCTGCAGCGACAAAAGTCACATGCAAAGATGCGTCAATGTGTCCTTTTCACTAACTTATTAGCTTATTGGCTGCTCAAATGTAAACTAGAAAGATAATATTTGACCAGATTATTGGAATTGTATATGACATAACTTGTTTGACCTGAGCAATGACTTGACTTTGTTCACTCTTAACAGAGTAACTTGGGACTAATGTGAGACTTAAGACTTGTTTGTAACTTGAACATGTGTGACTTATTCACAACTCTGGCAGTGTGTTTGTCATTTTATGTTAATTAGACCTCATCTGCAAGAAAACCATATAGCAAATCAAAAATAGATGACTTTATTAAGGCTTATCCAAACATGTTCTAAATTTGGCTTATATTACGATAACGTCCAAATGGTGAAGAAAAATCGTCTGAAAAATCTGTGACTGTCTAAGACTGGTCTCTTATTTCCTGTGGAAATGAGGATTCAGTCACATACACCAGTGAGTTAGTGGCAGAGTATGTTTATCTAGATTAACAACACTAGTTTGAGAGTGAAAAATAATCTCTATACTGTAGACTGCTTGCCAATGAAAGAGTTTTTTTTCTGCGATCGATTGTAGATTTCCTGATTAAAAACCTTCAATTACTGCGGCAGCTTAAGCTCTTCTTGTCCTGCAGCTTTCTTTCTTCAGCCCACCTCTCATTCAAGTATTTGCCAAGGATTTTCTGCTTCCTTAATTAGAGGAAGGAACAGAATTAACATCCTTCAGTACAAATACTTTTCATACTGCACTACATAGCTCAATGTTAGCCTGCTGGCCCCAGACTCAAGAGTCAGACTCAGGCTGAATTATTGACTTGTTTGGTTTTGTGCTTATTTAAAAGGCAGTGCAGAGACTTTGGTGTGGTTTTATTTGAGCTGTTTCTGGCCCACCTTCAGAACAGTAGTGACAGTTTCATCCAACATTAAGCCCATATGAGACACCTAATGTACTAAAAAATATACTGTTAAATCTGACAAGTTGAGTTTACTTAAATATTCTTGGAAACATATTGCCTTGATAAAATGAGGTAAATATAACTTAATTTATGTCCACTTGCCATCTAATTGTTAGTTTAGTCAAAATCTATCGGTATTGACTTAATTTTATGAAGTTGAGGCAACGTAAAAACGTTCTTTCTAAGTGTTTGCAATTTTAGTAAACCAAGTCTGACTTAACTTGATCATGACAAAGAATAATTTGCCAATGATGAAATTAGGAGATCTGAAAGTTTTTTGTGAACATGTTTCAGAAAATATAAATGTCACCGACTAATTTGCAACCAGCAGTATAAAAAAATTGCTCAGTAAACTTGCTTTATTGAATTTTCTTAAAATTAGAAAGATTAATTAAACTTATCATTTTTAAGTTGCAACAACTTCAAAAAAATTAAGTCAAAGGATTTAAATTTTAAGTTAACTTAACAATTAGATATAGAGTAAACATGAATGAAGACTTATAGTTAAAGTGATATATATTATAGCTAACCAGTTTTATTTATTTTGATCAGTTTCCTAGATTTTTTTAAAGTCAAATCAACTTGTTAGATTTTACAGTGTATAACTAGCATTATAATTTGCAGATTGTAGCTTTATGTCACCTTTATGAAGGTCAAGATTTATCATGATACCCTGATTTAGATTCTCCCAGCAAGCATGTAATGATCAAAAAGCTCAACATCAGATTCAATATCCAACAGAGTAAAGATAAAGTATGTGAAGTATGTGTGTTTGGGGAAATGTGTGAATGTGGTTAGAAATAGAATCTTTAGAATCTGTTGCCATAGATGTTTGTCGGTAAGGAAAATGAAAAGCTGGATTTGTTCCTCAGATTGAATCTCTAGTCTGAAGACCCCCCTCATCATTTTTGTCGCCTTGTATTTCCGGAGACAGAGCAGAGAGAAGGTGTGGCCAGAAAGGCAGAGGAAGATCAAAAGAGCAACCGAATCAGAACACGTAGGGCTGTGTGAGCGTGTGAAATTGGTGCGCGTTTCATGTGTTTTAACAGACGTTTTACAG